>NW_028136087.1:0-515246 GCF_964662115.1 Mustela nivalis | reverse complement strand
GTTTATTTTTTAAAGATTTTATTTATTTATATGACAGAGAGAGCATAAGCAGGGGCAGTGACAGAGGGAGAGAGGGAGAAGTAGCCCCCCACCCCTAGCCCACAGAGCAGAGAGCCCAATGCAGGGCTCAATCCCAAGACCCTGGGGTCATGGCCTGAATTGAAAGCAGATGCTTAACCAACTGAGTCACCCAGGCGCCCTGACATATGGAATTGTTGAATCACTGTAGTGGACACCTGAAACTAATATGACACTGTATGTTAACTAACTGGCATTAAAATAAGGACTTTAAAAAATTCACACTTTAACCATTTTTCACTACCTCTGTCCACTGCTGTTATCCTGACACAGCAGCTTCCTGCTTGGTTTCCCTGGATCCCTACAACCAGGGTAGCTGGGTAATTCTTTATGAGCATGTCAAATCATTTCACTCTTGGTTTAAGCCCTCCAAATACTTTTCATCTCCTTCAGAGTAAAAGCCATGTCCCTCTAATGGCCTGTGAGACCTTGTGATCTGCAGTCTTCTCTGTTACATCTCAATCTCATTTCCTGCTATTTTTCCAGCTTGCCTTCCTCTGATCACAGTCACCCCTTTGCTGATCCTCAACAATGCTGGGCAAGCTCCTGCGTCAGGAACTTTGCAGTATTGTTCTCTTGGCTTGGAATGCTCTTCCCCCAGGTTCTCTCATGCCCACCCTGACCACTGTGTACCAAGTTGTATCTCTTCCCTTTTCAACCCAACATTACTCACCCACCTTTACTGCTTTAATTTCTCTAAAGCACCTGCTGACCTACTAAATACCTCGGTTATCTTGTTTGTTCTTTTCCCACTAGGAAGCGAGTTCATTAGGAAAGGAAGGAGATCCATGACTGCTTGTTTATGGCTACTCGCACAACCTCTAAAACAATGCTTAGCACATAGTAGGTGTTCATAAATGTCTTTTGAATCGATTGGTGTGACTCATACTCAATATCATATAAGACATATATATGTGTATATGTGTATGTGTGTGTATTTAAACCCTTTGTTAAGAAAACTTAAAACATACACAATGCATTGGAAAGGTATTAGAAATCTAGTAAAGGGTTACAAATTTGAGTCTGATCTATAAATTCTAAGAGTTTAACAAAGTAGATATTGATAATAAAATGGATGATGAGAAAGGATATGCTGACAAAATTAACTCATAAAACTAAGAGGCAAGTAAACATTGAAGAAGATGCTAAAGAGAAATGAAATTAGCTAAGGGGCTGCATTTATAAGGAGATGTCATTCAGTGATTACCCAATAATACTTTTAAAAATTACTGAGAAATACCATAGTGGAGGAGATATTGTTAAACTTTCGATTTGTCTTAGAAAGCAGTCAACTGGGCGCCTGGGTGGCTCAGTGGGTTAAGCTGCTGCCTTCGGCTCAGGTCATGATCTCAGGGTCCTGGGATCGAGTCCCACATCGGGCTCTCTGCTCAGCAGGGAGCCTGCTTCCCTCTCTCTCTCTGCCTACCTCTCTGTGTACTTGTGATCTCTCTCTGTCAAATAAATAAATAAAATCTTAAAAAAAAAAAAAAGAAGCAGTCAACTAATTATTTTCCATGTCTCTGAGCAATGTAATAAGACAACAGTGATTAGTGGAAAGTACATTTGGTGTGGGAAAGGAAGTATACTACTTTGGGAAATAAGGATGTTGTAGAAATTAATATTTTAAAGTCTTAAGAGGATTCCCATAGGAGGCCGATGTATTTTCCAAAGCCCTTTGTTGTGATGAAAAATGGAAGGTTATTTTCTAAGTGCCAATTTGTGAACATAAGCATATGTATGCCAAGGGAGATTTGAAATTCAAGAAACTGATTTATATGAAACCACTTGTTTGATGTGATGTCCTTAATGATTTGGTTTTATTTTCATCCAATCCCTATGTCTAAACACACAATTAAAGTTCACCATTGTGAGAGGCTCAGATGTCCTTTCTTTTGGCTGTAATAGTAGAAGTTTGATTTCCAGTTCTAGTAATTCTTATAAATGAAGTCTACTGGTGATCTCCACAGAATGTAGGCTATTACTATATATGAAGAGGCAGAAAAAGTGTCATTTTAGTTTATATCTTTCTATGGAAATACCTTACACTATCAGATTAGGTAGGTCTTTTGTGTTGAAAAATATGAGTGAAACCTCCTGTGGATTCCATTGCTTCTTGCAGCTGCTGTGGAAATTCTCTCGCAATGCTTTCAGACTCCTTTCAGACCACATTGTTGTACGTATTTACTGTTGCACTGACTGCTTTCTTGCCCTGTTTGAAGCCTTTCCCAACCTGGCTTTTTTTTTTTTTTTTTTTTTTTTTTTTATTTCACAGACAGAGATCACAAGTAGGCAGAGAGAGAGGAAGGAAAGCAGGCTCCCTGCTTAGCAGAGAGCCCGATGCGGGGCTTGATCCCAGGACCCTGTGACCATGACCCAAACCAAAAGCAGAGGCTTTAACCCACTGAGCCACCCAGACGCCCCCCAACCTGGCTTCTTGACCCTTCTTTGCAGAAGAAAGACTCCTAACCTTTTCCCCATGACCATCTTTTAACCATATATTTTAACTCTGCCCTAGTAGGATCTCCTTTTGCTTCCCTGTGGCATTTGACATTGCTCATCAGTGTTACTCTTTTGAAGTTTCCTCCTTGGGTAGCATCCCTTGGGTTCACTGATGAAAGTCTATAATATCCCCCTTTGCTTTCAACTCTCGTTCTTGGCTTTTCCTTCCCTTTTTTATATAAATTTTATGTCTTTTTAATAAACTTATCAACTCATCATGGCCTCTACAATTACCTTTACATAAATAAAACTAAAGTCAAATATATCATTCCAGTTAAGAGGTCGAGTCCTAAAGTCATGTCTTCTATATATGGGACATTGCACCATATGTTTCACTTTTGCCTCCAATTCTGTCATTATTTTTCCTCTCTTGGGCCCTACTACCTTCTTATAATTGGCATTTTCCAATTTCCCTAGACTGGAAGGCTCAGTGTCTTTTGGTCTTCTTGTTTTTTATCCCCTATTAAACCAGTCCCAATGCCCTATTGATTCCCTCTTCTGATTGTGTTTAGACATTTCTAAATGTGTCCAGGATGCTGCTACTTACATAATGAATTGATCTCCCTTTGTTCAGGGGAGATGTAACAATGACAGAGCGGGCAGAGTGATAACCATCCAACAAACATGCCCAGATTAGTTTCCCTAAAACACTATTTTCATCCTTTTATTTATTTATTTATTTATTTATTTTGCCAAAGACAGACCTCACCTCCTTGAGGCTCACACGTCCTAATTTCTCCAGTTGACATTCTAGAACCTTCATAAAAATCTCCTTACCGTATCTGTTCACACTTACCATGGCTACCCCTAACAAATCTCTCCTGTAGGGTTAGTTTGTTTCTTAAGTAATCTAATCAGTTATCTTGCTGACTTATCTGATTGTCTCTGCTCATGCTCTTCTTTCTGTTGGGATAAACTCTTCTCTCTTCTTGGATGTCCATATTCCACTTGCCTTGTAAGACTTGATTCAAATATCACATTTCTATAAAGATGTCCCATACCAATCTTGCCTTTCAGCACCTCCCAATGTTTTGTTGTTCATATCACAAATTTCATCATTTCAATGCTGCTTTTCTTGCATCATCATTTGATGACATCATTTGATGATGTCTTGCATCATCATCATCATGTGGTTTCTGTAGTAATTATTTGTTTGGACATCACAGTTTACAAATCATTATTGTATTTGTGCCTGATAATAAGGCAAATCAGTCATTTTACATTTGGGATCAATAATACTAGTAAGAATTTCAGAGCACACAGATAGTGAGAGTAAAATGTGAAATAGAACTGCGATGTAAGGATTAATGCTAAATGCAGCACTTTTTCCATCGCTTTCAAAGTTTGTTCTTCCTTCCTTTCCTTTCTTCTCCTTTCTTTCTTCTCTTCTTTCTTTCTTTAAGATTTTATTTACTTATTTGACAGAAAGATACACAGAAAGAGAGGGAAAAAACACAAGCAGGAGAAGTGGGAGTGGAAGCAGGCCTCCCACTGAGCAGGGAGAATGATATGGGGCTCGATCCCAGGACCCTGGAATGATCTGAGTTCAAAGCAGATGCTTAACTACTGAGCCACCCAGGCGCCCCTCAAAGTGCTTGCACTTATTGTAAAACTTAACTCATTTTTTTCTTTATGCTTTCCACAGAACCTAGCTTATGCTGTTACCTAGTAGATGTTAAGTATCTTACTGGCTGATTGTAATATATGCAATAAGTAATCAAGAAAATGTTCTCTGAGTTATATAATTGCACTTAAAAATTTACCTTTCTGCATTTAGGGAGAAGGAACAATTGGAGAAAAGGTCAAATATTACTAAAATTTGCTTTGCTGTGTTCTGATAAACAGCTTTCTTAAAATAATTCAAATTATAAGAACCTCATGTTTGAAAGCTCCTCTCTGAGAGTTGCTTTTGTAATACTACTCTGGACTTACATTGTTGAAATAGAATTTTCCTCATGTCTTGGTTAAGAAGAAAAAGCACGATTATTAGGTTGAAAAAGTAAAAGGTATACATTTTGAAGGTATAAATTTATGAGCATTTTTATGTCATGTTCTAAAAATATATTTAATATATCTCTCTATATAAATATATACACTTTATATTTTAATAAATGTATCTTAGAACATGGCATGAGACCAGTTAGCTTAAATATTACCCAGAAATATTCTATTTTATTAAGGTTTGGAGTTAATTTTCCCAAATAAGGAATAACAAAAGGATGAATGAAAGGGAGTTGATTTTTTAAATAATGTTTTTGTAGTAGGTTAAAATAGTGTGATTGGTCAACTGTGAGGTTGGCAAAATGTTCCCATTATTAATCATGCAAATTCTGAGAATTTGTTTGGGACTGGTTGTACAAAACTAATACAAAGAAGTGACTTAGCTTTACTACAGTGAGTAGTTATGCCTGTTCTAATCAGAGACAATATAATGATGCCATTTTAAAGATAATTGTTTCAAATCCATTTACTGCTTAGGTCTCTTTCAGTTTTACTCCCTGTTCATGTGAGGGCATAAACAATTAGATATTAATTTAGTTGTAGAAACAGGTACAAAAATGGACAGTTTTTGTGTTCAAGCCAGTCTCTATTGTATCCTAATTGCTATGTCTCAGAACCAGCACCTGATTTCTTTGTTCCTGGCTGTTTCTGCCACTCCCTGGTTTCCACGTTTGTTCCTCTTTCTGGAGCTCTCTGAACTGGTTTTTGCTTTTATTATCTCTCAATTTTTCCTTGCTAAGAAATTAAATTTCCTAATGAATGTACGGCTTTTACTTTATTCTTTTCTCTCTAAAAAATGTAAAAGAGCTCAGTGACTTACTGAGAACCAGTCCAAACTCATGGCCTCTTGTGGTTAGAGCCTCCTAGTCTTTTGAACTCTTATGAACAAATGAACTGGAGCACCTAGGTGGCTCAGTCGTTAAGCATCTGCTTTCAGCTTAGGTCATGATCCCAGGGTCCTGGGATTGAGCCCCACATCAGGCTCCCTGCTCAGCGGGAAGCCTGCTTCTCCCTCTTCCACTCTCCCTGCTTGTGTTCCCTCTCTCGCTATGTTTCCCTCTATCAAATAAATAAAATCTTTAAAAAATAGCAACAACAAATGAACTGATAGATCTGGTGAACGTTGTGAGTGCATAGCCTGTGCTTTTCTGTCTCTATGTCCTTTTCATTGTATTTTCTCTACGTATCTTTAAGCAGAAACTGTGCCTTTCTCCTATTTTTATTGTCTATAATTAGTTCATAATGCACTGCCAATCCTATAGTGAACCTAGAGAATGAATGAATGACCAAATGCATTTAAAGTGAAACAAATAAATGTTAGTATACATCTTTTTAAAAAAATCTCTTACATTTCCAAGTACATGATAGTCAGAATAAACTAAATATAGGAAAAGGTGAGGGCAATGGTGTTGAACAAAGTGTTCGATGGAGATTATCATCAATAAGTAGGGCAAGGAAGTAGTGCCTAAGTAAGTATTATATTTTAGCATGTAATTATATCTTTTCAACCATATCTTATTCATTTAATGTTCCCAGTATTTATCAGGAATTCAGTAACTGGTTTTTTTGAAATGAATACATGAATTATGTCTCATATATTTTTAAGTATTTGCTTAAATAATAATGCACTGCCGCAGCTGATTTCCAAAGTTGTCTCCCCAAGGAACTTTACCTCCCAGTGGTCACACCTTTGTGGCATCCTTTCTTTGACTCTGAGCTGGCCCTGTAAGTTGCTGTTGACCAAAGACTCCTAGATCTAGGTCTTAAGAAGCTGTGCAGCTTGAAGGAAGATTTGCTTTTGTGATGCTTCGCCTCGAAGCCAGCCACCATGTAGAAGTATACCTATTCTGAGACCACTGTGCCATGAGAAGCTTGAGCCATGTTAAAATCACACGAAAGAGAAAACACAGTCACTGTACTATACTGTAAAAATGTACCTGTAAGGAGAACCATGCAGTTAAACTCATGTTAAAGGTAAACTGTTTTGTGTCTCCTATTTTTCACATACCACTGTTTGTGTAATTTACCTGTAGTTTTTTAATTGCTACATTGTATCCCATTCTGTGAGTGTATCACAATTTATCCATTCTGTTCTTGATGGACATTGGAGTAGTTTCCTCTTGTTGACTAATATGGATAGTTAGCATTCTTATAAATGTCTTTGATAAAAGTAGGTACCCCTTTCTGTTGGGTGGTTTTGAATTGTTTTATGGCTTTTTTGCATTGCATTAGTTTTGTGTCTGCAAGTAGCCTATATGCCGTTTTAGAGTGTAATGACTAGGGTGTATGTGTTTCTCTTTCTCATCATAATGCCTACCAAGCAGAGTTTATAGTTTAATTATTCAAGAAATATACATTGATTGTTCATTTAGAAATTTTAAAGCACATATGCTTGGCTTTTCAAAAAACATTCTAAATTAATCATAGAGTTTGTACTCCAGTCTTTAAGGACAAAAAATAGGGAATATCTTTTTAATTAGACATTCCTGTTGAATAAATAACAGTTTGTTGGAAAATATTTCATCTGCCCAGAGCTATTGTTTATTGTTTTACAAATAGCATGAGAAAGAAAATCACTTTTCTTGATAAACAAAAGGATAGTAATAAACAACTGAAGTTTCTGTGTACTATTATCATACCTTAGGGTTCTAAGCTTCAGTGAATCACTTGTTAGGATAGAACTTATCAATTATCCATGTGTGTAACTTGAGAACAGTGTTAGAGTACATATTTTCTATTTGATGAGCTATGTTTTAGAGCTGCATTAAATCATTTACTGTAATATAAATTAATGGGTACTAAAATTACAATATTTTTTCCTTCACAGCTAATCAACTTGAGGAATTTCCTTGTTCTTTGCCTCTTTGCCGTAACATTTGGATTATTTATTTTAAAAACTACAATGATAAAGCTATTCCAAATAGGCCAGGTCTGATTACTTTCCATCCCCAGCAAATTTACTGTAAGTGCCAATACCATATGGAAAAGTTTGACTTTGATATACCAGACTTTTTTTTTTTTTCTTTTTTGGTAAAGTGTAGCTCTTGAACAACAAAAAAGTGAGTGACATGGAGATTTAAATTAATTTCAGATGGTTCGTAGTTTGTGCTTTGTGGTTGTTAACTCTAAAGAATCAGGATATATAAAAAGATTAAAGAATCTTTTCAACTACCAAGCTTAAAATATCTATGTTTATGAACAAATGCCATGCATTTTCTATCTTGGTTTATCCTTGTTCCTTTCATTCCTAGTATTTTTTTTTTTAATACCATGATGTCTTTTGCATCTTCCTATTCATGTATTTATTCAGCAAACATTTACTGAGTGTTTTTCGTGAGGTAAACATTATTGTGGGCCTTCCATTTTCAGAGACTTGGCTCTTCCCTGGAGGAGATCAAGTGTACTGGGAATACCAGCTATAGACAGATACAATATAATATCAGTAAACCTGAGCAAAGTAGGATCAGAGCAACTCTTTCTGCCTAAGGGAGTCCAGGAAGTTGTTCACAGCAGATAACATTGAAGGGAGACATGAAGAATGTATAGTAATTTGGGCAAAAAAGTGGAAGGAAAGATCTTCTGTGCAGAGAGTAGTGTAATACAGAGGCACAGATATGAGAGAGGTTTGGCATGTTCAAGAAACAATAAGTGCCATTTTCTTAGAGCTTAAAGCACACTGGGATAAAGAAGAGGGGGAAGACTTGAGATGAAGAAGGTTACCATTTCCACTGCCAGACATGAAAAGCACAGCCTTCCCCCCAAATGACCCCCTCCTTTTTCTCTTGGAACAGAACAGTAATATGGGAACTGGTAACCCTTTGTACAATTGGCAGGAATTGAATAAAAGTAGGCTTTTGATCAGCAAAGAAAATAGGATTGAGTTTTCTAAAAAAAAGTGTAAAAAGGACAAATGAGAGTAAAACCCCAGCATAGTCTCAGAGCAATAAGTAATCAGTGGTCATTCCCAAAGTAGAGATGCTACAGATAAGAGGGAAGGAAGCCTCCGTTAGAGTGTCATAGAGCACTGGGCATGGTTTTCTTTATTTCTTCGTCTTCCTTCATCAACCTGGGTGAACCACAGAGGGCAACTGGATGGAATTAGGTAGACAGTAATGTGGTTGATAACAGAAATAGGCAACAGAAGGATTATGATAGGGAGATGTGCTGGCCTGAGAGTGAGAAAGTAAAGTTTAAAGGCAAAAATCCAAATTTCTGCAATTCTATAATTAGTGGGAAAGAGATGTTCTGTGTTTTAAACAAGCCCCTAAAAGAAGGGAACAGTATTAGAAGACTGTTAGGAAAGTAAATGTGGTCTTACCAGGAAGGTGTTGGTAAAGACAGGTGACACTGGATGGAGGTGTCACCTCCATCAGTGCATTTCCCTTTGTTCTGGAGGCCATATTTTTAGAGATAATTACAGAGAAGAGAATGGCCAGGGTTGGTAAACAGGGTAGCAAATGGTCTGGGAAGAATATTGCAGGCAAAAGAGACAATGGAACTGAAGCTGATCAACCCTCCCATTGAATAAAGGAGACAAGATAGTCAAAAGCAAGAATTGTCTAGAGGGAAGGCAACAGCCACTAACTGGAAGTCCGAGGAGTAGATTTAGTTCTATGAAGAAATTTAGTTCTATGATCTTTCTTATGACTTTCATTGACAATAGGGAAATAAACAACTTTGGAATAAATACCTTCAAGATAATGAGTTCTCTGTGTATTGGGGGTGTTCAAGCTGTGTTGGGTGCCAACTTGTCAGTAATGTTGTGATTTGTAGGCATTTTGACTAATGACCTTCAGTGTCATTAGAAGATGTCTGAGAATGTAAAATATGACACTCTTGATAGCCTTAAGATGTATGTGAACCAGATGGCCTCAGCTGGATGCATTTAGGAGCCCTGATGCCAGCGAGCCCTGGGCATGCAGTAGGGCTACGTGTGAGCTTTCATTGGAGATCTGACTGGTGGGAAATGACCTAGTTGCTAAAATGAGATGAAATAACAATTATAGCCATTAGGAAATGAATGTCTGCTAATGCCCAATTCTCAGCTGGGTACTTTATACACACTATCTGACTTAGTCATCACAACAAACTTGGGTGGTGGAGTTTATTATCTATCCCTTCTTTTATCAATGAACAAAGAAAGGATTGACTAGATTGAGTCCAGCTGCAACATTTGCCAGCTGTGTCACTTTGGAGACTTACGTGTCTCCATGCCTCTGTTCCCCCATCGAAAAGTGTGGATAGTAAGAGTGGCTGTCACATAGATGAGGGTTAAATGTGTTCAGTACATAGTAGATGCTTAGTACAACTTTGCTATCATACTTTAATTTTTACTATGGCTCTAAAGCTCCTGCTGTTTTACCAGAGATGCAGTTGGTTGGGGGAATGTCACAGCTAAAGAAATTTGAAAAAATATTAGAATCTTCATTCTTTACAGGGGGGAAGAATCTTCATTCTTTCATTCTACTTGGGAGTTTGGGAGAGAGCCAGGTAGCAGTTGATGATTACATGAGTAGTCTCGTATATTTATGTATAAGAATGGTGTACAGTACGGGGCTATATATCCTTCTTCAGGTAAACAACCTCTTAAAACCAATCCAAAATGCTACTTACTTTACAAAATTTTTCCAATCCTCAAACTGGGATGGAATTATGTTTTCCTTTAACTGCCCACCCCTGCACACACCCCCCTCCTACCCCGAATGTTCTTACTTGCTTATTATTCCCTGATTTATATCACGGTTACTTGCGTACTCTCCAAAGAACCTGAAGCTCAGCTTTGGCCTGGCCTTTAGCATCTCCTCTGTGGTATTTCTTGGAATACCTCAGTTCTGGTATGTAGGTACTCAAGTCTTTATTTGAATTGAACCACATTATTAAGTTTTCATTTTTATCTTTTTTTTTTTTTTTTTTTTTACTGACCCCTTTAGACAATACTGAAAGGCATCCACAGAACATTTACTTTCTCTAGACCATAGAGTTTGTTTTTTTAAAGCAGATAGGCTAATTCCTAAAATTTTAAGTTTGTGTACTTTAAAAACAAACATTACTTTAGCACTGGGTGTGGTGCAAAAATAATGAATACTGTTATGCTGAAAATAAATAAATTTAATTTAAACAAACAAACAAACAGACATTACTTTAATGAAAACAGATCCTGAATCTGGTATTTGCATACCAATGATTAGGAATCAGTGGGGGAGGAAAGAAACTGTTTCACTCTGGCCCCAAAGGGCTTTCATGCAAAAAGACTAAATGCTCCCTTTAACTGACTCAGTTGCACAGATGTGTAGATGCCTATGTCCCCCTTCATCACCCAGCCATGCTGGTGCAGTGATGCTAGAATGTGCACATGTTTTGCAATACCTTCCACCGCTCCATCTTCACTGTCACTTCATTTAAATTCTTATACCTGAGTTATTGTACTAGCTTCCTCATTGAGGTGCCTGACACCATTCTGGACTCAGGTAAGTCCCCACCCTCCGTGATCGTGAACATTCTATGCACAGAACTGACCATGTTCATGGACCTAGAATGCCACAGGAGTTTGAAGCAGTGAAGCTGGCCTCAGGGTGCTTCTGAGATCCCCCTCTCCCCACAACAGATTTCTAGCAGCAGTCTTTCCCTGTCCTTTCCCTTCTGCCAGACCCCTTGGATTTTATGCTTCAGAAATATAGGTAGTTTTTTGTTGTGTTATTCACTCTTTGATAACCCCTTAAATGTTATTGTAGCTATTAGGGATGTGGGCTCTACACTCAAATTTTATTTCCTTCAACTTTCACAACTGTAAAGTGGGGATTATGTTAGTGCCTAAGTCATAGGATTGTTATGAGGATTGAGTTAATATGTGTAAAGTAGTACATTAGTGTACCTCTGTGCTCTGTCCTGCTTTGGGAATATGTGTCATCACATCTTTATTCCTGTTCCTGCTGTTCTCTCTATTTTTTTTTTTAAGATTTTATTTATTTATTTGACAGAAAGAGCATACACATGAATGGGGGGGAGGAGGGGCAGAGAGAAGGGGAGAATCAGGCTTTCAACTGAGCAGGGAGCCCAATGCAGGACTTGATCCCAGGAACCTGAGATCATGGCCTGAGCGGAAGGCAGATGCTTAACCAATTTAGCCACTCAAGCACCTCTGCTGTTCCCACTATCTTAAGAGTTCTTCTCTATCTGAAGAATTTCTATCCATTTCTTTAGAACCCTCCTTTAAGACATCAGTCTCTTAGCCTTTTCATGTTACCCTTTACATGCTCAGAAAGATCTGATACTCCATCTACTTCTGAACCTTGAAAATAAATTTACATGGAACATACTGTAATGCAAATATTTTTATATGTATCAGTTTCCTCTTCTGGACCATCAACTCATGAAATCATTGTTGACTTATCATTGGTTCCTCAGAAGCTAGCTCAGTGTCAAACACATCATTTTTAATAAATAATCTTTGGACTTTTTTTTTTTTTTTTGACTGAACAGAGAAGCATTTTACGACAGAACGTGGTGGTGGTAGTATTGAATTTCAAGATTTCGTTTGGACTTTGGTCCAGAGCATGGTGTTCTTGTGTGATTCTGATAGGTATAGATACATATCTGCATATGTGTACTTTTATTAGTGTATGCCTGATTAAATACAATCATTCCTTCCAGTTTGCATTTATTTAACTACTTCTGGTAGCTTATAAGAAATTAATCTTCTGACTTCCCATGTAAAAATGCAAGCCGGGAGTTGTGGTGATTCCGTGCCAAAGATCTGTTGCTGTTCACCTGGAAGACTGACGCGTCCTCTGGTTCAAGCTGTGCTTTAATAAACAGGAGCTCAAACACTTTGTGATGGGAAGTACAGCTGAGGACTCTTTCAAGTGCACAAGCGGATCATGCTGAATGCTTTTCTAGGTCATGCTCATTTCATAAAAACAGTCAATTCCCAGCCATCCCAGAAGAGGAAATGCTGAAGGTCCCTTGCTGCACTGCGGGGTGAGGAGGAAACCAAGTGCTGCGAGCGGGAGGGGCCCCACCGCCATACCCTTCCTTGGCTAGTAACTGGTGGGCATGGAGCCCGGTTGCACAAGTCCCCACACAGCAGCTTTCAGGCTAAATTTGTGCCGCTGTTTCAATGCAGAAGTTTTTTTGTTTGGTTTTGTTCCCCCCCTCCTTTCCTTTTGCAGCCACCACATAGTTCCAGGGACCAGAGCAACATGACACAGAAGCAGAGAAAACACACTAAGTTCTTGCCAGTTGCTAAGCAGAGAAAATGCTTTTGGATGTTTGAAGTATGCTTCCCATGTTGATTTCCTAATCATGACTTGTTTTCAAAGCCAAACACAATAGCATCCTGAATACTCATCAGCATTTGGCCAGCTTTGCCCACAAGCTAATTAACAGATTTTTATTTAGAGGGATGAGAATAAAGGCGATGCTTTTGTTAAAGAAGTACCATCGTGGGAAATTTGATTTTTCTTCTTCAAGAATTGTTATTTCTAATTTTTGGATATTATGTTGTAAATATTAATCCCACTGGCCATGTTTGCTTTAATTTGAACATACAGTTTTCAGATTATACTGACCATTGATACTGACACATTTGTGTTGGATATTACCAAGTTATCTTTTTTTAAAGATATTATTTATTCATTTGAGAGAGAAACAGTGAGCAAGAGCATGAGAGAGGAGAAGGTTAGAGGGAGAAATAGACTCCCTGTGGAGCTGAGAGCCAGATGCTGGACTTGATCCTGGGACTCCAGGATCATGACCTGAGCCAAAGGCAGTTGCTTAACCACTGAGCCATCCAGGCACCACCAAGTTATCTTTTTAAAAACCTGATGAGTTATTGAGAAGGTACCACTTTGGATCTAAATGCCAAGATCAGAGTAGCTGACAAGTAAGTCTACTTGTGTGCTGACAAAACTTATTTTTCCTTCTTTTCAGGGATGAGAAAACAACGTTTTAGTCTGGAACAGCAGGCTTCTCACTGCTAAACCGTGAAGCCTGAGAATCCCAAAACCAGAGGCAGAGAATCCTGTGGAGGGTGCTAAGTGTAGGCGGCTGAAGGGGAATCGGGAAGGAATCTCTCTTCCCTGGCATGACCACACATTTGGAAGGGAGAGGAGCAGCTAGGCCATTGGAGGCAATTTGAGTGCAATGTCCGGACAGGGTATTTGGGCTTGGCTATGGTCCACAATTTATCTGGGGTGTGGAGCTGCTCCAACCTCGCATACAACCAGTGCTTCCCACCAGAAATATCCAGAATGATATCTCTTTAATTCTGTTATCAGGACCATGAGGTTTCTTGCAGGGAACAGCTCTGCTGGAAGCTTTCAGGAAGCTTGATGAATAGCAAGACTCATGTAGTGGTGGAAAGATCTCAGGCAGCTGTCACTTGGGAGATGGAAGTTCAAGGTTAATTTCACTTGGTTGGCAAATGTGTATTGAGAAAAAGGTTCATTTTCATAATGCTTCTTTTGACTGGAGACAGGAGAAATGCAGGAAAGATTAACATTTTTCTAGGCTCTCTTTTGGGCTAATCAGGTTATACTAATGACAATATTTTAGTGTGCAACACACAGTATTAAGTGCAACATGTGTGTAAATTCTTTTAATTCTCACAGTGATCCTATGAGGTAGGCTCGCTTATTCTGCCTTTTTTATGGTTGGGACATTGAGGCACAGAGAGATTAAGTGATTGCCCTGGAATCACCCAGCTGATCAGTGGCACAGCTGGGATTTGAACCACCTCTTAGAGTTGAGCTTCTGCTCTTTGTCAGGACACTGTACTGCCTGAGCATGCAGGGAGCATGTAGATACAATAGTTGGATTGGTCTCTGAGCTCTCTGTAACACTTCTTGGAGCATTGATTTATCTCACTGGATTTAAGCCATTGATTTCCATTTATTTTGCTTCTCTCCTTCTGTAACCTTCCAAAGGCAGGGGTTTGACTTTGCATCCCTGGCACCAGCTTGCGTTCCTGGCACCGTAGGAAATTCTGGAACACGGTGCCAGCAACCTGGGGTCCAAGAAGAACAGCAAAGCTGTGAAATCCAAGTGATACTGTGGCCTTTCCAGCTCTGGTCAGGGGAATAGAGATAATGTGTCAGAGTTTAGAAGTCACTGAAACCAAAGTTGAAGATGAATAGAATCACTCATTTCTGATGTGTTTATGTTTGCTCTCCTTTTATTATCAATATCTTCATCTTTCCAGAACTATGTAAAGCTGGTCAACATTCCCCAGAAGGTAAGCTAGTGAGACCGTTAGCTAGCAACGCTAAATAGATCAATTCAGAGCCACTATTGACATCATAAAGCCCGATTCTTTTCCTCTGTCCTGGTTGGGCACCTTTAAGATATTTATTATTTCTTTCCAACCTGCTGTACTTCTGCAGGGATTCTGAGGTTATCTCTCTCTGGGGAAAGCTGTGTCCAGAATGAATGTGTCCAGGATGAAGTTGTAGACTGACAGTTCCTCTCCAGGTATATTTCAAGTTCATCTCCTGCCTTGTTCCCCAAGCCCTCCTCTCATGCACTGGACTGACTGTTCCCACATAGATCTGGTAGCTGCTGCCCTTGGGTCTGGCCTCAGATTGTTGCCTTTTCAAGATACTTGATACCCCATTTCTTCCTCTTTTTGGAAACCCTTCTTGGTCTGTGATGTTCAAACTCCACCTTTTCTAAGCATCTGTTCAGAGTTTCCCCACCTGCATTTGACTTCTTCCTTTCCTACTCGATCATCCTTCTTTCTAGACTGTTCTTATTAATACAAGCCTCATATTAGGTATTTGAATGTGTCTGTCTTTTTCATTGGGAATTTTGGAGGACCAGAAATTTTTTTTGTGTGTGTATGTGAGTGTGTGTGTGTGTGTGTGTGTGTGTGTGTGTATACATGTGGCTATTCCCACGTACATAAATATACCCAATGTCTTTGCTGTCCCATAAGGCAGAAAAGCAGGTACTCAAAGATACTTTTTTTCATTTGAATGACCACCCTCCATCTTCCTGTTCACCTTTTGCCTCCACACATCATGGATGCCTCATTCTGATACCACAGAAAATATTTGAACACTTCTGCCTTCTAGCCATACAGTTTTTGGATTGTCTCTCTTCCCATTCTTTTTAATTTCTAAAATGCTACAGAGTCCGCAGCCACCTAGCATCTGCCTGGCCTCAGTTCTAGCCAGGGCTCCTTCACTTCCCCCTGCAGTGGGACAAGGACTGGAATCAGAGAAGTAGGACTGATGATGATAGAGGTTTGGTGAAAGTCAATGCACTCCATAGCAGACATTCTCCTGGCAACCCTTCTGTCCTTACTCCAGGAATGTTGCCTCCAAGGAGGAAACTGAAGCTCACGGAGATGGTGGAGTACAGCTGGGATTCAAAGCCAGATTTTGCTACCAAATCCAATGTTCTTTCGCCTACTACTCCCTACATCTCCTAAGCCCTGAATGTGCATGACACGGTGCACTCATCACCCTAGTGACTCTTCACTCAGAGAGAAATTGGTAGCCCATTATCCACAGAGGGCAAGCTCCACCCAAGGTCCCACCAATGATAGTGGGAGAGCCCATGATTCAAGCACAGATGTTCCCCCACTCTTTTCTTTCCATTGAACCACACCATCTCCTGACTCCCCAAAATATGTATAGTAGACTTTGTGTGTCTTCTTTGTTTCCCAGGGTTGTTGCCCACCACTCTTTTTTTTTTTTGTCTTCTAGGCCCCTACCTTGGTTGTGGAGTCTTGGGCCTGAGTTTGAGGTCTCTTACTTGATTAGTTTATCCTTTTGTTGGAAACTCAGAAGCTTCCAGAGGTAAAGCAGGCAACGCATACATAACAAGCAGGTGGTGATAACTGGTCAGGTGGAGGGAGTCTGTGCCCCATCCAAAGGGGCAGCGATACTCACGTCCAGTCAACTCTTGCTAAAGACTATGACCCCAATGTTCCAGGAGCTCCTGCTTTTCCAGAATAAGCTGGAATTCAGGATTTTTATCTGAGTTTTCCAAATTTTTTAAATGCAAAAGAAGCAAACCATTCATGTGTATGGACCAGATTTCCAGGCTGCTGTTTTGTGGCCTCTGCCTGGGGACCTGACTGCCTGCCACTACTTTGCTGTTTTGTGTGATTTCCCTATCCTATAGAGATCTGGGTTTGTAACTTTGTTTGGGGGAAAGGAGAAGGAAATTAGTACATGAGATACAGATATGGAAAAAGAAATTCAAAAAGTGTTAATATTTGATTTAAAAGATTTATGCTAAAATAAGTGGGGCACATCTAAATTTACATTTAAATATACGTGGCATCCTAATTTAGTGACTACAAAGAATATTAGATTTCCTCAAAATAGAGTTTTCTCCAAATTAGTTATCTCTCAACCTAAATTTTGCCTAAGAATGATCTTTAAATCTATCTTAAAAACATCTAAATCTTAGATATTTTAATAATTAAAAATTTTCAGATCTAATTAAAGACTGCTAAAGAATAATACTAATATTTTATTTTCTATACATGTAGTTTGATAAGCATTTAAACTGTTTAGCCAAATTAGCATAGAACTTACACATATATTAGCAACATTTTAATGATGTTGCTCTATATTTCCTGCAAAACTATTGATGATTTTGTTATTTTTAAGTAGAAAGCTATGACTTCTTTATAAAAATTTAAAGTTGTCTCACTATTAAGTAAAACTAGCTTTATATGCCAACCTTTAATTACTTAATGTGGTATTGCTAAATTCAGTCACCTTCCGAAAACTCAAAATTCTTTTCCCTCAGTCTGTGGAATGCACTTAAAAGAGGCATTTAAGTGTATCCACACATTTGTGTGGGGATACACTTGATGAAATACCACAGTCGCAAACAATGATCTTCCTATTTTTAAAAAATGTAACTCACTTAATCCAAAATGCAGACATGTTTACAAAATGAATATTTTCTGCCAGATGAATCAGTAATTTCTGGATTTTAATGCTTCCTAAGCTGCTCATTTTTAAAAATGTGAACCCCTGTCTTGGATCTTTTGAGAGTCCTAGACATGGCTGGGGAGGGCTGGTGCTCTCTGTGCCATGGAACAGTGGTTCTCAAGCCTGTCTGTACATTAGAATCACCTAGGGAGCTTTAAAGATATATCTAGATCCACTTCAATAGATCTGACTTGCTTGGTTTGGTGTAGGGCTTGGGCATTGTTTTCTTTAGTTTTGAGACTCTCCGCAGGTGACTGTAAAGTATAGCTAGGTATAAGAACGGTCCCGGGACTTCGAGGAGAATGCCAGCCATAACTGATACAATGCACTGAGTTTCAACCTGGGTCCACCTCACTCAAGATCCCCAGCAGCCTATCCAGATTGTGCTACTGGGGCTGTGGCCCATGTTCCCTTGGCCTAAGGCTGAAAGCCTCTGAGGTAGCTCTACACATCTAATGCAGTGGGGCAGAGGGGGTTTAATCTAGCCCCACTCGTGTGTGTCTGTGTGTTTTCCTTAATAATAAGTACATTTATGGATTCACTGGCCTCTGTACTTGATGTCCATGTTATTTTTAATTTCCCCAACAACTCTATAAAGTAGTGAAAATTATTATAACTTTTCAAGGAGAAAACAAAAGAGCAAGGAGAGGGAAGAAAGTAATATGCCCAGGGTCATACAACTAGGAAGTGTTGGGATTTAAATCTGGGTAGTCTAATAGCAGAGTTCTCACACTTAAACCAAAGGGTTCGAATAAAATGCTCATGAGGTAAGGCAGGGAACAAAAATGGCCAAAGCTGATCAGGGGCAAACACTAGGGAATGGTAAGGACTGGGGAGCGCAAGGAGGGCAACACCCCTCTGCTTCAGCCAATTGCTGCCAGGCAGGTGTGTGGCCCCAAGTATAGTTAGCACATCTGATGTTTTAAGAGGTACTCTAAAAAATCTGGAATTTTAATTTTTAAAATTTATTGATTTATTTAAAGATTGTATGTATTTATCAGATAGAGAACACAAGTATGCAGAGAAGCAGGCAGAGAGAGAGAAGGAAGCAGGCTCCGGGCTGAGTAGAGAGCCCGATGCAGGGCTCAATCCCAGGACCCTGAGATCATGACCTGATCCAAAGGCAGAGGCTTTAACCCACTGAGCCACCCAGGCACCCCCCAAATCTGGAATTTTTAATATGAATCTTCCTCAACTTTTTTTTTAAAGATTTTTTATTTATTTATTTGACAGAGAGAGATCACAAGTAGGCAGAGAGGCAAGCAGAGAGAGAGAGGAGGAAGCAGGCTCCCTGCTGAGCAGAGAGCCCGATGCGGGACTCGATCCCAGGACCCTGAGATCATGACCTGAGCCGAAGGCAGCGGCTTAACCCACTGAGCCACCCAGGGGCCCTTCCTCAACTTTTTAAACTAGCAAACTTCTGTTACAAATTATGCTGTCTTCACTGTTCTTTATTCTCATTAAGGGAAGCTCTAGTCAAGGACAGAGATACTGAAAAGACAATATGAGCAACGCATTAAGCTCTGTGAAAAGAAGGCATGTAGATTCTTTTGGGGAGGGACTGGTCTTTCCACAGACAGGACCTGCATTGATCTATACAAGCTCTTTGTGGTACTCTTCTGAAACTGGTATATACTCTTCTTTGTGACACTAAACTAAGCTGCAGGTGCAGGAATGTCTTATTGATCTAAAGGTCATATCAAGGACATCTCTCCAGTTTGTTTGTCATCTCTGTGGTCTGTGGTTCAGCAGAGATGAGGGTATCATGATATCATAAACACAGGTCTTAAGATACAACCTGCACCCATCAACTTAATATCCTGGTTTTGCTTAATTTTCATGTATAAATTTCTCATTTTTGTACATGTGCATTAATTAGTCTCAGCTGAGAAGTATGATGAACATTTTCTTAGTATTTATTTATTCAACAAACCTACAGGCTGAGAAGTGTTTAAGAACTTGGAAAAATAAAGTGTTTAAAAAAATAAAGAGTTTTATAATTTAAGGAACATTGCTTCAAATCTGATTTGGTCAGATATTGACCCTTTCTAAATAATACCTAAGATTAAGGAACATTAATTATAAACAGCTTTTTTTTTAAAGATTTTATTTATTTATTTGACAGAGAGAAATCACAAGTAGACAGAAGGCAGGCAGAGAGAGAGAGGAGGAAGCAGACTTTCTGCTGAGCAGAGAGCCCGATGTGGGACTCCATCCCAGGACCCTGAGATCATGACTTGAGCCGAAGGCAGCGGCTTAATCCACTGAGCCACCCAGGTGCCCTATAAACAGCTTTTTTTTTTAATATAATTTTTTATTTTTTATAAACATATATTTTTATCCCCAGGGGTACAGGTCTGTGAATCACCAGGTTTACAAACTTCACAGCACTCACCAAAACACATACCCTCCCCAATGTCCATAATACCACCCCCTTCTCCCAAACCCCCTCCCCCCAGCAACCCTCAGTTTGTTTTCTGAGATTAAGAGTCACTTATGGTTTGTCTCCCTCCCAATCCCATCTTCTTTCATTTATTCTTCTCGTACCCACTTAAGCCCCCATGTTGCATCACCACTTCCTCATATCAGGGAGATGATATGATAGTTGTCTTTCTCTGATTGACTTATTTCGCTAAGCATGATATGCTCTAGTTCCATCCATGTTGTCGCAAATGGCAAGATTTCATTTCTTTTGATGGCTGCATAGTATTCCATTGTGTATATATACCACATCTTCTTGATCCATTCATCTGTTGATGGACATCTAGGTTCTTTCCATAGTTTGGATATTGTGGACATTGCTGCTATAAACATTCGAGTACACGTGCCCCTTTGGATCACTACGTTTGTATCTTTAGGGTAAATACCCAGTAGTGCAATTGCTGGGTCATAGGGCAGTTCTATTTTCAACATTTTGAGGAACCTCCATGCTGTTTTCCAGAGAGGTTGCACCAGCTTGCATTCCCACCAACAGTGTAGGAGTGTTCCCCTTTCTCCACATCCTCGCCAGCATCTGTCATTTCCTGACTTGTTGATTTTAGCCATTCTGACTGGTGTGAGGTGATATCGCATTGTGGTTTTGATTTGTATTTCCCTGATGCAGAGTGATATGGAGCACTTTTTCATGTGTCTGTTGGCAATCTGGATGTCTTCTTTGCAGAAATGTCTGTTCATGTCCTCTGCCCATTTCTTGATTGGATTATTTGTTCTTTGGGTGTTGAGTTTGCTAAGTACTTTATAGATTCTGGACACTAGTCCTTTATCTGATATGTCGTTTGCAAATATCTTCTCCCATTCTGTCAGTTGTCTTTTGATTTTGTTAACTGTTTCCTTTGCTGTGCAAAAGCTTTTGATCTTGATGAAATCCCAATAGTTCATTTTTGCCCTTGCTTCCCTTGCCTTTTGCGTTGTTCCTAGGAAGATGTTGCTGCGGCTGAGGTCGAAGAGGTTGCTGCCCGTGTTCTCCTCAAGGATTTTGATGGATTCCTTTCGCACATTGAGGTCCGTCATCCACTTTGAGTCTATTTTTGTGTGTGGTGTAAGGAAATGGTCCAATTTCATTTTTCTGCATGTGGCTGTCCAATTTTCCCAGCACCATTTATTGAAGAGGCTGTCTTTTTTCCATTGGACATTCTTTCCTGCTTTGTCGAAGATTAGTTGACCATAGAGTTGAGGGTCTATTTCTGGGCTCTCTATTCTGTTCTATTGATCTATGGGTCTGTTTTTGTGCCAGTATCATGCTGTCTTGATGATGACCGCTTTGTAATAGAGCTTGAAGTCCGGAATTGTGATGCCACCAACGTTGGCTTTCTTTTTCAATATCCCTTTGGCTATTCGAGGTCTTTTCTGGTTCCATATAAATTTTAGAATTATTTGCTCCATTTCTTTGAAAAAGATGGATGGTACTTTGATAGGAATTGCATTAAATGTGTAGATTGCTTTAGGTAGCATAGACATTTTCACAATATTTATTCTTCCAATCCAGGAGCATGGAACATTTTTCCATTTCTTTGTGTCTTCCTCAATTTCTTTCATGAGTACTTTATAGTTTTCTGAGTATAGATTCTGTGCCTCTTTGGTTAGGTATATTCCTAGGTATCTTATGGTTTTGGATGCAATTGTAAATGGGATGGACTCCTTAATTTCTCTTTCTTCTGTCTTGCTGTTGGTGTAGAGAAATGCAACTGATTTCTGCGCATTGATTTTATATCCTGACAATTTACTGAATTCCTGTATAAGTCCTAGCAGTTTTGGAGTGGAGTCTTTTGGGTTTCCACATATAGTATCATATCATCTGCGAAGAGTGATAATTTGACTTCTTCTTTGCCGATTTGGATGCCTTTAATTTCCTTTTGTTGTCTGATTGCTGAGGCTAGGACCTCTAGTACTATGTTGAATAGCAGTGGTGATAAGGGACATCCCTGCCGTGTTCCTGACCTTAGCGGAAAAGCTTTCAGTTTTTCTCCATTGAGAATGATATTTGCGGTGGGTTTTTCATAGATGGCTTTGATGATATTGAGGTATATGCCCTCTATCCCTACACTTTGAAGAGTTTTGATCAGGAAGGGATGCTGTACTTTGTCAAATGCTTTTTCAGCATCTATTGAGAGTATCATATGGCTCTTGTTCTTTCTTTTATTGATGTGTTGTATCACATTGACTGATTTGCGGATGTTGAACCAACCTTGCAGCCCTGGAATAAATCCCACTTGGTTGTGGTGAATAATCCTTTTAATGTATTGTTGAATCCTATTAGCTAGTATTTTGTTGAGTATTTTCGCATCTGTGTTCATCAAGGATATTGGTCTATAGCTCTCTTTTTTGATGGGATCCTGGTCTGGTTTTGGGATCAAGGTGATGCTGGCCTCATTAAATGAGTTTGGAAGTTTTCCTTCCATTTCTATTTTTTGGAACAGTTTCAGGAGAATAGGAATTAGTTCTTCTTTAATGTTTGGTAGAATTCCCCCGGGAAGCCGTCTGGCCCTGGGCTTTTGTTTGTTTGGAGATTTTTAATGACTGTTTCAATCTCCTTACTGGTTATGGGTCTGTTCAGGCTTTCTACTTCTTCCTGGTTTAGTTGTGGTAGTTTATATGTTTCTAGGAATGCATCCATTTCTTCCAGATTGTCAAATTTATTGCCGTAGAGTTGCTCATAGTATGTTCTTATAATAGTTTGTATTTCTTTGGTGTTAGTTGTGATCTCTCCTCTTTCATTCATGATTTTATTTATTTGGGTCCTTTCTCTTTTCTTTTTGATAAGTCGGGCCAGGGGTTTATCAATTTTATTAATTATTTCAAAGAACCAGCTCCTAGTTTCGTTGATTTGTTCTATTGTCTTTTTGGTTTCTATTTCATTGATTTCTGCTCTGATCTTTATGATTTCTCTTCTCCTGCTGGGCTTAGGGTTTCTTTCTTGTTCTTTCTGCAGCTCCTTTAGGTGTAGGGTTAGGTTGTGTACCTGAGACGTTTCTTGTTTCTTGAGAAAGGCTTGTACCGCTATATATTTTCCTCTCAGGACTGCCTTTGTTGTGCCCCACAGATTTTGAACTGTTGTATTTTCATTATCATTTGTTTCCATGATTTTTTTCAATTCTTCTTTAATTTCCCGGTTGACCCATTCATTCTTTAGAAGGATGCTGTTTAGTCTGCATGTATTTGGGTTCTTTCCAAACTTCCTTTTGTGGTTGAGTTCTAGCTTTAGAGCATTGTGGTCTGAAAATATGCAGGGAATGATCTCAATCTTTTGATACTGGTTGAGTCCTGATTTAGGACCGAGGATGTGATCTATTCTGGAGAATGTTCCATGTGCACTAGAGAAGAATGTGTATTCTGTTGCTTTGGGATGAAATGTTCTGAATATATCTGTGATGTCCATCTGGTCCAGTGTTTTGTTTAAGGCCTTTATTTCCTTGCTGATCTTTGGCTTGGATGATCTGTCCATTTCAGTGAGGGGAGTGTTAAAGTCCCCTACTATTATTGTATTATTGTTGATGTGTTTCTTTGATTTTGTTATTAATTGGTTTATATAGTTGGCTGCTCCCACGTTGGGGGCATAGATATTTAAAATGGTTAAATCTTCCTGTTGGGCAGACCCTTTGAGTATGATATAGTGTCCTTCCTGATCTCTTATTATAGTCTTTGGCTTAAAATCTAATTGATCTGATATAAGGATTGCCACTCCTGCTTTCTTCTGATGTCCATTAGCATGGTAAATTCTTTTCCACCCCCTCACTTTAAATCTGGAGGTGTCTTCGGGCTTAAAATGAGTTTCTTGGAGGCAACATATAGATGGGTTTTGTTTTTTTTATCCATTCTGATACCCTGTGTCTCTTGACAGGGGCATTTAGCCCATTAACATTCAGGGTAACTATTGAGAGATATGAATTTAGTGCCATTGTATTGCCTGTCAGGTGACTGTTACTGTATATGGTCTCTGTTCCTTTCTCATCTACCACTTGTAGCCTCTCTCTTTGCTTAGAGGACCCCTTTCAATATTTCCTGTAGAGCTGGTTTGGTGTTTGCAAATTCTTTCAGTTTTTGTTTGTCCTGGAAGCTTTTAATCTCTCCTTCTATTTTCAATGAAAGCCTAGCTGGATATAGTATTCTTGGCTGCATGTTTTTCTCGTTTAGTGCTCTGAAAATTTCATGCCAGCTCTTTCTGGCCTGCCAGGTCTCTGTGGATAGGTCAGCTGCCAATCTAATATTTTTACCATTGTATGTTACAGACTTCTTTTCCAGGGCTGCTTTCAGGATTTTCTCTTTGTCACTGAGACTTGTAAATTTTACTATTAGGTGACGGGGTGTTGGCCTATTCTTATTGATTTTGAGGGGCGTTTCTGAACCTCCTGAATTTTGATGCTCGTTCCCTTTGCCATATTGGGGAAATTCTCCCCAATAATTCTCTCCAGTATACCATCTGCTCCCCTCTCTCTTTCTTCTTCTTCTGGAATCCCAATTATTCTAATGTTGTTTTGTTGTATGGTGTCACTTATCTCTCGAATTCTCCCCTCGTGGTCCAGTAGCTGTTTGACCCTCTTTTGCTCAGCTTCTTTATTCTCTGTCATTTGGTCTTCTATATCACTAATTCTTTCTTCTGTCTCATTTATCCTAGCAGAGAGAGCCTCCATTTTTTATTGCACCTCATTAATCGCTTTTTTGATTTCAACTTGGTTAGATTTTTGTTCTTTTATTTCTCCAGAATGGGCTTTTATATCTCTCGAGAGGGTTTCTCTCATATCTTCCATGCCTTTTTTGAGCCTGGCTAGAACCTTGAGAATTGTCATTCTGAACTCTAGATCTGACATATTACCAATGTCTGTATTGATTAGGTCCCTATCCTTCGGTACTGCCTCTTGTTCTCTTTTTTTGCGTTGAATTTTTCCGTCTTGTCATTTTGTCCAGATAAGAGTATATGAAGGAGCAAGTAAAATACTAAAAGGGTGGCAACAACCCCAGGAAAATATGCTTTAACCAAATTAGAAGAGATCCCAAATTGTGAAGGGGGAGAAAGGGGATAAAAAGAAGTTCAAAAAGGAAGACAGAAATAAAAAAGAAAAAAGAAAAGAAAAGAAAAGAATTTTAAAAAAAGAAAACACATAAGAAAAATATAAAAAAGAAAAAATATATATATTAGATAAACTAGTTAAAAAACGTTAAAAAAGAAAAAGGTAAAAGTTACAAAAAAAATTTTACCCAAAGGCAAGAAAAAAAAAACGCAAAATGAAAAAGAAAAAATTAAATTACCTGGAAGACTAAAAAAAATCACAGGGAAAAAGCCATGAGTTCCGTGCTTGGCTTTCTCCTCCTCTGGAATTCTGCTGCTCTCCTTGGTATTGAAACCACACTCCTTGGTAGGTGAACTTGGTCTTGGCTGGATTTCTTGTTGATCTTCTGGGGGAGAGGCCAGGTGTAGTGATTCTCAAGTGTCTTTGCCCCACGCGGAATTACACCGCCCTTTCCATGGGCCGGGGTGAGTAATCCGCTCGGGTTTGCTTTCAGGAGCTTTTGTTCCCTGAGCGCTTTCCGTAGAGTTCCGGAGGTCGGGAATACAAATGGCGGCCTCCTAGTCTCTGGCCCCGAGGAGCCGAGAGCCCAGGGCCCCACTCCTCAGTGCGCCCTCAGAGAACAGCGCCCAGTTACTCCCGTCTGCCTGACCTCCGGCCGCGCTCCGAGCTCACCGAGCTTGCGTCCGGTTCAAGGTAACACCGAGGTGTGAGCTTACTGTCGGCTCTGTCTCTGCAGCCGGCTTTCCCGTTCCAATACCCGCAAGCACTGCGACACTCAGACACCCCCGATCCTTCTGTGACCCTGCGGGACCTGAGGCCACGCTGACCCTGGGTTGGCTTCGCCCCGGGTAGCCTCTGGAGCGATGTCCCTCAGCGGAACAGACTTTTAAAAGTCGTGATTTTGTGCGCCGCTGCTGCGCTGCTTGACGGGAGCCGGCCCCTCCCCCCGGGGTCTATCTTCCCGTCGCTTTGGATTCACTTCTCCGCCGGTCCTACCTTTCAGAAAGTGGTTGTTTTTCTGTTTCCAGAATTGCTGTTCTTCTCTTCGATCTGCCGATTGATTTTCAGGTGTTTGCAATCTTTAGATAAGCTATCTAGCTGATCTCCGGCTAGCTGAAGTAGTCTCAGCCTGCTACTTCGCCGCCATCTTGACTCCTCCTTCTCTGTAATTAGTTATTCTTAAGGAGAAACTTCAGATGAAGACATTTCTCTTCGAAAACATAAGGTTATGGAAAAAATTGCACTCTTTATTTTAAAAAATAAGTTTTGAAGATTATGAATTGTTTATTTCAGAACTTGAACTGTTCAAAATTATCCTTGGCTTAAGTTTGTAAGCAGATGTCAAAATATTGTTTTTTTTTCTTTTAATGATGAGGAAATAATTATTAAAATTTGTTCTAGATTTATAAGTATTTAGAGATAGGTGTTCTATTGTTTAAGAATTCTGTTCCTTTAAAAAGCTCCAAGGTGATTCTGATGCAGTCATGTTCAGAATTCTAAGAATGACTTCCAGTGGCCCTTGTCCTGATGCAATTTCCTCCTGAGTGAAGATGGAACCCATGAATATGGTGAGCTTGGACTCTCATGGTTATATCACGTTATATGACAAAAGATAGATTATCTGGCGAGTCTAATCTAACTACAAAGCTCTTTAAAAGCAGGGTTTTCTGTGGCTTGTGGCAAAAGAAACTGAAGAGATTTCAAATGGGAGAAGTCAAGGCACCATTTTGCTAAGCAGCGGGTGGAGAGGGTCATAGGAGAATGAAAGCAGAGAGCCTTAGGGACTGAGAGCAGTGCCCTGCTGACAGCCAGCAAGGAAACAGGGACCTTGATCCTACAACCACATGGAACTAAAGTCTGCCAACACCCTGAATGAGCCTGGAGGCTGATTCTTCCAGAACCTCCAGATAAGAACCCATCTGGTCTTTGACACCCTGACTTTGGGCTTGTGAGCCCCTAAGTAGAGGACCCAGCCAAGCCTGCTGACTTCTTACCTGCAAAAATATGAGAGGATAAATGGGTGTTGTTTTAAGCTGGTAAATAGATGGCAATTTGTTATGCAGCAGTGGAAAACCAATGCATAAACATTTAGGTTTGGCAGTAGACCATTAAGGAATGGGATCCTCCCATAGGCTCTGAAGCACAGGTTCATTATTTCCACTTTTTGGATGACCAGGTGGGGTCAGAGGACTGAGGTTCTTTTCCCACAGTCTCATACCTAATGTCAGAACTATAGTTTGGGAAAAAAATATATGTACATTAAATATATATATATTCATATATATATGAAAAAATATATGTACATGAAATATATATATTCACATATATAAATATATGTACATGAAATATGAATCTATCTCTCTCTATATATATGTATGTACATATTTTTTTTTTCCAAACTATAGTTTGAAGTTCCCTAATGCTCAAAAACAGAAAGGGAAAAGATCAAACATATAGAAAATAGGGAGACTGGATGAAGCCAAAGAAGAAAGACTTCAGTTCAGTAGACATTGAAAAAAAATGAGTCCTATTTCTTTAATGTGCCCGCGAAAATTGCAAACTCCAATCTGTTTGCTTTATAAGATAGTTGAATGGTTCAAACACATAAGGGAGGCTTGGGATATTCTTTCAGGCTTAATGTAGTTGCAACTCAAGGATAGGAGATAACTGTAGAGTCAGATCCTCCTGACAGTGGCTCCAAAGGTTGGCAATGTAATCAATATGTCAGGAGGCCCAGAACAATTGTCCAGGCTTTGTCCTTTGGCAAGGGTCTTACAGCCCCCTGGCTCACTGGAGATACAGAGAACATTTAGGTAAGTCCCCCACAGTGTTTCATCAACTTCCCAGAACATACCTTTGTGCATAGTGATGTCAGCTGGAATATAAAACACGGAGACTTAATGAAGTTCTGTCCTCTGGCTCTTTAAATCAGGAGTAGTCACTCCTGCCAAAGGTATGAAGGGTGATGTGTGTGCCTACTTCAACCCAGTCTTTCCACTGAGGTTCCTTCTCTGCTGTCTCAGACACTGACTTAGGGAAGCCAAGACAAGGGGAAGAGCTACCCATCCATCCATTCATTCATCCCTTCTGCCCACACACATATATTAAGCTCCTGCTGGGGTGCTCAGTGCGATTCCGAAGCAACTGGGCTTCATCAGACCAATTTTAGTACAAAACAAAAAGCATCTTCGCTGTGGAGAGAGTAAAAATAAAAATCTATCCCTAATTCTGATCCTATCTTTTGAAAAGAGTCTTTACAAACTATATTAATCTGCTTGCATAGACAAGTTCCAAAAGTGTGTAATAGAAATTCTACAGAAATCCATCCAAGAATAATTTATGTTGCTCTTCCAAAGAGGGCTGTCCTGGCTTCACTCCCCAAATGTTTATTCATGTCAGCCATTCATTGGCTCAAGGAATATACACTGGGTGTCTTCTATGTGCTCCCCAGAGAGGCATAGGTACAAAAGTGAATAAAACAAAGTTTTGCTCTCAAAATCTAGCCCAGACAATCCCCCCCAAAATATTAATAATAACAACACATTTTGCATCCAAATACTCTGATGCAGGGGAATCTATGTGCCCAGCCATAAACTCTTGTTCGTGCAAGAATAACCTGAAAACCAGAGGACTGTACAAGTAGGTTTTTCTGCCGGGCTGAGGGTTTTTTTGTTTGTTTGTTTGTTTGTTTTTGTTTTCCTTATTTAGTCTGCTTGTAAAACTCTCACTTTCCATTTCTGCAGCCACTCCATTATGAATTTTGATGAACTGGAGGACAGAAATCCTATCTGTGTGTAAAAAAGCTGAGGTATTGCATAGTTTCTTTTGGATTTTTCCTCTGACAAGTGGTTGGCATCTGCTAACAATACTTCTTTTCTTGAGCTTTGTAACATTGCCAGCCTTAGAGCTGAGCTTTGAAAAAGGAGATGGGACTGTTAACAAATGCCTTTGTTATCTCCAGAATTGATTATTGTACAGTGGTTCACAGAAAAAACTTGATGTGCATCTTGTCTCAATATTTACCTGCTCCTCTCAGGAAATATTGTGCTAAGAGCAATTCCCTGCCTCACAACAAATGTCAACTTGCCTAAGATAGCTGGTGTGCAGCTCACCAATCGACTGTCTTTCTCCCCATTTGGGGAACCAGTATGATAAGACCCCAGGAAGAATTTCTCACTGGAGATCTTGGGTGATCTTTTGGTTGTGATGGCTGTGTGGAGTGTCTCATATATCTCTTTTCTCCCCTTGCTTTCATTTGAAAAATATTTATTGAAACCTTCTACTTGCTAAGCCCTTTTCTGGCCTCTTGGAAAATACTAATGAATGAAAACAAACCTGAGGCAAATGGCCTTCCTGGAGATTACATTGGGCGGAGGAGAGGAGCATTCCTCAGGCAATCCCAGTACATGGTGATAACCCAGGATTGCCCAGTACATGTGCTACAAGAAGTTAATATAGTCAAAGATCAAAGACAGCTATTTTGAGAAAGTGATTTTTTTAACTGAGTTAGAAGGAATCCAGGAATTGGGATGGGGGAGAGTGAGTGAGAGAGAAGCAGTAAAGAACAGGGAGGTGGCATTTTCTAGACGGAGAGGACAATAGTAAAAAGGGGGTTCAAAGGTGAATGAGGGCATGGCAAATGACCCTGGGCAAGCTGCTAAACTTTTCGAGGGCTCAGTTTCCTCATCTCTGAAATGAAGGAATGAAAAATAAATAAAATGGGCAAAATGGTAAAACCCATGTAATAGTGTTGTAAGGATTAACTGGACGGTTCATGGAAATCATTGACACGTATTTCTTGATAAGTCCACATGGACAATAAGCTAGTATTTATTCATTGATTGAGGAACTGAGAAAAATTTGAGATCAGGGTGGCTGGGCTGCCTGTGGTTTTCACCCAATCTTGTATGCCAGACTTTCTTTACAGTTAGAGTATAGCCTGTGTTGTACATCTGAAGCTCTCCAATGTGTAGCAAACATTTGTTGTTTATATGTCTGTATCTGACTCAAAACTATCATTCTTTGCAGACAAGTGCTATGTCTTATTTATTTCTGTATCCACACACATAATGTAGTGCCTGGCACAAAGTAGTTTCTCAATAAATGTTTCATGGATGAATGAATAAATAGAAGAAGATAGAAGTAATAGAGTAGAGTAGAATAGAATCCTTTAAGATCTTGGTGCTAAGCTAAATGCTACAGGAAATTCAAAGAGTAGCTGTTGAATTTAGTCTCTAAGATACTTTTTTAAAAGAGATTTTATTTATTTATTTGACAGAGAGGCAGGCAGAGAGAGAGAGAGGAGGAAGCAGGTTCACTGCTGAGCAGAGAGCCTGATGTGGGGCTTGATCCCAGGGTACTTGGATCATGACCTGAGCCAAAGGCATAGACTTTAACCCACTGAGCCACCCAGGTGCCCCCCTAAGATACTTTTTAAGGGCTATTAGAACACTGCTGCCCCAGGAAGACATGAATAGACATTTTTCCAAAGGAGACATCCAGATAGCCAACGGACACTTGAAAAGATATTCAGCATCACATCATCAGGGAAATGAAAATCAAAACCACAATGAGATATCATTTCCTACCAGTCAGAATGGTTAAAATCAACAACACAAGAAACAACACGTATTGGTGAAGATGTGGAGATCTTGCACTGCTGGTGGGAAAGCAAACGGGTGGTAGCCACTGGGAAAACAGTATGGGAGTTCCTGAAAAAGTAAAAAATAAAACTACCCTATAATCTAGCAATTGCATGAATGGTTATTTACCCAAAGAATATAAAAAATACTAATTCAGACAAGATCGGGTATGTTTAGGATGGTATTGCCATAGACCAAAAATACTAATACAAAGGGTTATGTGCACCCTGATGTTTATAGCAGCATTATTTACAATAACCAAATTATGGAAATAGCCATACACACACACACACACATATGTATATATTGCATATATTATTTATGAATATATTGTGAATATATTATATATATAATATATTATATAAAATATATATGATACATTATATATATATATAATATATATATAATATTATCCAGCCCTAAAAAAGAATGAAATCTCTATTTGCAGCAACACGGGTAGAGCTAGAGAGTATTATGCTAAGTGAAATATGTCGGTCTCACTCACATGTGGAATTTAAGAAACTAAACAAATGAGCATAGGGAGAAAAAGGCAAACCAAGAAACACACTTTTAACCATAGAGAACAAGCTGATGGTGACCAAAAGGGAGGTGGGTGGGGGATAAGTGAAACAGGTGATGGGGATTAAGGAGGGCACTTGTGATGAGCTCGGGGTGATGTTGGAAGTGTTGAATCACTATACGGTACACCTAAAACTAATATTAGATTGTATGTAAACTACACTGCAATTTAAATAAAAATTTAAAAAAAAAAACTGCTTCCCCAGGCTGCCAGATGTTTGGAACAGCAGAGGAATAAAAAGCTCACTCACCCTAGCAACCTTCCCTCGCGCCTCAGAGCACAAATTTTGGGCATTGCATTTCTTCCCCATGCCTCCCTTGAGAGAAAACTGTGCAGCTAAACTCTATTGCATGATAGTAAATATCCAAGACCCCTCCCAAATAAAAATCCTTATTATTATTTCAAGAATTATATGTACTCATTTTTTACAATATGGATATTTTTGAAGATATTTAAAATATGTCCAAAGATAGCTACAACCTTGGCACCTTTGCACATTATTATAAACTATATATTGTCTCACAATCCACTGTCATTAACTCTGTGCTAAAGATGGGAAGACTGAGGCTCATCGCAGCCAGGGGAGCTATCCAGTGTAGCACAATCAGTAAATGGTGCAACTGGTACTCAGGCCCGACTATGTCCTGGGTATGCAAGGCCAAGAGGGGATGGTACCTCTTCATGATAGATTACGAAGCCCACGCTACCTTTGGACTTGGGAGTGATATCCATTTTAATTTTATATTCCCTCTAACCTAGCTTTAATGATACTCCCTCACTTTTCCATTCATCTGGACCCCACTCTCATTTGGAGGTTCTGTTAAAGTTTTTCATCCTCCAGCAGCCTTCTTGAATCTGTCAAGCCAATTGATTATAGCTCCCCCTGGTCTCTGTTGTTAGGCCCTCCAGCTTTGCATCTCTGGCTTAGGACTTTCAAATACTACATTACATACATAGCTATTTTTTTTAGGTACATGCTAGGCCATTAGTTTAATAATAAAACCACCAAATATTAGACCCGAGAGTCCCCTTCTTCTGAATTCAGATCTTATCTCCATCACTCCTGGGCTTTGTGTCTATCTGCATGTTCTCTGACTTCTCTGTGCTTTAGCTCCTCATTTAAAAATGGGAACGAATACTACCCTCTCATAGGAGGGCAATAAGTTAATACACGTAAAGCATCTGGGAGTTTTGAGTCGCTGCTAACTATTTTCGTAGGCCAACCTTTAAAGACCTAGAATCCATTCTTCATATAAAGCTGAATTGAGGAAGGAAGGTACTGACATTTTGTTATGTCCATCTCATTTGTGGGCACCCCTCACTCCACCAGAATCCCTGGAGCTCCACAGATCACCCAGCATTTTTTGTGGGCTAAAAAACAAAAGGCCTAGAGAGATGAAGTAACTTGTCTAATCACACATGGCCAGTAGTTGACAAGGAGGTCTGGCCTTGGGCCCGTGTTCTTCTCACTTGCACTAGACATGACCAAGTCTGACTGTCTGTTATCTTTATGTATTCCTTCCTCCGCCCCCCAGCCCAAAGCTTTACATGGCTTTATTCATCCACTGAGGATATAAATAAGTTTAGACCAGTCCCAGCATTTATGGAACTCATACTTTGGTGGGAGGGGAAGGGTAGAGAAACATAATTATAGAAGAGAATTAATTTAATGATAAAGGTATGCAGGGGGAACACAGATGAGGAATAATTAATCCAATGTTGAGCAGAATGTGAGGGATGAGTAAGAGGCAAATCGAGCTGTTGTGGGATTGGGGGCATTCCTGGCAGAGGGTACTGCTGGGACAAACCCACAAGGGCAGGGAAGAGCATGACATCTGTGAAGAGCTGCAATTTCCTTTCCCTGCTAGAGCGTGGAGCCTAAGATGTGAAGAGGGGGAGAAGCCCAGGAGAGAAAGCCAGGGGTGGCATACTGGGGGAGCATTGGTGAAAGGAGTCCCGGGCGTCATGTTGGAACACCTGGGGATTGATGTCCGTTTCCAGAACTACGTACTTTAAAGCTGAGAGGGTTGTGTTGGCAGAAAAAAAGAAAAAAGACCCGTGGTTTTGAAAAAGTGTTAAAATCAAGCAATATGAAACATATGTTGGTATCCTCTGAGGTGATGGAAAAGGGAAAATGCACTCCAACATTAGGATAGCACAGAAGTGCTGAGAGTCAACAAAATAAAGACTTTGACCAATCACTCTCTGTGTTGCTGCAGTACAGATTCTCTTTGATAAATGGAGTTTCAGCCATGAGGAGAGTTACCAAATACTGTTCCAAGCGACCTTAGTTAGCAACGCTTGTGTTCCACTTCTAACTAAGAGCAAGTTTTTCAAATCAGGTAAGATGAAAATCCTGTAGAGCTTGAAAAAAGACAATTAGTGGATGCACCAGACTCTGACCAGAGATGGGCACTGACAGCTGGAGATACACCCTCCCCGTGGCCTGCAGGACCTTCCCAGTGAGGCAGGGAGCTGGCTGGGCATGGAAGGGGGAGAGACGGAAAGGACCAGCTCGGCTGAGACAAGGAGTCCTGGCAGCTAAAGTCTATTTATTAGTGTCTCTGCTCCTCCCTTGCTGTTATATTAATATAACGAATTGCTCACAGGTGCGTCAAATGAGGTTTAGATTGCTGGGAGCTTTGTTACCCAAACAGGCCAAATTAGGGAGAGAAGATGCATCAGGCAAACTAGCTCCTTAGCAGAAGTACAAAGCTTGAATTAATGAAGGTCGGTGTTCACATTTGGCCTTCATGGCTTTCACGGCAGTGAGATTCAGCCCCATGTTCAGCTCTTGCTTGCCAAGAAGTTCTCTCTATCTTCACTTCTGTGGGGATAGGATAGATGGGGTGAGTGTCCCAAGGAAATTGTCTTCTCCTTTCCAATAATAATGAGAATAAGAAAAACTGATGGCCACATGTACCGGGCCTTACTGTAAGGGTGTGCAGGTTTTGTCGCTCAACACAAAGGTTCTAGAACAAAGGAGTGAACGTGTGCTGGCATCATGTTATGTAGTGCTCCCCACATCGTGTGCCCTGTGTGGGCTGCACACCCTGGAGGAAGGAGCACCTTTTTCTAACTGCCCCAAATATACAGTCCACTCAAGGACTTGTGTACTCGAGCCTTGGTACAGCTTTTCAGAGAGAGTGATTTTTCCCTCCTAACCCTCAGCGTGGCACATGAGCTAGTGGTAGCCCCCCACATATTATCTATAATCCCAACAACCACCCTGTATGGTGCACATAGTCTTAGGATCCCCATTTTACAGATTAGAAAACTGAGTGCCAGAAAGATGAAGCAACATGGTGAGAGTTTTACGTGGCAGAGCAAGGATTTGATCCAAAGCACTTTCCTATTCCTCTGCTGCCTTAAACCAAAATAAACACATTTTTTTTTCTTTATCTCTCACTCCAGAGAGAGGGATGAGAAAGGAGAAAGAATACTTCAAAACAGAGGCATGAGAGGGGCTCTATAGTCAAGAGAGCTAAGTTTGATGTTCAATATGAAGCTCGCTTTGAGTCCTCTGAATTTCTATTTCTTCCTGTAAAATGAGAATTGCCCTAGATGGCTGATCTCCAAGGTTTCCTCTAGTTTAATGTCCAAGAAATACAATGGCCTTTTCTTCCATTCATTTTTTTTCCCTGTAGGAGAGTATTAAGACTACATAAACTCCATGCATCCTGGAGAGTGATCTGAGAATACACACCAAAGCCATAAAAAGAATCATGTGCGTAATTTCGTACAATGATTACAATTCTGGAGAACATCCCAAGGAAATTATAAAAAAGAAGAGCTCTGAGTACAAAGCCTTGGCATTTGCTCATTGTGTCAAACAGCCAAGACCTAAATGACCCACAATAGGAGAATGGTTTTATAAATTTTAGGGTGTACATGTGATGGGGTGATTGACTATAATAACATACCAACTGTGATACCTCTCCAAGTAGAAACATGCATATGTCTTTAGGAAATAATGCCAAGCAAAAAAATAAAGAATTTAAAATTGTGCATAGACTATATTACAGACAGAAAAATGTTTACAGATTGATTGAAAGAGAATATAATATAAAATCATTTATTTTGGTAATGGGTTTATAGTACTTTACAAAAATTAATTTTATAATATTTAAGTCTCACTATCACTTTGGGCAGTTAAAGGTACTTCATCAAAACTTTTTGACTTCTGTATTTCTCTTGGGATTTCAAAATTGATACTCATTACATAAAATTTGGAAATTCAAAAGAGTAAAAAGAAATGGAAAAACATTCAAACTGCACTCATGAGAGGAAACCTAATTTTTTTTTTTTAAGATTTCTTTATGCATCTTAGAGAGAAAGAGAGAGAACACAAGCTGGGGAGGAGCAGAGGAGAGGAAGGGAATCCCAAGGAGATGCCCCGCTGAGTGTGGAGCCCGATGTGGGTCTCGATCTCACAACCCAGAGTTCATGTCCTGACCCAAAACCAAGTTAGACACTTCACCAACTAGCCACCCAGACATCCCACAGGCAACTTATTATGAGTTTGGTCTTTTTCTAGTTTTTTTAAACATTGATTTTGATTTTCCTTTGCACAGGTAGATCATTCTATCTCTATAAATCTGAATCATGTTTTGCTTTTAATATTATTTAACTTTATTTTGTATTTTCCCATGTTGCTAAAAAGGTTTATAAACACATAATACATCATTTAGTCCCCCAGTTATTTCTAACTCTTGTTACATATTTAGATTATTTCCAATTATTATTGGATTATTATTTTGCTTAATAATCCTGAAATGGTCTTTATAGTTTATAAATCACTGTCCAAATTTTAGATTATTTGCTTATGATAGAATCTCAGAATGGGAAAATAAGAAACTCTTCTTTTATTCTTTTATTTTTTTTTTAAGATTTTATTTATTCATTTGACAGACAGAGATCACAAGTAGGCAGAGAGGTAGGCAGAGAGAGAGGAGGAATCAGGGTCCCCACGGAGCAGAGAGCCCAATGTGGGGTCCGATCCCAGGACCCTGGGATCATGACCTGAACTGAAGGCAGAGGCTTTAACCCACTGAGCCACCCAGGTGCCCCGGAATTCTTTTAAACCAAAACTTCTCATTCCCAGACCTCATATTCAATGTATTTTGAAGTCAGTAAGGATTGGTAATTCATCTTCAAGGATTTTTTTTAAAGGTTTTGTTTTTTATTTGAGAGAGAGAGAGTGAGAGACAGAGGTCATCAGGAGAAGCAGACACCCTGCCGAGCAGGGAGCCCAATGTGGGACTTGATTCTAGGACTCCAGGATCATGACCTGAGCCGAAAGCAATTGCTTAACCAACTGAGACACCCATGCACCCAAGGATTTTTTTTTTTTAATCGAGGTACATAGTGGCATATTATTTGAGCTCTTATACATCTTCCTTTTGCCTATGCATGTGAAGATAGAACAGCATAAAAATCTTGGGTTGCAACTTTTTATTCTGAGAACTCTGTGGGTTTTCTTTCATTGTCCTCTGACTTGAAGTATTAAAGAGAAGGCTGAGGCTAATCTGCAGGTGGTCATCTTGAAGGAAATTGGAGTTTTCTGCTTGGTCAAGGAATGCTTATGAGTTTTAAATTTCCAATTTAAAATTATACTTTGTATCATTTGATCTAGCAATTTAAGTTCGTCAATTGGTCTCATAGGAGTAAACAGAAATGTGGTTGTTTATAGTAAAGTTTCTAATACAGAACCTTTTTTTAATGTTTCTAATACATAATTCTAATAATTATGTCTATAATCATGAAGATTTAAACTGATTTAAGTGACCAACAAGAAAGCATTAGTTAAATAACTCAGGATATGATGGACTACTCTAAAAATATTTTATAACACTTAGGGGCATTAGGAAATATTTGTGATACATTGTTAATTTAAAAAGCAAGCTACACAAATATGTATAGTCTGAATACATATGTGCTACATATAAATGTATGTAAATAGACTTATCTATGAAATACCTCCCTGGAAGAAGAATGCACACACATACACACACAAACACCAAAATATTTACCACAATTTATTAGTGAAACAGTGCAAACCACCATTTTTTTCAGGTTCTACATAGGTGTGATTCTGTGGTTAACTGATTTTGCCTAAAATACAGCAAGCTTTTCTAATTTATGGGCTTAAATCGGATATCCTTTTGCTTTTTGTTTTACTCTCAGGAAAGTTTTCCTCAGTTATATCTTTGATTATTACTTCTGTTTCAATTGTTCTACTTTGCTCCTCAGACCATCCTATAAGATTGGAATTTTCTTTACTGTCTTCCATCTCTACTCTCTTTTAATTATTTTGATCTGGTTTTGTCCCTTTTCTCCTCTGAGAGTTTTCCAAATCTGTCTTCTTCATCATAAATCCCATTTTCTCTCAATATCTTTCTATTCTTCACTACTTCTGCAAAAGCTTTAATTTTGTTAACATTTTTAGTCTACTCCCATCCTTCTTTCTTGTGGCGTTTGGTTCTGGTTTCCTGGAGATCACACCAACTTGCAAGCATTGAGTGATGCCAAATAGATTTCTGAAATTATTTCTTCTGAAGTTCCTGCAGTAGATAATTTTCAGAAGTCTTATGAATACACAATTCCCTTTTCCTTATTCTATAGCATTTTTTGTACAGTCCCCATGGTGATTTTGTTGTTTGCCATCTAATCACCCTTTAATAGAAGAGATCTATTCAGACCTACTGTTTGCCAATAAATGCAGTGTGTGGATTGCCCTTGACCCCAATTTCTGTCCACTGACATGCTGGTCAGATTTCTTTAACAGATCTATGGCAGATGGCGCCTTGATTCTTAGAGTTCTTACAATTCTCGTGTCTACCACACATTTGTTTCATGCTGAACTGAAACAGGTTCTTTCCTCTTTGCCCACCTCTCAAAGATCCCTGATGCTCTGATCAAAGTATACATGACAACTGTGTTCAGGATTCACTGCTACAGGATTCCTTGTGTCCTCCGCTATCTTCTTTAGCAATTCATAGCTTTACTTGTGGAAGTCATGCCTCCTCGGATTCACTGCACTCCCATGAACATGATCATCCTGATTTCTTTTTGTTTGTTTGTTTGTTTGCCTTTTAAATTCTGGCAATTCCAGTTTACAGTGGTTATAAAAAAAAAAAGAATGCTAATATGGAAAGTTAGGAAGAGCTCTCTGGGTTCTATTTTTCTCTTTCAAAAGTGGAACCCACTTAGGAAAATGATGTCTGCCCTGTTTTCAAGTTGAAACAGATCTTACTTTTAGAATAGAGATAGCTGGGAAGAGCTAAATCACATTCTTTTTAGGATCAGATGATATAATTGGAACATTGATTGCATTTTCCAACTGTTCAATGCTTATTGTGAATGAGCAATGCTTGAATAACGTGTCACTATCTTAACAGTGGTTATTGATGGGCTTTTATGAGTTTTTGGATTTTTTGTCTTATTTGGAAGGTTGAGAGAAGATTTCCCCAACTACTTTTTTAATAGTATTTTTAAACCAGAGGCTTCTGATTTTTAAATTTATATAATAACTTTGTTTTAATATTAAGCATACATGCAAATGTATTGTGGAATTTTTATTTTAAATTTATGATTTGAATTCTAATCCAGCATCCGTTTCTGATGGTCAGATATCTCAAAGCCACTAACATCTGTAATCTTTCAAATTATAACTGATTTGATTTCTGTGTCAGTCTTGGACTCTGCTAATAGTGAGAGATGCTGTATTTTTTTTTCAGTAATGCTTAGGAATTTAGTCATGCAAACTGAGTAGTTATTAGCAGATTTGACTGCCTTATATGAGAAACTGTTGAAGAAACTAAATGTTTATCTTAGGAAAGAAGAAAACTAAGAAACCCTTGAGAGCTTTCAAATCTTTCAGTATTTGAAATGCTACAGTACATAAGAGAACAGCTTACTTTTATAATTCTAGGAAACAGAACTAGTTACCATAGGTGGATATCATAGGGAAACAGGTTTTAATATTAGGTTTTAAGTTCCTCAAGGCCCTGTTTGCTTTTGTTTATTGTATCCACAGCATCAAAAATAATGCCTTGACCACAGTAGGTGCTCAATAAATGTTTACTGAGTAAATGCTGTTAATCATTCTAAAGACATTTTTTGCTAATAACTTCAGGCAAAGAATAGAACATCATTTGACAGTGATGCTTTATAAGGAATTCCTAACTGGAGAGGACAGAGGTACCGAATCAACCTAAGCTTTCTTCCAGCTCTGAGTTCTGTGAGTCTGGGCCCCAGCTGCATGTTAGAATAGAGGGTATTTTCTCTTAATGCCATAATATACAGGACTGTGAATTGGGTAAGATGGTAGAGCAAAGTCCAAACCCCACTCTTTAATCCTAGCTGAGCTGGTTATTTCACCTTTGGCCAATTACCTTTCTGTGCTGGAGAAATCATGTCCCTTGTAGTAGTTTCAGTCTTTGTTATATTGCCTTGATGACGAACCCTGGTCTGCTAGGTGGTTTTGCACATACAGATGCCCTTCTTTAATCCATTCTCCACACTAGGGTTTGAAGAACCTTTGTAAAGCCTACTCTTGCCATGCTATTCCTCTCTTTGAAACTCTTTACCATAGCCTAAAGATAAAGCCCAGACTCTCATGTAATGATGAAGAGACAAGAGTCTAGAATCAGATTCTGTACATTTTGTTGCTGTTAATTCCCAGCTATGTGGCTTTGGATAGCCACGTGTGTCTCAGTTTCCTTATCTATAAATTTGGGATTATAAATATTACAACCTCGGGCTTATGGGAATTAAATTATATATACACACTAGATAAGAAGGTAGGTAGGTAGATAGACAGACAGGCAACCAGACAGACAGAAGCATCTGATATATATATACATAGTAGAATTTGGCTGTTCCATGAACTCATCCATTTATTCCTATCTAATCTTATCACTGGTACTCCCTAAAACTGCTTGTAGTTTCTTGCACATACCAAACAATTGTCCTAATCTTGGAACATGCTTTTCCCTTGACCTGAAATCTCCTTGAGTCTTCCTCTGGATTATGATTCCCTTTCATCTTTCAATACCCAGCTCTGCATCTCTCCTTCTTCCCTAATTGTCCTCCCCTCTCCTAGACAATGCTGTCCTCTCCCTCCTTTGTATCAATTAATGTTCTTTTCACACATCTTTATTAAAGCACTTGCAACAGAATATTGACATAATTTGAATATATTCTGCCTCCTCTACCAAATGACCTCTTTGAAGAAAGAGAATTTTTTATTTACTCATTTTAGAATTCTCAGTGTTCAACTTTGTTCTTAGTGCATGATAGGCATACAGTAAAGGTTTGTTAAATGAGTAAAAGAATCAACAGATGGATTCCTGGGTGACTCAGTCAGTTAAGTGCCTAACTTTTGATCTCAGGATCATGAGTTCAAACCCCATGTTGGGGAAAAGAAGAATTAAAAATTAAAAATTAAGAAAAATGAACAGAATATCATATAATGGAATCTCTAGCTATAGGTGAAGTGAATTTTCCTCCTACCTACATACCTAATTACCATCCTCAGCACATTATTCTCTAGGTTCATGAGAGTTATCTCATTCCCCCTTATAATTGTACCTACCAAGACAGTTGGGAATTAGTCCTGTGGCTATAAAACGGGGAAGAATAGGAGCCACATTTACTATCAGTCTAAGGGTCTAGAAAATATCAGTCAAGACTGGGCATGGTGACCCTGGCCCATGAGCATTTTACAAGAGGTTTCCAATAAGCATTGTAACTGGTTCGTAGGTGTTCTCTCTTGCGGGCTGCAAGATTCTCCTTCTGTGCAAATCTGGGAGGAGCTGCTTTAGCACCGATTCAAGAACTAGTAGAGTTAAAAAAGATGATCTTTTCCAAAATACACCACTTCCTAAACTAATCAGTAAGAGTTTGTTTTTCTTCTTTAGTGTGTTTAGAGAAATAAGTCATGTCTGCCATAGGCAGCCATAACTGTTTTTTATGAGATAAGCAAAAAATACATACAATAGCACATAATGCACTTACATCTTAGGTTGTAATTAATGCAAATTACACAAGATTCATATACAATGTAATTAGATTTCTCTAGCACATAATTTATGGTTGAATTAACAAAGAAGCTGATTAAATGAGAAAATTGATTTCTGTCGCTTGACTTTTTTTTTTTTTGGTTATTTTTTTTATAAAAACAGGTCTGAAGACTCGAAGAAATTAGATTATAAAGTTGGAGTTCAAGGTATTCATCCTACTCTCTGACCTTCTTCCAGAGTAGCAAGCCTACCAAGGTTCACAAGCCTACCAAGGTCCATGATACTTTCCGACAATATACTGCAGGGCAAGTTTTAGTAAAACAATGTGAGGCTTTACCCTGAAGATACAGTGAAAAGAAGGGCCACCTGTTCCCCAATGTTTATGGCAGCAATGGCCACGGTTGCCAAACTGTGGAAAGAACCAAGATGCCCTTCAATGGACGAATGGATAAGGAAGATGTGGTCCATATACACTATGGAGTATTATGCCTCCATCAGAAAGGATGAATACCCAATTTTTGTATCAACATGGACGGGCCTGAAAGAGATTATGCTGAGTGAAATAAGTCAAGCAGAGAAAGTCAATTATCATATGGTTTCACTTATTTGTGGAGCATAAGAAATAACATGGAGGACAAGGGGAGATGGAGAGGAGAAGGGAGTTGAGGGAAATTGGAAGGGGAGGTGAATCGTGAAAGACTAAGGACTCTGAAAAACAATCTGAGGGTTTTGAAGTGGCGGGGGGTAGGAGGTTGGGGGAACCAGGTAGTGGGTATTAGGGAGGGCACGGATTGCGTGGAGCACTGGGTATGGTGCAAAAACAATGAATACTGTTACACTGAAAAGAAATAAAAAATTAAAAAAAAAAAAACCATGAGGCTCTTGTAACTCCAAAATACAAATGTGTGGATGATTCAGTGGTGAAACAGAATAGATTTCTTTTCATGGTTTACTGGCCAGGAGCCATTTCCTTGAGTCCTATTCAAAAGCACTGTGGCAAATTTTTTCAGATACAAATACAGAAAGTTTGTATATGGTTAAACTTTTTCCTTGATTCTAATTCCAGTGATGGAACTGAATTTGAACTCTGGAATAAACAATAATTGGAAACCTTTCCCATTTCTTAGAAGAACACCCCCTGTAAACCAATGATCAATATTCATAGACAGAAATTTCATCTCCCAGACAACAGGACTCTTGATGGCCCAGGTCTGTGTCTTCTTAGCTTCTCTCCCTGCTCTCTAACTCCTTCTCAGGCAATCAAGTCCCAAATTCTACCAGTTTACTTTAACGTCTACAATATTTATTTCCTTCCACCCCTCCTCCATTTCTTCCTTTCTTCCTTGCTTCCTTCCATCCTTCCTTCTATCCCTCTTCCCTCCTGCCCCCCGTTCCATGTTTATTGAATGCCTACTCTGGGCCAGGCCTTGAAAACACACTGATGCATGCAACAGACAAGACATTGATGTCTAGAGGTGCCTGGGTGGATCAGTGGGTTAAAGCCTCTGCCTTCAGCTCAGGTCATGATCCTGGGTCCTGGGATAGAGCCCCGCATTGGGCTCTCTGCTCCATGGGGAGCCTGCTTCCTCCTCTCTCTCTGCCTGCCTCTCTGCCTACTTGTGATCTCTGTCTGTCAAATAAATAAATAAATAAAATCTTTAAAAAAAAAATAAAGAGCTGCCTTCAGCTCAGGTCATGATTCTGGAGTCCCAGTGTCAAGTCCCGCATTGGGTTCCTTGCTCAGCAGGGAGTCTGTTTCTTCCTCTGACGCTTCTCCCTCATGTTCTTCTCTCTCTCCCATTCTCTTTCTCTCAAATAAATAAGTAAAGTCTTTTAAAGAAAGTCTTTTAAAGAGTAATTGCTGCCTCAGCTACTGGAAAGAGTTATATCCTGGTATACAGAGGGCCTTGTTGGTGCCACCTTGGCTGACAGACTTTACTGTCAGAGGGTCCAAGCTATACCAATGCCTATAAGATCAAAGTAGAAATATACAAAGTTGCTTTAAAACAAAAGAATCACAGGGTGCCTGGGTGGCTCAGTCCATTAAGTGTGTGACTCCTCATTTTGGTGTTGTGGAATGGAGCCCCACTCTTGGGCTTCACACTCAGCAGGAGTCTGCTTGAGATTTTCTCCCTCTGCCCCCCTCCCACTCTCTCTCTCTCTCTCAAATAAATAAATCTTTAAAGCAAAAGAATCACCCTCCTACACCAGAACAAAGCTGAAATGACACCTTACTAAGCCAAGGGTGGGGATCAATCACAGAAAGACATGAAGAGAGACTAGAGGATAAGATCCATGGTGCTCATCGAAGGATTTCCCAGGAAGGGGACAGGGCATGGCTCAAGGGCCACCAGCCACCCCCTTACCCCAGTGCGGCCTCTGTCCCTAGGATGGAGATGGAGGGTTCAAGTTGTTTTCATCGCTTACCACCTTCTTGGCTGACGGGAAGTTAGTTCATGTCTCTGAGCTTCTGCTTTCTCATCTTGAAAATCAAACCACCTTCTGATAATGTCACTATCCCAGAACAAAGTGCCCTACTCATGCCACTGTAACAGTTATCACCCATGGGTAGTTCTGTTTCCCACCATAAAATCTTCAGTGCGAATTCAGTGCCATCCTCGGCCTCTTGTGAGGTTTGTTACTGTGAGTCAGTACTCCCAAGCTGACTCACTTCTTGGGTATGACAAATTTATTTTACAACTCAAAGTCTCAGGGTCAAATGTTAGTTTAGGATGTAAAATGTAACCAACATAAATGCTACTTCATGAGGCCTATGGACAGCCAGCCACTTTTTCTTTGGATGATGACACAGAAGAAGGTACTATCTACAGGTGCTTCTGAGAGTCACATGCAATAATGAATGGGAAAAGGGCTTTGTAAACTATCAAGCACTTCATACATATAAATTGGGACACAGTTTTGAAAGAAAGGATATTGCTAGGGCTTCCACTTCAGGATGCAAGATAGCCTGAATATTCTATATACGATAGATGCCAAAGTCAAGGGACAGTTTAGGAAGAATTCCCGTTGACAATTCTACCATTCCCCCCACCCTAAGAATTTGGCCAGAAAGGGGGGGGTATAGAAAGAGAAAGAGAGAAACTGTCATTTTTAATATCAAATCCTCCCTGCTGATTCTGTGAAGGCCTGGAAACAGCAAGTAACAATGTATAAGTGACTTTGAATTAAGACTGAACTCACTGTGCCCTTCGTTTCTCCCTCCAATGTGGAATGATTTTCTAAGAATTTAATTATCCAAACAGAGCATCAATGCTGTTAGACCCTTGTTAGTGTTAATTCAATGTGCATGAGATTTAGAGATCTTGGATACTAGGAAAATGATTTCAATTTAAATAGCCTTCTTTGTCTTACACATCACAAAACATCTTTTAACATAGGCTTTTTTTTTTTTTTTAATAGAATACTATAACCCAGGTCTCTCCCACTAAAAAAGAGTCTCACTGTGGAGAAATCAGATGTTCTGCAAATCAGCAGGATGCAATAGAAAGAATACATATGAGCTTTGGTGCCTTAGAAATGTAAGTTCAGGGGAGCCTGGGTGGCTCAGTGGGTTAAGCCGCTGCCTTCGGCTCAGGTCATAATCTCAGGGTCCTGGGATCGAGTCCCGCATCAGGCTCTCTGCTCAGCAGGGAGCCTGCTTCCTCCTCTCTCTCTCTCTCTCTGCCTGCCTCTCTGCCTACTTGTAATCTCTCTCTGTCAAATAGATAAATAAAATCTTTAAAAAAATTTAAAAAAAAAGAAATGTAAGTTCAAATCTTAGAGGTTCACCTTTTTCCCTGTGTCTGTGGGCAGAAGTTTAACTTCTTTGAACCTCAGTAAATTAACCTCTCAGCAAGGACTGAGAGCAGACAAGAGGGCATGTGGGAGAGCCACCAAAATGGGGTGAAGGCAGAGACATGTCTTGAAGCTGGTGGTCCTGGTGGAGTCTGGGGTCTAGAATTATCCGATCCATCCTAAGGCAAGAAGGGGACTTGTAATGAATGTTGGCCTGAGGACACGATGGGTCCATTGGATTTCATGACCCACAATTAAATCATGGCTAGTAGAAAACAACAAAGCAATACCTCCTTACCAACAAAGCAATACCAAAACATAACTGCTTAAAAAGTGTTATGGTACTTTAAGTGAAATATAGATCTCATATGTTAACTGTGGAACAATTGGACAATAGAAATCAGCCAATCCTACTGGAATATGTTTATTTCAAAAGTGTGAGATAAGCCCTGTGACACAATAATTCCTTTGAAAGGCATAAAGGAATCATTAGTTATTATGAACTGAAACTATGGCTTCAGGTAAATTAAAGTTCATTGTTTTAAAGTCTGAGAGTAGAACTTTATTACTGGACCAACAAAGATGTATGTATATATAATTACTTTTAAATCAGTGTCCCAGCTTACACTTGTTTCATTCATCTTTTAGATGTAATTTGAGGTTTCCAGTGCAGTATAACAATTTTCCTGCCTTATTAACACCTTACATGTGTATAGCCTATGATCAATATTACTTTCCCCCCAAATTTGTGAGGTGTTGGGACAAACTTTGTTATCCCCTTTTAATAACAATAATTTAAATCTCAGAGAAATTACAGGCCTTTTTCAGAGTCCAAAGTGAAGTGATTGAGCCCAAAGAACAATCTGAACTTAGAATTCTTTTCATCAAATATATACTCAAAGGACTCACCATAAGCGAGATTATTTGGTAGGTAATTTCTCCCCACTCATAACACCATGATTCCCCTAATTTAATAACCTATTGTACCTTCCTCTTTACCTTTTCTCCATCAAGAGCTTTATTCAAGAACTAATATCCAGTGTCAGTCATTTCCACTTCAGTATGAATTCAAGCCAATGAGCCATGTGGCCTCCTCCTTTATTTGTTTGCCTTTCAGTCATTATCTTTCAGCTGAATAATCACAAACATGTTTCTCTTATTTTTTTTAAGGATTTTTAAAAATGTATTTATTTGACAGAGAGACAGAACACAAGCAGGGGGAGTGGCAGAGGGAGAAGGAGAAGGAGGCTCCCTGCCAAGCAGGGAGTCCAAAGTGGGGCTTGATCCCAGGACCCTGGGATCATGATCTGAAGCGAAGTTAGATGCTTAACAACGGAGCCACCCAGGTGCCCACAAACATGTTTCTCTTACTGAAAGAATTTCAAGAGCATAAGGAGCTCTAACGGTTTCTGTTTAGAGACCTCTACTAGAAGCCCTTAGTGAAACACTGCCTGAGATATATCCGTGAACCTGAATTATTAAATGTGCCTCGCCACAGGATGGTAAGCTTCCTAAAGGAAGGGACCACAGCTGTCCAGTTGGCTTTTGTATTCCCAGTGGTTGACTACAAAGCCTGTCATATATTTAACACTAAATAATTCTAGAATCAATAACATCAACCTAACAGATACAGCAAGTCATGTCAAATATATCACATTTTCATAAGCTGAGTAAAAAAAAGAGAGAGAGAGAGAGAGAGAAAGACACTAAACGACATATTTGAAAAGAATTTCACAGCCATCAGTCAGATTGAAAAAGAATCTCTTAAGGCACCTAAACAATCCACCCTCTGCCTGGGAACTGCTTACACAATCAGGTCCCAAAGAAACTAAGATGCTAAAGAAGGGCCTGGGACTCCAGCTGACATGGCCGCCGTAGGGATCCGGGAGAGTTCGTGCTTACTCATGACTTGAATGTGATACCTGCGTGTTCTTATATTGCCACAGAAAAGTAGAATCCTGCCTTTGGATTCATGGTTGGTCATATTTCTTACATGAACGCATTGCTCTTTTGAAATGCAGGGTTATGTTGATGTTAGATGAGGACTGGATATAACCTGGTGGGTCGGGGGGAGAGTTGCCCCTTCCCTCATGAGCCCACCAAAGCCTCCAGACCCCACACCAGAAGGCAAGATGTTTATCCAAGACAAGAGAAGCTGCTGTTGCTTGGGAGGAATCAAATTCCTAGTCAGAGGTTGAGGAAAATAAAAGTTCCTGTATAAATGAGCCTTAAAGACAGAAGTGGGAAAATTAGGACATAAGCAAAATTTTGGAACACAAAGTACATGAAGCTTACTGATTTAGAACTGGGGACAATAACAGTGTGCAGCTAATTCCTAATCAGTGTTTTCAATATAGTGTGTGTATGTACGTGGAGTTGGCTTGATAGCATGAAGGAATAAGACAGGTCAACCTGTGTCCCGTATTGGTTTTTACTTTATGCGACTAAGACCTCAGAATAAATGGAAATACTCTGCTCCTTGAAGGCAAGGATGACATCTAATTTCTTAGACAGCAGTTTGTTTTTGTTGTGTCTAATAGATACTCAATAAATATCTATTGAATTAATTCATTCATACAAGGAGACAAATCCAGTGATTATTTTTTTAATATAATTGTACAACACTCAAATGTTATTAGCTACAGGTTGGGTTATTTTGAATCTAACTCTTCAAATTGCTGGAGAGTGTTTTTCATATAACTAGTTTATTGCCTCATGGAGAAGAGTAGTATGTATCACTTCTTAAACTGGTTTGCATTTCCCACCCTCTGCCTGGGAACTGCTTACACAATCAGGTCCCAAAGAAACTAAGATGCTAAAGAAGGGCCTGGGACTCCAGCTGACATGGCCGCCGTAGGGATCCGGGAGAGTTCGTGCTTACTCATGACTTGAATGTGATACCTGCGTGTTCTTATATTGCCACAGAAAAGTAGAATCCTGCCTGTGCTTTGTATTTTATTTTTTCAGAAGGAGAAAAAAATGATAGCAAACCCCGATTTCAAGGCACCCTTCTTAAGTAGGTGCAGACAAGTATGAAATAACTAAACACTTACAGTGATTCACATTTTCACCCAGGTGCTCCTGTGCACAATGACACAGAGAGGGCTATGTTTACAAACTATTGGCCAATTTAGCATTTGTCGAGAGAATACGTAATGGATTGGCACTGGAGTAACTCAGGAGACTGATAGCAAACCTTTAGATTGACATTTTTACAGAAGTAATAGGAAATACCCTGGAACCCTCTTTGGTATATTTTTTGAAGTACAATATGCATTTTGTTGTTGTTGTTACTTATTCTCTTTCCCTGTTTTTTTGCTTCCTAATTGGTGGTCTGTCTCATTCCAGGAAAGTATTAAGGAAGCACGTTGAGGTATACATGGATTTTGCTGCAATAGTTGCTCCATTCAGGGAATGTAGAACAAACTTCGAAAAATGTAGATTAGCTCTTATCACTTTTCCACTGACTCCTTCAATGACTTCTCTGGTCACAGGCCACCTTGCCTGGTGGCCTCTGATGCATGGGGTCCTCTTGATAAGGGATGCCGCAGAGTACACAGGTGCTCACCATGAAGGTCCTGTATGCCAGATTAAAGACCCTGGATTTTCTCCTCCAGGCACTGGAGATTATTTCAAATAAGGGCATAATCAGACCTGGGCTTCACATTATGGAACTGCCGTACAGTATTTTTCTCTGGGAAGCTGGTTCTTTACTGACCTCTCTGAAAAGAAAGCCCACGGGAGGAATAAATCTCCCCCTAAAAAACAGTGAAATATACTGAAGCGGTAACAATCTGAGTGCAAGTGTGGGCACAAATAAAGTTATATCTCATCTGAGCAGTAGCTGCATGGTTGCCCAGAGAGAGAGAGAAACCTTCACAAGGCTTCCTCACTTTGGAACTTCTCTGAGAATCTTAACAGGGTGATCAGTGTCACTGGAAAGGAATTAGTTGGAGAAAATCTCTGAGTAGTGAAAAATCTGGAGGGCTGAGTGGCTAAGGAATGAGATGACCTTTGTCATCCATCTAACAGACTCACAAAGTCTTTCTTTTGAAGCTGCTGATCACTTCCCCACTCTAAATACCTCTCTCTTGGAAGTGGGGAGGCATTTAAAGCACTCAGTCCTTACCTGTATTATGGTACTTAGGGCACTATTTTATTTCATTTATTAATTTTTTAAGTTTATTTATTCAAGTCGTTTCTACACCCAGTGTAGGGCTTGAACTCATGATGCCAAGGTCAACATTACATGCTTCACCAACTGAGACAGGCAGGTGCCCCACTTAGGGCAAGACTTTTTTTTTTTAAGATTTTATTTATTTATATGACAGACAGAGATCACAAGTAGGCAGAGAAGCAGGCAGAGAGAGATGGTGAGGCAGGCTTCCCACCAAGCAGAGAGCCCTATGCGGGGCTCAATCCCAGGACACTGAGATCATGACCCGAGCCAAAGGCAGAGGTTAGGGCAAGATTTTAAAAAACTACCTGTTTACTTATCTTTCTGTCCCATTGTTCTGTGAGTTACTTGGGAATGGAACTAGTCTTTCATTTCCTTACCATCGGCGCCTAGCACAGCGCATCATTCACAGGGAAAAAATACTTGGGTTTTGTTTTGTTTTTAGACAAATGAACATACGAATGAATAAAAATATGAGCTTTATAAATGAAAACAGACATGATCGTTCAGAAAAATATATTCCAGAGAAGATGTGGGCTCCAGTTCCAAGGATACTTAAAAGTATAATGGTTAAAACTTACATAGGTGTGTGTAATTAAAAATCAATTTGCAGCTGGACCTTTGGTAAATGACCTTGGGGAGTCCTCCGACTATGACAGGAGTCTCCAAATTTAGTCACATATGGTAAATCCAAAGGAAAGAACACACCAGGTTCTCACAATCATTGTGCAGTTTTCCTGACAGGTATAGACGGATATTCATGGCATGTCAGGGAGGACAGAACAACTGGGGACACAGTGACTAAAAAGAGCATGTGTTTGGGAATTAAATGATGTGGCATTAACAGTAATGGAATTAGAGCCTGAGTAGCTAGATAGCGAATGGTCAGTGAGTGATACGCACAAAGGTCATGTCAGTTGCCCAAGATCATACAATTAGACCAATGAAATAAATCCAGCAATGCTGATTTCCAGAGCTCTATTTTGGGTTCCCACATAGTGGGAACCACTAGAAGTGATTCAAGATACTCTTTTTGTATTAACAGAAATATATGAGGTCTTTTCTGTCATGCATACATAAAATATGAGAAAGCATTAAACTGTAATCATTAGAGACTCCTTGAGTGGAGTTACCCCTAAGTCAGAAATTAAGTGGGAAAAACCTTAGTATTCAAGTGCATTGGTTTACTCTATGCATTTTAATATATTTTGGGGTAAATTCTTAAATGAAGAGATAATGCCTGATAAGCCGCTTAAATATTTGAATGCCAATAATGAAATCATAATTAAATCAAGTAAAATGTAATAGTAAATGTCTATCTAATGTTGCTATTCCCTCATGGATTCCTTGGAATTTGAATGGATAAAAATTTTATCTTATAATTCTTGGGATTTAGTTCAACATTTATTTCATTATCAGTGCAGACCTACACATACTAACTAGTTTAAGGACAATGAATGCTGGGGTCTTTGACTAAAGACAGCAGCAACATAGCAAATGATTTTAATTAGAATAATATAATTGTACTTAAGAAAGATAGTCTAGTATATAGGAATAGGAATGGTATAGGAATTATATAAATAAATGCCATTTCCTTCAGCCTGAACCTGCTGTGTGACCTCGTGTAAGTCAGATAATCTTCCTCAATTCTATAGTTTTCATTTATAAAAATGAGAATATTGCCTAGTATATCTTTGTTTCTCTTGCATATTTAAGCTTTAAAAATTTCATACACCTGTATTTCTTATAAAATGAAATCAAATTAAATGAAATTTAATAAATAATTTGAGCACCAAGTGTGCTCTGTTCACTGTGGAAAAATCTGGTATATAATGCTGGACATTTATAACTTTTGCTCTATGAAAACTCGCTTGTTCATTCTGCATGTACTCCCCGATCAGCCCTCAGCAATATATCCAATACAGAATTATCTGTGTCCTAGAAATACAAAAATATTAGTGCCATAGAGCTGCTATAACAAGGTGCCACAAATTTGGTAACTTAGAACAACAGGTGTTTATCCTCTCCTAGTTCTGGAGCCCAAAGTCTAACATGGAGGTCTCCACACAGCTGGGCTCCCTATGAAGTCTTTAGGGAGGAATCCGTTCCTTGCCTCTTCCAGTTTCTTCTGCTGTTAGCTGTTTCTCAGCTTATTGCCGCATCACTCCCGTCCTTGACCGTCTGGTCACATTGCCTCCTCTCCTCTATGTCTCCATTGTGTGTGTCTTACAAGGATACTTTTAATTTGATTTAGGACCCACCTGTATAATCCTGGATTATCTTTTTTTTTTTTTTTAAGATTTATTAATTTACGTATTAGGGAGTGAGAAAGAATGATCACAAGCAAGGGACAGGGCAGAGAAAAGGAAAGAAGCAGACTTCCTGCAGAGTGCAGAGTCAAATGGGGCTCCATCTCACAACCCTGAGATCACGACCTGAGCTGAAATTAAGAGCCGGACACTTAACTGACTGAGCCACCCAGGCACCCTTGTCCTGGATTCTCTTCTCATCTCAACATCCTAACTTGAGATACAAAGACAGCAAAGATTTTTTCCAAATAAGGTAACACTCATAGATCTGGGGACTGAGTCACGGACATATATCTTGGGGAGCCACCATCCAACCCACTACAGTGACCAAACACAAAAACAACAAATAAAAGCGTCATTCTATCCTTATGGAGCTTATAGTCTATGAGGGGAAATAGACATTAAGCCATAATATTATTATAAAATGTAATTATACTTTCTATATTGTTGTACATTAATAGTTTTACATTGTAATTAGGTCTGTGGAGGGAAATTACAGGTGCCTTGAAAGATTTTAACCAAGGAAACTCATTACGGCTGGGAGTAAGGTCAGACCATTAAACAAGGGACAGTTAAGCTAGCACTGGTGAATATGTAGGAGGTGAGGCCTAGGTAGAAGCTGTTGGCGACATGGGGAGATACCATTCCAAGCAGACAGAACATTACTTGGAAAGGCCTTTATATGGGGGTTTGTAGAAGTGAATGAAGCCCACTGTTGCTGGAGTATAATGAGCAGGGGCAGAGTGGAGTGAGTTGAGGCTAGGTCATATGATGGAGGGATTTGAAAGCCTTTATCAAGACTTCTGAAAAGTCTTGGCATCATTAATGTGTTTTAAGAAAGAATACCTGAATTATATTTTTAGAATGTTACTGCAGCTAATATTTGTGTTTCAGGGAAGCAAGAGTAAAAACAGGGCAAAGGATGGTTCGAGGCCAGAGATGGATGCGGCTGGGTCCAGGATGATAGCAGGAGAGATGATGGAAGTGAAGGGATTTGAGTTACATGTTGGATGTACATTGACAAGGATGGGGAAAGGGCTGGTTATAGTTCAATGAGGCACAGGGAAGGTATAGTGATGGCTTTTAGTCTGTTGGGGGAACAGGCATTAAACAGATGCCCATAGGAGAGGGATTCTTAATGGGATTCAATAATGGAGATGAGACAAGTGACAGCACCTGGAACCAGACAGGGATGCATGCCTGCCTGTCTTCCTTCCTTCCTTCCTTCCTTCCTTCCTTCCTTCCTTCCTTCCTTCTTCCCTTCCTTCCTCTGTTATCCACTCTCCTGTCTTTTTTTTGGTAACTTCCAGTTAGATTGAAGTCTAAGCATTCCTAATTATAAAGACTTTCCATCTCTTCATAAGGTGCTGTTTATATGGTTTTGATTGATGATTGTTCAATGGTGGAATTACAACCACACCAGCTGAATCACCCTTGAAATTTGTGCAGTGACAGGTGTCACATACATCTCTCTCTCTCTCTCTCTCTCTCTCTCTGCTGTTTATAAGGAGCTTAGCATCTACTCTAAGAGATTATAGTCCTTATGGGTTATCCCATAACGCATGGTAGGGATCAGGATTTAAGTAGGAACAATATATAAAGGAAGCAGAAGAGAGAATGATGGGGGGAGGCTTCGTTTAGACTAGGTCCTACACATTGGGAAGGATTTCAGTCCGTGGGAATAGGGAGGAGTCATCCAGGAGTAAGAAGCAGCCTGAGTGAGGGAATGGAGGCAAGCATGGAGAAGGTGTGGTCAGGAAGAGACCCATCATCTTTGTGGTTTGATCAGGAATATATAGGAGTGCCCTGCTAGAAGAAGATTATAAAATGAATCTAGATTGAAACGTAGAAAAATGAACTACTTTTGTCTTTAACCCCTGAAGGAAATTTCTGATCTATGGGAAATTCCAGAGCCATGTTTGTTGAAAGGTGTTCCTCTTCTCCCAGTCATCATGTCATTGTTGTCATAATCACCATTGCTAAATTTTATGATTGTGTAGCCTTTGCAATTTATCATTCACTACCTCATTACATTGATGATGTGGTTTGGGCAGAAGTAACAGAAACTATAAACAATGTTGGCTTAGATAATCAAAAGGACATTGTGGCTCCTGCTATTGTTAATGCAGTGCTGACTTTAGAGAGTGACTCCATGATATGACAGGATGAGTTCTTTTTGGTCTCTCTGCTTTGAGCTCTTTGGATCCAGCTTAATTATACGACCCATTCCCTTTAGAAGCATACACTGCTGTGTCCTGGTCTACAGGATTTTTTTTTTTTTTTTTTTGGTCTCAGGTCACATGCTCTTATCCAGAGCTGAAGCTGAAGACAGCTTCTGAGAAATCACACACTTCTCCAAATTGGAACTGGGTTTTCAGGAAGGGAGAAATGGTCTGGGTATGGGTGGGATGAGAGCCAAAGAAGGAACTAAAGAGTATCCTTTAGAGAAACATAGGTACTTTCATTGCCATTTTATAGCTGAGGAATAGAGGTTCACAGTACTGTTGGTTGCACAAAGATGTACTTGTTCCCTTTCTGTAAGAGGATCATGTATGTTGAGACAAAACAAAGTTACTTGTCTATGGGAATTCATAGATGAAAGTATATTACTATCCCTTCTGAATAGAAAGGACAGACACGTGTCATGGATTGTATGACCCTGAACAAGTTATTTAACTTCTCTTTCTTTTACTTTTGTGTGTGTGTGTGTGTGTGTGTGTGTGTGTGAGAGAGAGAGAGAGAGAGAGAGAGAGATGTGTGTGTGTGTGAATGTGTATATGTGTGAGTGTGTATGTGTATGTATGCTGAAAAATAGAGATGAGAGGAGCACCTACTTCACACGGTTGCTGGAAGGATTAAATAAGACATTTACAAATACAGGTGACCAAATGACTTTCCCATTCATTGTGTGCTTTATCTTAACAATGCCCAAGAAATTAGCTGAGGGCATCCATTCTAAGAGATGAAATTCCTGGGGCCTGGTATGGTTATTAGCCAAAGGAAATGCCAAACCAAAGTCTCGTGATTCCAAGTTCTATCTGCCTCTCTTTCCACTATACTGTGCTGCTGCTTAATGAGATCCCCAGCTCTCTATCTTTTCACCTTGCAGATAACAGGAACCACACTGAAAGAACTACACATGCAAATTATTATTAGCATGAAAACAGGTAATTATTATTTTTTTACATTTGCATCATCACAGATGATCTTTGCATTAGATATCCTTTAGCAATGAATGACTGCACCACAGGGCTTGTGGTTCATCCAGACAGTCATTCATTTTAAATAAGAAATTCATTTACTGTCACTCATGTTGCTTAAACAATGCAAAGCAAAGAACGACTACAGGGCCGTCTTAGATTATAAGGGCTGGGATGGAAGCTGGAAATCACCTAGTCCAGCCTTCTGATTTACATATGAGCAAAATGAGGGTCAGCATGAGGAAGGTGACACAATTAATTAGTGGCAGAGCTGAGACTAAACCCAATTTCTTTATTTCTCTACCCAAGCCTTGCCATTAAAGCATGAATGCTGGTCATCTGACTCCTATTTAGTTAGGAATTCCCTGATTGTTTAAAACACATGGAGGACATAGGATGGAGAGACACTTAACGTGCTAAAGGTTCCAAGGGAAAATATATTAAGAATCTTTCATAAATTCCCTTGTGCTATATTAATTTTATCTCATTTATTTCTACAATGTACTTGTGGGGGGCGGGATGGGTATCTGTCTGTACTGAATGGACTCATTTGAGTCCTGCCAGTGTGAAGGTATGAAGAAAAACATTTTACATTAAAACAGAACAAATTGCTTATGGTAACCATTGCATAATGAAGGACCACAATGAAGAATTACAGCTCAAATTACTTATCAGGTCTCTTCCATTTTCTAAGTTTTTAAAGTAGAAGATTGCACAGTATAATTACAGTAAGTTAATTTGCATTCATATTACAATTCAGTGAGCAATTACATTCTTTTTATTTAAAAAATATATTTTATAAAGTGTGATTTCCATCAGTAAGTTTCCAGGAAAGAGTGGTGACTTTTTCCTTGTGAGGTTTTCATACAAATTCAACCACACAGCATAGACCTTCCAGTAGAGAGTTTTATATAGCCTTTATCGTCTTTCTGGGACAGGAGAGAAGAGAACCATTTGAAGTATAACTGTGGTTTCTGAGTTTTTTGAGAACTCTTCAAGGAATCATCAACTGTTGGGGTTTCAAAGGTCAACTTAAAAGTCTTATGGCTCAAGATTCCATTCCTCCATTCACTTCCACAATCCGAAGCTTAAATGTGCCTATCCCATTTGCTAAACCATCATCCAACCTACGTTTGCTTAACTCCTCTGGCAGGAAATCCTTTACCTTTTGGTGACACCCACAGCATTGCTGGACAGTACTTTCATTCTGTGTATGTAGGGGGCAGTGGTGGTGAAGGTACTCTATTTTGGCCTAACCATTCTTTCATTAATGTACTTTAAAGGATACTTAGATGAAACAAGAGAGGGAGACAAACCATAAGAGACTCTTAATCTCAGGAAACAAACTGAGGGTTCCTGGAGGGGATGGGGTGGTTGGTGGATGCACATTGGGGAGGGTAGGTGCTGTGCTGAGTGCTGTGAATTGGGTAAGACTGATGAATCACAGATCTGTGCCCCTGAAACAAATACTACATTATATGTCCATTTTAAAAAAGGCATACTTAAAACACACACACACACACACACACTCTCTCTCTCTCTCTCTCTCTCTCTCTCTCATTCATTGCTTTGGTTGTGCCTTACATAACATAGAGCACTCTTTTTGTTGAGGTATAAAATTTCATTTAGAACTTGCAACATTATCACAAACATCTGTGTTGGGCCATCATGGAGTGGTCCCCATGAGGACTGTGGGGTCTGATGGGCTGCTCCACTTTCTCTGCACTTGATCTCTTAAATTTTTAAAAGGATGAAATTAACTTATATTGCAATGCATAGGTTTTTTTTTTTTTTTACCTGCAATGCATAGATATTAAGAGTAATTTGGCCAATTTTGGCAAATGTATTTGCCTATGTAACCAACACTACATTAAAGAAAGAGTATATTCTATTAATCCAGGAAGTGCCTTGTGCCCCTTTCCAGACAATCCCTCTCCACAGAGGCAGCCAGTGTTCTGATTTTTCTTATCATACATTTAATTTCCCTGTTCTTGATCCTCCTATAGAAGGAACCATAATAATGTTATTGATCTTCTTATAGAAGGAATCATAATAATGTTCTTGATCTTCCTATAGAAGGAATCATAATAATGTCTGGTTTCTTTCATTTAATATTTTTTAAAGATTGGTCCATGTTGCTGTACTCATGAGTAGTCTATTTTGTTTCTTGCATATTAGTATAGTAGTATTCCACTGTATGACTTATCCTCCTGTGGAAAGACATTTGTGTGGTTTCCACTTGGACCTATTAGAAGTATATAACTTTCTAGCATATGTGTTTGTGTGTATGTGTGTGTATTAAGTGTGCGTGTATGTACTTATTTTATTTCTCAGAGGTAAATACTTAGGAGTGCAACATCTATAAATGCCCAAAGAGTAGATGTATCTTTAACTTGATAAGTTTTTCAACATGACCACACCATTGTACACTTCCACTGGAAACATATGAGAGTTCTATGTCCTCACCAAAATTGAATGTTGTCAGGCTTCCAAAATTTTAGAAATTTTAATGGGTGTGAAGTGATATCTCATTATGGTTTATTTGCATATTCTTTATGATCAGAGATGACACACACCTTCTCGTGTGCCTATTGGCTATATTCAATATATCTTTCTTTCTTTTTTATTTTTAGCAAAGTGTCTGTTCAACCATTTTGTCCATTTTGATTAGGTTGCTTATCTTTTTATTATTAATTGATAGGATTTGTTTATATTTTCTGGATTTAAGCCCTTTGTCAGATATGTATTTTGAATATTTTCTCTGGGCTTTTAGTTTACCATTAATTTCCTTAATACTGTCTTATGATCATCACATGTCTTAAATTTTTATAAAGTCTAATTTATTATATTTTCTTTTATGTTCAATGAATTTTTTTTCTGAGAAATCTGTGCATACCTAAAACCTAAGAGGATCCTTTTATAGTTCTTTTCTAAAATCTTTACTATTTTAGTGATTGTATATTGTTCTATACATGGTGGAAGGAAGGGACTGAGGTTAATTTTTTTCCATATCTTTGTCCATTTGTTGCAAAACCATACTTTAAAGACATTTCTTTCCTCAAGGCATTGTGATGACAACTTTGTAAAATATATATATGTATATATATATATATATATATATGTGTGTGTGTGTGTGTGTGTGTGTATCAATTGGCCACATATATGTTGGCCTATTTCTGTTTCTCTATTCTGTTCCATTGATCACTTTATCTATCCCTAATGCTAAGACTGTACTGTCTTGATTATTGTAGCTTTGTAGTAATTCTTGAAATAAGGTAGGATAAGCTCTCTAATTTTGCTTTTCTTCCTCAGAATTGTTTTGGCTATTCTAAGTCTCTTTGCATTCTCACATACATTTTAGATTTATCTTGTCAATTTCTTGAAAAAAAAAAAGGGTGGGATTTTTTGGGATTTGTACTAAATGTGTAGTTAAATTTGGGGGAGAATTGACCTCAATGTTGAGTTTTGTAAACCGTGAACATGGTACGGTTCTCCATTTATTTGGGTTTTCTTTAATTGTTTTCATCAAAAATTTCTGTTTTGGGCCGAAATCTTGGATGACTTTTGTTCAATTTACTCCTACTTTGAGACATGCTTTTATAAATAACATTTAAATTTTTAATTTTCCAATGGTCTAACTATGTAACTTTGGGAATGATTTAACCTGAGTTTATTTTAACCTATAAAATGTAAATTCATGTATTTCTCAGAACAAGGCTAAGTATAAAAATATACAAATAGCTTTTTGGTATTCTTTAAGTATTAAATTGGATTTAAATATAGAAAGTTCCTAATACAATACATGGTATATTAGTATTCTTTTCGTCAAAAGTGAAAAAAAAAAAAAAACTAACCCAAACTGACTTAAGTAATAGAGGGGGTATTTTGGCTCATATTGAAAAATCTGGATGGGGGGATGATAGTTAGCTTTAGGCATGACTAAACCAAACATTCTTCGAGTTTCCTCATACATCTCTATTTTTATCACCTTAGTCTGTTTTCTTCTTTGTTAAGGATTTTCTTTTTCTTTTCTTTTCTTTTTTTTTTTTTAATTCTTCATTTAAGTAGTAGTTCAGTACTTCATTTAAGTAGTTCACATACACTGCATCACCAGTTCCCTGCTTAGAATTTAGTGATTCTTTAGTTGCATATAACGCCCAGAGCTCATTCCATCAAGTGCCCTCCTTAATGCCCATTGCCCAGTTACCCCCCCAACCTTCCCTTTAGCAACCATCAGTTTGTTTCCTAGATTTCAGAGTCTCTTATGGTTTGCCTTCCTCTCTATTTTCACGTTATTTTTCCTTCCTTTGACTATGTTATCTGTTTTGTTTCCTCAGTTCTACATATGAGTGACTGACTTATCACACTTTGCATAATATCCTCTAGCTCTATCCACACTGTTGCAAATGGCAAGTTTTCATTCTTTTTGATGGCTGAGTAATATTCCTTTGTATTTATATCCCACATTTTCTTTATCTCTTCACCCTTTGATGAACATCTGGGCTCTTTGCATATTTTGGCCCTTATGGACATTGCTGCTATAAATACTGGAGTGCAAGTGCCCCTTTGAATCACTATGTTTGTATCCTTTGGGCAAATACCTAGTAGTGCATTTGCTGGGTCATAGAGTGAGCCTATTTTTAAATTTTTAAGGAAACTCCATACTGTTTTCAAGAGTGGCTGCACCGGTTTATGTTCCCACCAACAGTGTACGAGGGTTCCTCTTTCTCTACATCCTCACCAATACCTGTTTTTTTCCTGACTTGTTCATTTTAGCCATTCTGACTCATGTGAGGTGGTATCTCATTGTGGTTTTGATCTGTGTTTTCCTGATCTCTGAAGGCTTTTCTTATGAAATGGGTTCTTAGAGCTACAGGCTTACCATCTTTCCAGTTTAGAATAGCAGTAAGGAGAAAGCATTTTCCCTAGTTGCTCTAGCAAAAGTACACAGGTCTATTGGACCATCCCTGAATTGTGGCCATTGATGTGTTGCACCTGTTTCTCCCTGGAGTTCAAGGTTGGGTCAACTCTCCCAAAATTAAATGGAAACCAAATCACTGAGTGTAGGAAATGGTTCCCCAACAAAATTTGGGTGGTGTTTACTAATGAAGGGGCAATGGCTGCAGAGAGGCCAAAAAACCAAGCATCTGTCATAACTTGAATATTGTAGCCACAAGCTACATGGCATTGTATCTTTTAGCATTCTGATTCTTCCCTGATCTCATACTCCATAGGCTCCGGAAACTTGGTCTTTCTGATAGCGTCCAGGCTCCTCCTATTTTCAATCACTAACATCCACTTATGCTCCATTTTATGATTGAAAAAAAAAAATTGGGATTTGTGTTGGAACATAAGAGCCTTTTTTTTTTTTTAAGATTTTATTTATTTACTTGAGAGAGAGACAGTGAGAGAGAGCATTAATGAGGAGAAGGTCAGAGAGAGAAGCAGACTCCCCATGGAGCTGGGAGCCTGATGCTGGACTTGATCCCGGGACTCCAGGATCATGACCTGAGCCGAAGGCAGTTGTCCAACCAACTGAGCCACCCAGGCGTCCCCATAAGAGCCTTTTGATGATTGTTTCAGCTCTGCACTTTGTTTCTACTATGCATTTAGCCAAAAAGAGCAGATTGGTAGCATAAATACAATTGTAGTGCCACTAGTCCCCTCCACAGCCTCCTTGGAGAAATAAAAGGAGGGCTATTTATAGCAACTGTAAACCAGAGTCAAGTTTAGTCATAATACTGCCACACAACGTTTCCCTGGAATCAAGAAAGGCCAGCATCATAAAAGAAAGGAGCTTCTGTTTTGATGAAGACTTACAGAAATTTCTTGTCTTTTTTAACCTTCAGAAGAGAAATAGCAATTGAAAATCTTGCTTGAGTCCAGGGTGTGTAAGAAACATATCTGAAATGTGGCTAATGTAAGGATTGCAAAATATTTTTTCTTGCTTTTTAAAAAATCTGAGCCCTTTCACAGTAAATTCCAAAGTCCTTAATATGGCAAACAAGACCCTTTAAAATTTGTTTACATTGCTTCCCTCTATATAGTTAACTATATCTACCCTCTACCTCCATGAGGGTATTTGTCCATTCTCTTTTCTTGTCCTGAAATACCTTTCCCTGCTTCATTTGGTCATCTTTCGAGATGATATCACTTCCTTCCTGAAGTCTTCCTAATGTCCAACTCTGTGTTAAATGCCCCTATCTGATCTTCCCCTAGCATGCTGTACTTAACACTACCATAGCATGGATCAGAATGCAGCATAATGATGTATGGCCTTCGTGTGCCTCTGAGTTGTTTGAGAATGAGTTTTGTTTGCTTTTTGTTTTCTTTCTTTGTCAATGCCAAGCATTGTGCCTGGTATGGAGTAAACAATCAGCAAACACTTTTTGAGTAAAGGAATAGAATCGGAGTGTTAACATGAACTTGAATGAAAGGGCCTGTGCAAGGCTCATTTACTTTAGGTATTAACCTTCGAAATTTTGTGCATTCTATATACTGGTATACTTTGAACACATGATGTCTCTAGTAAGCTGGGTGGAAATGTTCCTACTGAGCATTAGTCAAAATCTTATTAATTTGAGAGCTTTATGTATATAGAATATTAGTGTATTCCTGGCATATGCAAGCACTAGAAACCATTTAATAAACAGTGGCTATGTAATAATTTGTGTTTGAAACCCTCAGAGCTTATGGCCCGAATTTATTTATTTATTAGAAAAAATTGCAGGAATAAACTTAGTTTTAAATAATATATACTACACAAAATGAGCTACTTTCCATTTCTTTCACAGGAGGAGTAATTTCTGGTAACTGAATTGATGATTTTTGACATTTGGTTTTACTTTTAATCCTAGGTCAGTTTCAAACAGTAACTCATACAGGCTGCTCCTCTGTTTAGCTCGAGAATCAGGTGCATCAGGATGAATTATGTGAAGTTCAATAAAACTCCTTTGTGCCCATCCACCTGCCCATGCCCTTGCTTTTTTATTCAGTTGACTCACAGCTCCTGAAAGGCAGAGTCTGTTTCTGATTTATCATCATTCCCATTGCATAGCACAGAGTCTGATATATAAAAGGAATGGCATAGATGCTTGTTGATTTAAAATGAACTATTTTGGGGGCGCCTGGGTGGCTCAGTGGGTTAAGCTGCTGCCTTCGGCTCAGGTCATGATCTCAGGGTCCTGGGATCAGGTCCCGCATCGGGCTCTCTGCTCAGCAGGAGCCTCCTTCCCTCTCTCTCTCTCTCTCTGCCTGCCTCTCCGTCTACTTGTGATTTCTCTCTGTCAAATAAATAAATAAAATCTTTAAAAAAAATGAACTATTTTGGCATTATTCTAGGAGGACAACCAATGTTTACTAGGTGATTCCTTTGGTGCTAGCTATGTCTACTGCATTATCTCTCTTAAGACCTGCTCTGATCTCATGAAGCAGGTGTCTCATGAAGCTAACACCATAGCAGAGTAAGGAATGTTGGAGTGCAGAAAGGTGAGTAGCTTGTCGAAGGTGATTCAGGCCCATCAGATTTCAAAGTGGGCAGTCTATCCAGTATATGTTAAAAGCTATACTTCTCTCACTGGGCTGCCATGAAGATTAAATGAGTTAATGTATGGAAAGCACCCAGCACAGTGCCTGGAACATAATACAAAATGCATACATCTTTGCTTTGCGGTTTCTCAGAGTAGATGGTAAAGAAATGTTTATTGATTTTTTTTCTTTATGCCACACTTAGTAGAAAGGACATTGTTATGTAAAGAGAAGAAAAACAACACCTACTTAGGTATGTTCTTTCTTGATATGTTTACTACAATAACTCAAAATAGTGCTTTAAGACTTGGTTTGGGGTTTAACCCAGAAGAATATTAGTGTCTTCACCAAGTTCTTGGTGAGCAGCTTGTGTGCACTTACTGTCTTTCTGTTACACTTTCTTCTAGCCTGGACTTGGGAACAGCTGTGGCTTATTGCCCCTGTTGGATGTAATGGGGATTTGCCCAGTTTCTGTAGTTGACCTTATTCAACATTGAATATAGAGAGAGTTTTACATGAACCTCTTCCATTTCTATTACTTGGCCAACTCAGCGTCCTGCATTCCCTTCAAACTTCCATTTGTACAGAAGCTGTTATTACGGAATAAGTTTAATGGGTCGTGAATTTTATGCAGAAAGCGAGGGTTTCTCGATGACTTTGTATGTACCAGCAATGGACGTATTGGCTCCACAAGGAGTGCATTAGGCTAAATATTTTTAGCCCATTGACCCTGGGGGTAATGATCCTAAATGCTTCATTAAATTTTCATGGGTGAGTGACAGAAGCTATGAGGGGAAAAAAACCCCAAAACCCAAATCTGCCACATTAGCTTTTTTATTATACAGCTGGAGGACAGGAGTGTGGCCCCTCAAAAGAATAAAAAAATCAATTTTTTGAGGAACTGTTCCCTGTCTTTTCTTCCTTTCTTGGCCCTGTTCCCATGGGCAGCCCTTGATCGGGTTTTTTTCTCTCTCCCACACCTGGCATTCCGGCGTCTGGAGACAGGTTATACCATACCAGACATTTACTGGAGTTAAACCCAATCTCAGGATACAAGACTTTCAGACCAAAACAGTCTTCTGTGCAACTAGGACCAGAAGGAGGGAGCAACTGTTTACTGGCTGGGGCCTTCTCCCTTGCAGGCCGCGTGTTCGAACTGAATCTGCAGATTGTCTTCTGCCGAGCATTCTAAGAACGCGAGTGGGCGAGCAGACCAGCCCGCATACCTTCAGGGGCTTGAGCCCCTTCCTAGGACTGAGGGCCACGGGAGCGATGCAAGCCTTCTCCCTTCTCGCCCAGTGGAGCCTCAGTGGAGACGCGGGTCTGCCTAACCAGGGTTGGCCGCTGGGAGCTAGCGGCCCCTCCCGCGAAGGAGCGAGGGGGCAGCGGGCCCTCGCCGAACCCGCCTCTGGCTCTCACCCGCGGTCGCTCTACCCTTGGGAATGCGTGAGAAGTTTGGAGGCTTGGATAAGAGTAGACCCTAGGGAAAAATGAGGCAGGTCGGGAGGGCGCTGTGGTCGGTGGGGACGGTGGCGAAAAACACTGGCTACTTTCAGCCGAGGCTGAAAGCTTTGACCCTTTCCCTCCCTCCCCCGCTCGGCGCGATGCGGCTGGGGGGGAGACCCCAAGCCCTGTAGGGGACCCCAAGCCCTCGGCTCCGCTCGCCTCCTTCCGCACCGGGATGCGGAGTGAGCGCAGGGGCTCCAGAGGCGCGACCGCGAATCGAGGCGCACCCGCTCGCTTGTTCGCTCCTTCTGCCTCCTCCACCCCGCCGCCGCCATGACTCGGCTAAGCTCGCGGAGCGCGCTCAGGCGCCGCGGACAGCGTCCGGGCGAGAGCGGGGGCGAGTGCCGGAGCCGCAGCCGGAGCCGGAGAGGCAAGGCCCCGGGCGAGGGCGCGCCGCAGGCGAGCGGCCCGGCGGCCAGGCGGCGGAGAGGCAGCGAGGGGAGCCAGCAGGTGAGCTAGGTTGCCCTGCGCTGGGCGGGCGCGGGGGCGGATGGGGCGGAGGCCGCGGGAGGAGTCGGGGCTGCGCGGGCGGCCGTCTCCTCCCCCGGCGCTGACGCAGGCTGGTGGCTCCTGGGGAGAATGGACCCTGCGCGGCGCTCGCCGGGGCTTTCCCAGGCTGGAGAGCGCGCCTGAGTGTGTCGCCCGCCGTGCATGGGGAGCCGCTTCCAGCGCGGCTGCGACAGCGGAGGAGGATGCTGTCCGCGAGCGGAGGTGAGTCGCGGTGGGGCCCGGCGCAGCTCTGAGTTCAGCGCCAGCAGGTGCCGGGGGGAGAGGGGAACCGGGTGCCAGACGCCACCGCTTGGGGCTCCGGGCGCAGAAGAGGGCTCCTGGGCGCGCCCGTCGTGGGAGTTTGGCTGGGGTGTTGCGGGGATGGCGACAGCAGTTTTCCGCCCGCTCCCTCTTTCTGCTGGGAGAAAAGGAGCGACCTCTCCTCCTTCCTTTTGGCTCTCCCTGACCACCCCTAGTCTCCTTCTGACCGCGCGCGTCTTCTTTCCAGACGTCCTCACCCCAAACACTCGTCTCTCTCCGAGACCGGCTGCTCCCTCCTCCCTGCCGCGAACCCGGTTCTATCCACCTTTGAGCCCTCCCTTCCACTCCAAAACCTCCCCATTGCTCCGGAGCCCATCTCCCGGCCTCTCGAGCGGCTTCCCGCGGCCGGACCCTCTTCCCCACTCATCTGTAGAGCTACGGCTCTGCCCGCAACCGTCGAACAAGCGGGTTTCTCCTATAACCCCTACCTTTTCGCAAACACCCTCAGAGCTGGACCCCGCGTCTCCCCGGACCCAAGCCGTTCCCGAGTCCTCCGTGGACTCCGTTCTGTGCTGCTCCCCCCTGTCCCATTCCCCAGGCTCCCCGCAGCCCCGATGGCTCTCCTCCCTGGCCCGCCCCCTTGGTTTAGGTTCCAGACTGGATGCTGTGCCTGGGAACCAGAACTCAGGGCTTTTGTTTCTGTTTTTGCTTTCTTCCTTTTTCTTTTTTTCTCCTACTGGGGAAACTTTAAAATCCCCGTGGTTCGGCTCCTAAAAAGCGCTATCGGAGGGCTCAACCGCCGAGAGAATCTGGACGCAGGGAGACAGAGATGGGGGAGATTGTGTCGTTCGTCGGAAGGGAGCCTTGGGATGAGTGTACAAAGTAAATTTCAAAACGGAGGTGGTTGCTGCTGCCGGGACCCTCCTTCCCCGGCTGATTCCGTCCCCGTCCGGCAGAGTATTATTGTGACCCTTGGTGGGAGGGCGAGTCTTTTCTCTGCACTTTTTAAGGCGCCCGTCCCTCCCCGCCCCCCTCCCTTGGTGGTGCTGGTGACCTGACCGGGTGGGGGAAGAGCTAGTCGGCGCAAGGGAAATCTGCATGGAGAGGCTGATGCCACTTGGCTCCTGCGTTGCTTGCTCCCGGACCCGCCAGATTGTGTATGTTTCACTCTAAACTACCCGCCACCCCCAACTGCACCACACAAGTCCTCATTGTTGGGGGTCTGCCAGGGCACGTCTGCCTGGGTTGGGAGAGTCTGAAGGAATGGGATGCGGGTGGGGAGGCCGGGGGCGCTCAGCGAACGGGCGCCGACCCAGCGCCGGCATCCGTGAGCTCCGGCAACTGTAGGCGAGCGTGGTTGCGTGCCCACGTGGGTCGGTGCCTGGCGGGTAAGTTTGGAGACTCAGGCACGCCTGGACTTAGATCCTTTAGGAAGAGCTTTTCTGTCCGGGCGCTGGGCGGGTAAGAAAAACACTGGCTACTTTGTGAAAGCCAAGGCTGAAAGCTTTGACCCTTTCCCTTTCGCCCGCGGCAACCTAATCAGAACTGTGTAAAAGTCAACTTCTTAACAATCAGAAATTGTCTGCTGATGTCCTTGATTGAAACCCCAGCATTCAAATGGAGTATTGAAGAACTCGCAGACATAGCTTTTGAAGTGCTATTGTTCTTTTCCATACACAGAGGCCCTCTTAAAGGTTTGGGAAGTTCTAAATGCAGTGATTTGAAAGACTGACATTGTAACTATTTGCTGACTCTCAGGGGATTGGCAGGGATGAGAGCAGAGGCCAGGGTGAGAAGTGCAAATGTGTTGCTACAGTTTTCTTGGGAGCAGTGCCACTGTCAAGTAGGAATTCAGTTCTAAGCATCAAGTTGGCAATTAAATCTCCTCCTAAAGCAGATTTAGGGGATGATTTTTACTAGGTTTTTTTTTTTTCTTTTTTCTTTTCTTGATGGTTTGCTTAAGGTCTGAGTAGGCATATTTGAAACATTTAATCATGTTCATTGTATTCAACAATAGAATCTGGATAAAAATTACTTATTGTTGATGAAGCTCATCTCACAAGCTGTTTCACAGTATGTTTCATTTGCAAGACACACCACTGTAGGAGGCTGCAGGGAAGAGATGCCATCACTTACTGTTCTGTTCTCTTCCCCAGGCCAGAGAGGAATCTGCTACTTCACTCCCCTCTGCCCTCCAAAGTCATTTCCCTTAAAGGGATGGGGGTTGGCTTGGTACCTGATAGGACCCTTCCTAAAAATTGCATTTGGTGGATATATGGATGCCTGGAGCCACCCTCCAGGCAGATGAAGAATCTAATTGAAGCAGCATTTCATTTTGATAATTCACTCAAGTCAAACATTTTGGTTTTTGCAGGAATTTAATCCCTCTCTCAAACTACTAAAACTAACAAAGCAAGAACATCACAGTTTATATCTTTTAGATGGCACTTTAAAAAATTGCCCACATTGAAAGCTGTTGTCAGGAACTTTCAGAATTATTTAGGGCTTACTGTGAAGCACATGCACTGGGTGAGTTAATTGAGGATAAATCTCTTGACCTCTCAGAACTTCCGTTTTGTTATTTGCAAAGCAAGGACAGTATTATCTACTTTGTATGTTCTTCCAACAATTTGATAGGGAAAACTATCTCTCTGGGCCCTTTGACAGATAACAGGACTTCATGGGAATGGTAGTTTTTGGTCAGAGGATGGAGTCCTGCTAAGGAGAGAGGATATTTGGCGTTGGAAGGCCATGATGGAATCCTGACTATGTGATGTTTGGTAAATCACCTCTTCTATTAATAAAAAATAAAAAAAAAAAAAGAATAGTTTACCTTTTTGGATCACTTACTAAGAGTCAGGTACCCTTTTAAGCACTTTGCATGCATTAGTTTATTTAATCTTTAAATAACCATGAATAATCTTTGAGTAACCATAGGTTGATAGTTGTATTTTTGTTCCCCTTGGATTGATAAAGAGACTGGGGCTCACAGAGGTGGTAACTGGTCCAAGGTCACAAAGCCAATAAGTTATAGAACTAGGGTCTGTTTGTTTGTTTATTTATTTATTTATTTATTTATTTAGAGTGCCCATGAGCAGGGAGGGGCAGAGGGCAAGGGAGGAGGAGACAATCCTAAGCAGGCTCCATTATCAGCATGGAGCCCCATGTGGGCCTCATCTTCACAATCTGGAGATCATGACCTGAGTCAAGAGTTGATAGGTAACCAACTGAGCCACCCAGGTGCCCCTAGAACTGGGATTTAAATCCAAGCTTTCTGGTTCCTGGGCCTGTGTGGCAGCACACTGCTGCCTCTGTGTGGGGGGTGATCCCAGCTATCTCTCGCGGTGGTTGTAAAACTTAACAGGGAACAATGGAATAGACTTCTGGCAGGAGCAAGTTATAGATTTTTCTCAAGGTTCAGATGCTAAAACAAAATGAGTATTGTGTTATCAATAGGGCATTGGGCTGATGATAGACATTTTGAACACTTGGGACTTCATGATAGGTATTGGTCAGTATGTTCACATCTGTCTGTGCTGTCAAAGTATTCTTTAAGTAGGTATTCAGAAATTGCATTACTACGGTTGTCTGTTACCAACTGTGATAAGCAGAGATTCTTAAAATTGAATGGTGGCATAACAGGTAGTTAGAAGTCTGGACTTGGGTGCTAGACTGCCTGAGTTCAGACCCTAGTTCCTCCAGCCCTGCCAGCGGTGTGGACTTGACCAACCTCTCTGACTTCTCCATGCTTTAGTGTCCTTGATAATAAAACAACAGTACCCACCACCTATGACTGTGGAGACCATTATAGGAATTAACACCAAGTGCTTAGAACAGCAGTGAGTACGTAATGTTACTTATCTATGTGTTACCCTTCAAATGAAAGCCAGATTCTTCCTTTTCATAATACAAAGGTCTCTGTCATTGATATCCCAAGGCCTAAATATCCTAACAGTATCTGTTATTATTTTTATTTTTTTCCTAAACAGAAGATAGGGAGAAAGAGATATAGTTCAGGATTTCAGAGAAAGGTTTTATTGTTGTTGGTTATTTTTTTGTCTTTTTAGTTTATTGGAAATATTACCTTGAACATTTACATTCTTTGTGAAGAGAATTGGGAAGTATACATAATGCTAAACTCTCCATGGAATTGCTCTTTTCAGAAACTGTTTTGAGGAAAATAAAATGACTGTTGGATTGATTGGATTCTAGTAGTAGAATAGTCAATTCTCCCCATTTACAGATTGGAAAACAAGTCAGATTGAAGGAAGCATGTAAACATAATGGCTGAGAGACACCATTGGAACCCAGAATTCTTGGGTTCCTCTTCCACTGTTTTTTCCTCTGGGCCAGATTGCCTCCCATACCAGGATAGGGAAGTAGCCTGAAATATAAACAAACCTTGAAGCAAGGGGAATGTTGCCAGACTGGGAGCAGGAGCCAGTCAGATGTTCGGTACTGAAACATGTGTCCAATAGGAAAAGAAAATGTGTCCAATAGGAAAAGAAAATGTGTCCAATAGGAAAAGAAAACCCCTCCTCTTATAAGTACACTTATATCCATGAAAACTGGCACTAAACTCAATCTATGAAATGCATATCAGGATATGAACCCATGTTAAACATACACACACACACACACACAGCAGTTGATGACTTGAACACCTCCCTTAGGTTGGAGAGCAAATGAACAAATGATTGGGTTTCTTTTTCTGTGAGATGCTCTTTGTGTTTTTCTTCCACTTAGTTCTCAGATATGGGAAGGTTTTGGTTCAGGAATCATTAAAACTCCTCCGGTTTCTATTTCATGAAATATGCAGCATATGCTATTGGAGAGAAATTGCCAGCTTGTTTTTATTATTATTATTATTATTATTTTTTTTTTTTTTATTTGAACCCAACATATAACCAATCTACAATGCCAGTGGGGGATTCTCATAAAGAGAAAGGAAAACAGAAATAAAATTTTTGCTGAATAGAGCAACTCACAGCCAAAATGATACAAGTTTTGTGATGGCTAAGATGGGTTGTTTAGTTTAGGGGGTAAAAATGAGAGGAGGGCAGTCCCAGACAGATGAGGCCATTCAAGGTGAACCCCAGTCCCTGTCGACCACCTACAGTGAGCCTTGCAAAATAGTCAACTTGGTATATTGGCTCCAAGATTCAATTTCTGACTCTTGCTGTTGGTCAGTGTCTCTGGTTCTTGACTGGACAACTGTGATCTGTTGGTCCATCAGTTAGTCTTCCTTTCCCCCTCTTTTCCTCTTCTTGTTTTTGTCTCAGAGTTTGTCTCTCTTTCAGTCTTTGAATTGGTTTGTATCTCTTCTTGTTAGTGTCACTTTTGCTAGTAAAGACTGAAAAGTTACAAATATGCCTTTGAGACTATCTGGGAAATGGAGGAAGCTAACTCAGGGAATGCGCATAGACATTACTTCCATGCCCATTTAACACATACTTGCCTGAGCACCTAGTTTGTGTCTGGCTCTGGCTTTGTGCCTGGCATTATGAACAGTACCATGAGCAAGGGTGTCGTCTCTGCCATCTAGGCACTCTGCCTCACGCATAAATTACTGCCACAGTGTGAGATACGGTACAGGAAATATCTGCATGGCACTAGAAGCTTCCAGAAGAGTAATTTATTATGTCTAAAGAAAGGAAAAGGAGGGGGAAGCTTCAAAGAAGAGATTGCCTTTCAGCTGGAAGCTGAAGGTTGACCAAGAATTTCTCAGGTCTTGAAGGGATCCAGACCGGGAGAACTGTGGGCAAAGATAGGTGGGCATGAAGGTTCATCATTGGTTTGGAGACAGGCAAAGTTGGGTGTGGTTGTAGTGTACAATATGTGACTGAAATGGATTATTTTATACAGCATTTTCCAGATTGTGTTCCAAGGAACACTAGGGTTCCCCAAGATGGTTATGAGTATTTTAAAAGAAAGAACATACAGAAGGAAAATGTTCTGTGCCCCCCAAAGTTTGAAAAGCATTGAAAAACATAACACACTCTTGCTAAGACATGGTATTTACTGACATTAAAACTTCAGTAAGAAGTAAAAGCAAGCAAGCAAGGAAGCTCATTGAAATCATTAAGATCTTCTAAACTTACTTGCCAGAGACCCTCTCATTTCAAGAATCCCTTTTTAAAAAGTGTCTTATGAGATAGAGTGGGGAATATGTTTGTAGGTAAATCAATTAGGATTTTTACAAAAAGGAGTTGATTTTTTAAAAATATTTTATTTATTTATTTGACAGAGATCACAAGTAGACAGAGAGGCAGGTTGGGGGGGGGGTGGTTGGAAGCAGGCTCCCCGCCGAGCAGGGAGCCCGATGTGGGGCTGAATTCCAGGACCCTGTGATCATGACCTGAGCTGAAGGCAGAGGCTTTAACCTACTGAGCCACCCAGGCACCCCAAAAGGAGTTAATCTTATCATAAAAGTAATATGTGTGATTTGAAATGTAGTATAGTATATGTGAGACATACAAAAAAGTATAAAAATAGAGTAAAAGTTGATTAAAGAAGAAAAAAAAGCAACCCAAAAAAGCTGAGAACACTCAGCTTAAGAAATAGAGCCATGTAAATACAGTTGAAGTCTCCTTTCCCTGATCATATCTCCTTCCCTTCTGCCAGAGGTAACCACCGTCTTATATTTGGTGTTTATGATTCCATATAATTCTTTTGAATATTCTTTTTAGAAGACAAAGAATTCCTTTGAATTCTCATTCAGTTTCTAGCTTGTCAGTACAGAGATAATAAAGAAATTGTTGTTCTGTCCAGGAATTGTTGTTCTGTTCCTGGAATAAAATTCATTTATAAGCTCTTCAGAAGAAGGAACTATGGCTTCTCCTTTTAACAGTTTTCAGAATGCAGTAGATGCTCAATAAATTTCTGCTGAATTGAATTGAACTAAATGTGTGCACTCTCATGGGGTATATTAAGTTCACGTGGTAACAGAGATTGGGGAAAAGTAATTATTTTTCGTTAACAGTATTGAAATTCTTTGTGATCAGAGATCTTGAAAACTTTTTTTGTTTCATTTTTGTTTTGTTTTGTAATCTGGATCTGTAAGTGAAAAGGCATTTCAGGTCATCAAGTTGAGCAGGAATAGAGATCCAGGTCTCCTGTACCCATGTCGGTATTCTTCCCACCTCCCCACGTTGACTTACCATCCTCAAGTATATTGTGTTGAACATGTGAAAGACTGAAGCATTTTTCTATATGAGGAATCACCATTATGCACAGACATTGTAACATATCTGCAAAAATGGGGACAGCAGGACAGACGTCTACCTATGGCCCAAGGGATGATGATTATTTGTCGATTGCTATCCTTCTCTCTCTGTTGCTGTCTCTCTATGTCTTTCTCTGAAATTCTTTTTTTTTTTTTAATTTCAGATTTTATTCATTTATTTGACAGAGAGAGAGATCACAAGTAGGCAGAGAGGCAGGCAGGTTGGGGGGGGGGGGCGGAAGCAGGCTTCCCACTGAACAGAGAGCCTGATGTGGGATTTGATTGTGAGACCATGACCTGAGCTGAAGGCAGAGGTTTAACCCACTGAGCCACCCAGGTGCCCCTCGGAATTCTTTATGTTATTAACTCTTTCATAAACTCACTCCCAGTAATATTTTTCCCATTCAAATATTATTTATATTTTAGGAGCTAGAGGGGATACTCGTTTCTCTCCTGGAATATGCCTAGGATATTCGTGTGGATAAAGTTTCAAATTTTTCTTCTCTCCTTGCTTATTGGGGTACCTTTCTCCTCTTTCTCACATTATGCCATCATGTTTCATTGTATTTTCTGGGGTGAAGATAATGCAAGTCATACTTATTTAGGTTGATGTAAAAAAGGGTGTCATTTTAAGGCAAAATTACAGGAAGGAGAAGCTGATCACTTGGTTACCCTAATATCACTCCATATTTTCTCTTTGCTCTCCCTGGGTTCATAGGAGTGAGGTCAGATATCATTTTGTATACATTTGACTGCTCCAAATGTTTCAGTGGAGAGAGAGGTCTTGATTCCAGTAGCCATAAGTTAATGTGGCTGAGAGGAAGGGGGTTGGGAGAATGGATTGACATTGTCCTTTTTTAAAAACAAAAATACATGAGTCATTCAGCATAGGCTCAGCCAAGTTTGATGCCTCCCTGTGCCTGCCTTTCCTAGGCATGTGTATCGTTCTCAGGCTTCTGGAACCTCAAACTCTATTAAACACCATACTTCATTATGTCCTATGCTGTTCTGCTCCATGTCTGTTTCTCTCGATTCCTCTAAAGATTGAGAGTTTCTCCAGGGCCCTGTCGACTTGTCTTCCATGCCTCAGAGGCTTAGCTTTTCCAGGAAGTTCACCCTAAATTCTTGCTTCTTCTGATTTATAATGCCTACCAAGGTTACTTTGCAGTAGAGAGAAGATTGTCCTCCCTTTCATGAACTATTTTGAACCTTGGAAACAAAATAAGAGCTTTCTCTTGTAATTTTCAGTGTTTCCTTTTGGGACCAGTCCTTGGCTCCTTTTATGCCCAAACTGTGCATTTCCTGCCCTGTCCTCTCTCCTTCCCTCCTTTACCTTGCTTCCTTTGTTTGTTTGTTTGTTTGTTTTGTTTTGTCCTTCCCCTTTCACCAAATCAAAGAAATTGCATGAAATCAACAACCACAAAAGGGCTCCCAGCTTAAAGTTTTGTAGTGTGATCTTGCACAGTTGCTGAAATATGCTTTATTCCCTCTTTCATGTGTTATTTCTATTTGGGGGAATAGTCAGGAGGTGGACCTTATCAGCTCTTTGCCCAGTTCCCTGGTAATGTAGGTATTTTAGCTGGGTGATTGTTCCCTTCATGGGTTGTCTGCAGTTGGTTTAAAATTACAACTTAAAGATGGAAACTCTGCCAACCATTGTGTTTTGGGGGCAAGGGGAGAGTGTCTCTGGGTGCTGTCCCTGAGCACACCTCAAAACCCAGCCACACCACTGGGACATCCAAGCAGAACGTAACAATGTTAACAGTAGACACTGTGTCAGTGAGCGCTGTGTCAAGAGACACATACCAGGTAGCCTAATAGAAGGAATTTAATACAGGAAACTACAAGGAAAATTTTCATAGAATCACACACGTGTCTGAAGAGCTGAGAGTGGGATGGAACAGCAGTGGGAAGCTCCTTCTGGAGTTAGAGGCACAAAGGGAAGGGGTACTGTTCCCAGAGCCTGGGAATTGGGGCTGCATGGTGGGAGCAGGTCCCACACAGGGCTGGGTGGGATCCATCGAGGAGACTGGGCCGCTGCGCAGGATGCCACCTTGAAGCAGAAAGAGAGGGATAGAGGGAGATAGATACCCTAGTTTCTAACCCCCTCCCTTTCTTCCTGTCTCCTGCCTGCCATTCCCATTGATTGACCCTAACTGGAAGTCAGTTGGCCAGGGAGCCTGGGAATGGGACTTGGGCTCAGCTTCCTGCCATGCAGGAAGGCTGCAGCGCAGGGGAAGGAGCCTGAATTGGATCAGAGAGAAACAGGCAAAGGACTAGTTCTGATGCCAGGAAGACTAGTCTCTTATAAAAGTGTTTGCTAATATTGCAGAACTTGGGAATGGGAAGTAAAGCCCTGCTCCTCCTCTAAGCTGCCCTCCCATGCTGTCCCATCCAACCTCCCTTGCTGAACTGTGAGAGGGACCCCTGGCATTGAATCTCTATCTTGCCAGGGGGAGCTACATCCATGCCAAGTGCCCTGGTGAGTAGAACAGTGATAGTCCCTATTCTGCAGTTCCCAAATCTAGATGACTCTGAAAAGTCCCAATATTTTTCCTAATTCATTGAATGGCAAGACCTGATCTGATCTGAATGGACACGAGACTACTTATCATATCTGTTGATCCCCCTGAGTGTGAATAGTCATACATATGGCTTGAGAGGTATTGATGAACTTGATTACGGAGGGAGGGACCTAGCTAGGGGTAGTCCAGATACCTAAAAGCTAAGTGTGTGACATGTGACATGTGACATGCGACACGCTGCCTTTCTGAACTTTTTTCAGAAGGAGAAAAAAATGATAGCAAACCCCGATTTCAAGGCACCCTTCTTAAGTAGGTGCAGACAAGTATGAAATAACTAAACACTTACAGTGATTCACATTTTCACCCAGGTGCTCCTGTGCACAATGACACAGAGAGGGCTATGTTTACAAACTATTGGCCAATTTAGCATTTGTCGAGAGAATACGTAATGGATTGGCACTGGAGTAACTCAGGAGACTGATAGCAAACCTTTAGATTGACATTTTTACAGAAGTAATAGGAAATACCCTGGAACCCTCTTTGGTATATTTTTTGAAGTACAATATGCATTTTGTTGTTGTTGTTACTTATTCTCTTTCCCTGTTTTTTTGCTTCCTAATTGGTGGTCTGTCTCATTCCAGGAAAGTATTAAGGAAGCACGTTGAGGTATACATGGATTTTGCTGCAATAGTTGCTCCATTCAGGGAATGTAGAACAAACTTCGAAAAATGTAGATTAGCTCTTATCACTTTTCCACTGACTCCTTCAATGACTTCTCTGGTCACAGGCCACCTTGCCTGGTGGCCTCTGATGCATGGGGTCCTCTTGATAAGGGATGCCGCAGAGTACACAGGTGCTCACCATGAAGGTCCTGTATGCCAGATTAAAGACCCTGGATTTTCTCCTCCAGGCACTGGAGATTATTTCAAATAAGGGCATAATCAGACCTGGGCTTCACATTATGGAACTGCCGTACAGTATTTTTCTCTGGGAAGCTGGTTCTTTACTGACCTCTCTGAAAAGAAAGCCCACGGGAGGAATAAATCTCCCCCTAAAAAACAGTGAAATATACTGAAGCGGTAACAATCTGAGTGCAAGTGTGGGCACAAATAAAGTTATATCTCATCTGAGCAGTAGCTGCATGGTTGCCCAGAGAGAGAGAGAAACCTTCACAAGGCTTCCTCACTTTGGAACTTCTCTGAGAATCTTAACAGGGTGATCAGTGTCACTGGAAAGGAATTAGTTGGAGAAAATCTCTGAGTAGTGAAAAATCTGGAGGGCTGAGTGGCTAAGGAATGAGATGACCTTTGTCATCCATCTAACAGACTCACAAAGTCTTTCTTTTGAAGCTGCTGATCACTTCCCCACTCTAAATACCTCTCTCTTGGAAGTGGGGAGGCATTTAAAGCACTCAGTCCTTACCTGTATTATGGTACTTAGGGCACTATTTTATTTCATTTATTAATTTTTTAAGTTTATTTATTCAAGTCGTTTCTACACCCAGTGTAGGGCTTGAACTCATGATGCCAAGGTCAACATTACATGCTTCACCAACTGAGACAGGCAGGTGCCCCACTTAGGGCAAGACTTTTTTTTTTTAAGATTTTATTTATTTATATGACAGACAGAGATCACAAGTAGGCAGAGAAGCAGGCAGAGAGAGATGGTGAGGCAGGCTTCCCACCAAGCAGAGAGCCCTATGCGGGGCTCAATCCCAGGACACTGAGATCATGACCCGAGCCAAAGGCAGAGGTTAGGGCAAGATTTTAAAAAACTACCTGTTTACTTATCTTTCTGTCCCATTGTTCTGTGAGTTACTTGGGAATGGAACTAGTCTTTCATTTCCTTACCATCGGCGCCTAGCACAGCGCATCATTCACAGGGAAAAAATACTTGGGTTTTGTTTTGTTTTTAGACAAATGAACATACGAATGAATAAAAATATGAGCTTTATAAATGAAAACAGACATGATCGTTCAGAAAAATATATTCCAGAGAAGATGTGGGCTCCAGTTCCAAGGATACTTAAAAGTATAATGGTTAAAACTTACATAGGTGTGTGTAATTAAAAATCAATTTGCAGCTGGACCTTTGGTAAATGACCTTGGGGAGTCCTCCGACTATGACAGGAGTCTCCAAATTTAGTCACATATGGTAAATCCAAAGGAAAGAACACACCAGGTTCTCACAATCATTGTGCAGTTTTCCTGACAGGTATAGACGGATATTCATGGCATGTCAGGGAGGACAGAACAACTGGGGACACAGTGACTAAAAAGAGCATGTGTTTGGGAATTAAATGATGTGGCATTAACAGTAATGGAATTAGAGCCTGAGTAGCTAGATAGCGAATGGTCAGTGAGTGATACGCACAAAGGTCATGTCAGTTGCCCAAGATCATACAATTAGACCAATGAAATAAATCCAGCAATGCTGATTTCCAGAGCTCTATTTTGGGTTCCCACATAGTGGGAACCACTAGAAGTGATTCAAGATACTCTTTTTGTATTAACAGAAATATATGAGGTCTTTTCTGTCATGCATACATAAAATATGAGAAAGCATTAAACTGTAATCATTAGAGACTCCTTGAGTGGAGTTACCCCTAAGTCAGAAATTAAGTGGGAAAAACCTTAGTATTCAAGTGCATTGGTTTACTCTATGCATTTTAATATATTTTGGGGTAAATTCTTAAATGAAGAGATAATGCCTGATAAGCCGCTTAAATATTTGAATGCCAATAATGAAATCATAATTAAATCAAGTAAAATGTAATAGTAAATGTCTATCTAATGTTGCTATTCCCTCATGGATTCCTTGGAATTTGAATGGATAAAAATTTTATCTTATAATTCTTGGGATTTAGTTCAACATTTATTTCATTATCAGTGCAGACCTACACATACTAACTAGTTTAAGGACAATGAATGCTGGGGTCTTTGACTAAAGACAGCAGCAACATAGCAAATGATTTTAATTAGAATAATATAATTGTACTTAAGAAAGATAGTCTAGTATATAGGAATAGGAATGGTATAGGAATTATATAAATAAATGCCATTTCCTTCAGCCTGAACCTGCTGTGTGACCTCGTGTAAGTCAGATAATCTTCCTCAATTCTATAGTTTTCATTTATAAAAATGAGAATATTGCCTAGTATATCTTTGTTTCTCTTGCATATTTAAGCTTTAAAAATTTCATACACCTGTATTTCTTATAAAATGAAATCAAATTAAATGAAATTTAATAAATAATTTGAGCACCAAGTGTGCTCTGTTCACTGTGGAAAAATCTGGTATATAATGCTGGACATTTATAACTTTTGCTCTATGAAAACTCGCTTGTTCATTCTGCATGTACTCCCCGATCAGCCCTCAGCAATATATCCAATACAGAATTATCTGTGTCCTAGAAATACAAAAATATTAGTGCCATAGAGCTGCTATAACAAGGTGCCACAAATTTGGTAACTTAGAACAACAGGTGTTTATCCTCTCCTAGTTCTGGAGCCCAAAGTCTAACATGGAGGTCTCCACACAGCTGGGCTCCCTATGAAGTCTTTAGGGAGGAATCCGTTCCTTGCCTCTTCCAGTTTCTTCTGCTGTTAGCTGTTTCTCAGCTTATTGCCGCATCACTCCCGTCCTTGACCGTCTGGTCACATTGCCTCCTCTCCTCTATGTCTCCATTGTGTGTGTCTTACAAGGATACTTTTAATTTGATTTAGGACCCACCTGTATAATCCTGGATTATCTTTTTTTTTTTTTTTAAGATTTATTAATTTACGTATTAGGGAGTGAGAAAGAATGATCACAAGCAAGGGACAGGGCAGAGAAAAGGAAAGAAGCAGACTTCCTGCAGAGTGCAGAGTCAAATGGGGCTCCATCTCACAACCCTGAGATCACGACCTGAGCTGAAATTAAGAGCCGGACACTTAACTGACTGAGCCACCCAGGCACCCTTGTCCTGGATTCTCTTCTCATCTCAACATCCTAACTTGAGATACAAAGACAGCAAAGATTTTTTCCAAATAAGGTAACACTCATAGATCTGGGGACTGAGTCACGGACATATATCTTGGGGAGCCACCATCCAACCCACTACAGTGACCAAACACAAAAACAACAAATAAAAGCGTCATTCTATCCTTATGGAGCTTATAGTCTATGAGGGGAAATAGACATTAAGCCATAATATTATTATAAAATGTAATTATACTTTCTATATTGTTGTACATTAATAGTTTTACATTGTAATTAGGTCTGTGGAGGGAAATTACAGGTGCCTTGAAAGATTTTAACCAAGGAAACTCATTACGGCTGGGAGTAAGGTCAGACCATTAAACAAGGGACAGTTAAGCTAGCACTGGTGAATATGTAGGAGGTGAGGCCTAGGTAGAAGCTGTTGGCGACATGGGGAGATACCATTCCAAGCAGACAGAACATTACTTGGAAAGGCCTTTATATGGGGGTTTGTAGAAGTGAATGAAGCCCACTGTTGCTGGAGTATAATGAGCAGGGGCAGAGTGGAGTGAGTTGAGGCTAGGTCATATGATGGAGGGATTTGAAAGCCTTTATCAAGACTTCTGAAAAGTCTTGGCATCATTAATGTGTTTTAAGAAAGAATACCTGAATTATATTTTTAGAATGTTACTGCAGCTAATATTTGTGTTTCAGGGAAGCAAGAGTAAAAACAGGGCAAAGGATGGTTCGAGGCCAGAGATGGATGCGGCTGGGTCCAGGATGATAGCAGGAGAGATGATGGAAGTGAAGGGATTTGAGTTACATGTTGGATGTACATTGACAAGGATGGGGAAAGGGCTGGTTATAGTTCAATGAGGCACAGGGAAGGTATAGTGATGGCTTTTAGTCTGTTGGGGGAACAGGCATTAAACAGATGCCCATAGGAGAGGGATTCTTAATGGGATTCAATAATGGAGATGAGACAAGTGACAGCACCTGGAACCAGACAGGGATGCATGCCTGCCTGTCTTCCTTCCTTCCTTCCTTCCTTCCTTCCTTCCTTCCTTCCTTCCTTCTTCCCTTCCTTCCTCTGTTATCCACTCTCCTGTCTTTTTTTTGGTAACTTCCAGTTAGATTGAAGTCTAAGCATTCCTAATTATAAAGACTTTCCATCTCTTCATAAGGTGCTGTTTATATGGTTTTGATTGATGATTGTTCAATGGTGGAATTACAACACCAGCTGAATCACCCTTGAAATTTGTGCAGTGACAGGTGTCACATACATCTCTCTCTCTCTCTCTCTCTCTCTCTCTGCTGTTTATAAGGAGCTTAGCATCTACTCTAAGAGATTATAGTCCTTATGGGTTATCCCATAACGCATGGTAGGGATCAGGATTTAAGTAGGAACAATATATAAAGGAAGCAGAAGAGAGAATGATGGGGGGAGGCTTCGTTTAGACTAGGTCCTACACATTGGGAAGGATTTCAGTCCGTGGGAATAGGGAGGAGTCATCCAGGAGTAAGAAGCAGCCTGAGTGAGGGAATGGAGGCAAGCATGGAGAAGGTGTGGTCAGGAAGAGACCCATCATCTTTGTGGTTTGATCAGGAATATATAGGAGTGCCCTGCTAGAAGAAGATTATAAAATGAATCTAGATTGAAACGTAGAAAAATGAACTACTTTTGTCTTTAACCCCTGAAGGAAATTTCTGATCTATGGGAAATTCCAGAGCCATGTTTGTTGAAAGGTGTTCCTCTTCTCCCAGTCATCATGTCATTGTTGTCATAATCACCATTGCTAAATTTTATGATTGTGTAGCCTTTGCAATTTATCATTCACTACCTCATTACATTGATGATGTGGTTTGGGCAGAAGTAACAGAAACTATAAACAATGTTGGCTTAGATAATCAAAAGGACATTGTGGCTCCTGCTATTGTTAATGCAGTGCTGACTTTAGAGAGTGACTCCATGATATGACAGGATGAGTTCTTTTTGGTCTCTCTGCTTTGAGCTCTTTGGATCCAGCTTAATTATACGACCCATTCCCTTTAGAAGCATACACTGCTGTGTCCTGGTCTACAGGATTTTTTTTTTTTTTTTTTGGTCTCAGGTCACATGCTCTTATCCAGAGCTGAAGCTGAAGACAGCTTCTGAGAAATCACACACTTCTCCAAATTGGAACTGGGTTTTCAGGAAGGGAGAAATGGTCTGGGTATGGGTGGGATGAGAGCCAAAGAAGGAACTAAAGAGTATCCTTTAGAGAAACATAGGTACTTTCATTGCCATTTTATAGCTGAGGAATAGAGGTTCACAGTACTGTTGGTTGCACAAAGATGTACTTGTTCCCTTTCTGTAAGAGGATCATGTATGTTGAGACAAAACAAAGTTACTTGTCTATGGGAATTCATAGATGAAAGTATATTACTATCCCTTCTGAATAGAAAGGACAGACACGTGTCATGGATTGTATGACCCTGAACAAGTTATTTAACTTCTCTTTCTTTTACTTTTGTGTGTGTGTGTGTGTGTGTGTGTGTGTGTGAGAGAGAGAGAGAGAGAGAGAGAGAGATGTGTGTGTGTGTGAATGTGTATATGTGTGAGTGTGTATGTGTATGTATGCTGAAAAATAGAGATGAGAGGAGCACCTACTTCACACGGTTGCTGGAAGGATTAAATAAGACATTTACAAATACAGGTGACCAAATGACTTTCCCATTCATTGTGTGCTTTATCTTAACAATGCCCAAGAAATTAGCTGAGGGCATCCATTCTAAGAGATGAAATTCCTGGGGCCTGGTATGGTTATTAGCCAAAGGAAATGCCAAACCAAAGTCTCGTGATTCCAAGTTCTATCTGCCTCTCTTTCCACTATACTGTGCTGCTGCTTAATGAGATCCCCAGCTCTCTATCTTTTCACCTTGCAGATAACAGGAACCACACTGAAAGAACTACACATGCAAATTATTATTAGCATGAAAACAGGTAATTATTATTTTTTTACATTTGCATCATCACAGATGATCTTTGCATTAGATATCCTTTAGCAATGAATGACTGCACCACAGGGCTTGTGGTTCATCCAGACAGTCATTCATTTTAAATAAGAAATTCATTTACTGTCACTCATGTTGCTTAAACAATGCAAAGCAAAGAACGACTACAGGGCCGTCTTAGATTATAAGGGCTGGGATGGAAGCTGGAAATCACCTAGTCCAGCCTTCTGATTTACATATGAGCAAAATGAGGGTCAGCATGAGGAAGGTGACACAATTAATTAGTGGCAGAGCTGAGACTAAACCCAATTTCTTTATTTCTCTACCCAAGCCTTGCCATTAAAGCATGAATGCTGGTCATCTGACTCCTATTTAGTTAGGAATTCCCTGATTGTTTAAAACACATGGAGGACATAGGATGGAGAGACACTTAACGTGCTAAAGGTTCCAAGGGAAAATATATTAAGAATCTTTCATAAATTCCCTTGTGCTATATTAATTTTATCTCATTTATTTCTACAATGTACTTGTGGGGGGCGGGATGGGTATCTGTCTGTACTGAATGGACTCATTTGAGTCCTGCCAGTGTGAAGGTATGAAGAAAAACATTTTACATTAAAACAGAACAAATTGCTTATGGTAACCATTGCATAATGAAGGACCACAATGAAGAATTACAGCTCAAATTACTTATCAGGTCTCTTCCATTTTCTAAGTTTTTAAAGTAGAAGATTGCACAGTATAATTACAGTAAGTTAATTTGCATTCATATTACAATTCAGTGAGCAATTACATTCTTTTTATTTAAAAAATATATTTTATAAAGTGTGATTTCCATCAGTAAGTTTCCAGGAAAGAGTGGTGACTTTTTCCTTGTGAGGTTTTCATACAAATTCAACCACACAGCATAGACCTTCCAGTAGAGAGTTTTATATAGCCTTTATCGTCTTTCTGGGACAGGAGAGAAGAGAACCATTTGAAGTATAACTGTGGTTTCTGAGTTTTTTGAGAACTCTTCAAGGAATCATCAACTGTTGGGGTTTCAAAGGTCAACTTAAAAGTCTTATGGCTCAAGATTCCATTCCTCCATTCACTTCCACAATCCGAAGCTTAAATGTGCCTATCCCATTTCTGCTAAACCATCATCCAACCTACGTTTGCTTAACTCCTCTGGCAGGAAATCCTTTACCTTTTGGTGACACCCACAGCATTGCTGGACAGTACTTTCATTCTGTGTATGTAGGGGGCAGTGGTGGTGAAGGTACTCTATTTTGGCCTAACCATTCTTTCATTAATGTACTTTAAAGGATACTTAGATGAAACAAGAGAGGGAGACAAACCATAAGAGACTCTTAATCTCAGGAAACAAACTGAGGGTTCCTGGAGGGGATGGGGTGGTTGGTGGATGCACATTGGGGAGGGTAGGTGCTGTGCTGAGTGCTGTGAATTGGGTAAGACTGATGAATCACAGATCTGTGCCCCTGAAACAAATACTACATTATATGTCCATTTTAAAAAAGGCATACTTAAAACACACACACACACACACACACTCTCTCTCTCTCTCTCTCTCTCTCTCTCATTCATTGCTTTGGTTGTGCCTTACATAACATAGAGCACTCTTTTTGTTGAGGTATAAAATTTCATTTAGAACTTGCAACATTATCACAAACATCTGTGTTGGGCCATCATGGAGTGGTCCCCATGAGGACTGTGGGGTCTGATGGGCTGCTCCACTTTCTCTGCACTTGATCTCTTAAATTTTTAAAAGGATGAAATTAACTTATATTGCAATGCATAGGTTTTTTTTTTTTTTTACCTGCAATGCATAGATATTAAGAGTAATTTGGCCAATTTTGGCAAATGTATTTGCCTATGTAACCAACACTACATTAAAGAAAGAGTATATTCTATTAATCCAGGAAGTGCCTTGTGCCCCTTTCCAGACAATCCCTCTCCACAGAGGCAGCCAGTGTTCTGATTTTTCTTATCATACATTTAATTTCCCTGTTCTTGATCCTCCTATAGAAGGAACCATAATAATGTTATTGATCTTCTTATAGAAGGAATCATAATAATGTTCTTGATCTTCCTATAGAAGGAATCATAATAATGTCTGGTTTCTTTCATTTAATATTTTTTAAAGATTGGTCCATGTTGCTGTACTCATGAGTAGTCTATTTTGTTTCTTGCATATTAGTATAGTAGTATTCCACTGTATGACTTATCCTCCTGTGGAAAGACATTTGTGTGGTTTCCACTTGGACCTATTAGAAGTATATAACTTTCTAGCATATGTGTTTGTGTGTATGTGTGTGTATTAAGTGTGCGTGTATGTACTTATTTTATTTCTCAGAGGTAAATACTTAGGAGTGCAACATCTATAAATGCCCAAAGAGTAGATGTATCTTTAACTTGATAAGTTTTTCAACATGACCACACCATTGTACACTTCCACTGGAAACATATGAGAGTTCTATGTCCTCACCAAAATTGAATGTTGTCAGGCTTCCAAAATTTTAGAAATTTTAATGGGTGTGAAGTGATATCTCATTATGGTTTATTTGCATATTCTTTATGATCAGAGATGACACACACCTTCTCGTGTGCCTATTGGCTATATTCAATATATCTTTCTTTCTTTTTTATTTTTAGCAAAGTGTCTGTTCAACCATTTTGTCCATTTTGATTAGGTTGCTTATCTTTTTATTATTAATTGATAGGATTTGTTTATATTTTCTGGATTTAAGCCCTTTGTCAGATATGTATTTTGAATATTTTCTCTGGGCTTTTAGTTTACCATTAATTTCCTTAATACTGTCTTATGATCATCACATGTCTTAAATTTTTATAAAGTCTAATTTATTATATTTTCTTTTATGTTCAATGAATTTTTTTTCTGAGAAATCTGTGCATACCTAAAACCTAAGAGGATCCTTTTATAGTTCTTTTCTAAAATCTTTACTATTTTAGTGATTGTATATTGTTCTATACATGGTGGAAGGAAGGGACTGAGGTTAATTTTTTTCCATATCTTTGTCCATTTGTTGCAAAACCATACTTTAAAGACATTTCTTTCCTCAAGGCATTGTGATGACAACTTTGTAAAATATATATATGTATATATATATATATATATATATGTGTGTGTGTGTGTGTGTGTGTGTATCAATTGGCCACATATATGTTGGCCTATTTCTGTTTCTCTATTCTGTTCCATTGATCACTTTATCTATCCCTAATGCTAAGACTGTACTGTCTTGATTATTGTAGCTTTGTAGTAATTCTTGAAATAAGGTAGGATAAGCTCTCTAATTTTGCTTTTCTTCCTCAGAATTGTTTTGGCTATTCTAAGTCTCTTTGCATTCTCACATACATTTTAGATTTATCTTGTCAATTTCTTGAAAAAAAAAAAGGGTGGGATTTTTTGGGATTTGTACTAAATGTGTAGTTAAATTTGGGGGAGAATTGACCTCAATGTTGAGTTTTGTAAACCGTGAACATGGTACGGTTCTCCATTTATTTGGGTTTTCTTTAATTGTTTTCATCAAAAATTTCTGTTTTGGGCCGAAATCTTGGATGACTTTTGTTCAATTTACTCCTACTTTGAGACATGCTTTTATAAATAACATTTAAATTTTTAATTTTCCAATGGTCTAACTATGTAACTTTGGGAATGATTTAACCTGAGTTTATTTTAACCTATAAAATGTAAATTCATGTATTTCTCAGAACAAGGCTAAGTATAAAAATATACAAATAGCTTTTTGGTATTCTTTAAGTATTAAATTGGATTTAAATATAGAAAGTTCCTAATACAATACATGGTATATTAGTATTCTTTTCGTCAAAAGTGAAAAAAAAAAAAAAACTAACCCAAACTGACTTAAGTAATAGAGGGGGTATTTTGGCTCATATTGAAAAATCTGGATGGGGGGATGATAGTTAGCTTTAGGCATGACTAAACCAAACATTCTTCGAGTTTCCTCATACATCTCTATTTTTATCACCTTAGTCTGTTTTCTTCTTTGTTAAGGATTTTCTTTTTCTTTTCTTTTCTTTTTTTTTTTTTAATTCTTCATTTAAGTAGTAGTTCAGTACTTCATTTAAGTAGTTCACATACACTGCATCACCAGTTCCCTGCTTAGAATTTAGTGATTCTTTAGTTGCATATAACGCCCAGAGCTCATTCCATCAAGTGCCCTCCTTAATGCCCATTGCCCAGTTACCCCCCCAACCTTCCCTTTAGCAACCATCAGTTTGTTTCCTAGATTTCAGAGTCTCTTATGGTTTGCCTTCCTCTCTATTTTCACGTTATTTTTCCTTCCTTTGACTATGTTATCTGTTTTGTTTCCTCAGTTCTACATATGAGTGACTGACTTATCACACTTTGCATAATATCCTCTAGCTCTATCCACACTGTTGCAAATGGCAAGTTTTCATTCTTTTTGATGGCTGAGTAATATTCCTTTGTATTTATATCCCACATTTTCTTTATCTCTTCACCCTTTGATGAACATCTGGGCTCTTTGCATATTTTGGCCCTTATGGACATTGCTGCTATAAATACTGGAGTGCAAGTGCCCCTTTGAATCACTATGTTTGTATCCTTTGGGCAAATACCTAGTAGTGCATTTGCTGGGTCATAGAGTGAGCCTATTTTTAAATTTTTAAGGAAACTCCATACTGTTTTCAAGAGTGGCTGCACCGGTTTATGTTCCCACCAACAGTGTACGAGGGTTCCTCTTTCTCTACATCCTCACCAATACCTGTTTTTTTCCTGACTTGTTCATTTTAGCCATTCTGACTCATGTGAGGTGGTATCTCATTGTGGTTTTGATCTGTGTTTTCCTGATCTCTGAAGGCTTTTCTTATGAAATGGGTTCTTAGAGCTACAGGCTTACCATCTTTCCAGTTTAGAATAGCAGTAAGGAGAAAGCATTTTCCCTAGTTGCTCTAGCAAAAGTACACAGGTCTATTGGACCATCCCTGAATTGTGGCCATTGATGTGTTGCACCTGTTTCTCCCTGGAGTTCAAGGTTGGGTCAACTCTCCCAAAATTAAATGGAAACCAAATCACTGAGTGTAGGAAATGGTTCCCCAACAAAATTTGGGTGGTGTTTACTAATGAAGGGGCAATGGCTGCAGAGAGGCCAAAAAACCAAGCATCTGTCATAACTTGAATATTGTAGCCACAAGCTACATGGCATTGTATCTTTTAGCATTCTGATTCTTCCCTGATCTCATACTCCATAGGCTCCGGAAACTTGGTCTTTCTGATAGCGTCCAGGCTCCTCCTATTTTCAATCACTAACATCCACTTATGCTCCATTTTATGATTGAAAAAAAAAATTGGGATTTGTGTTGGAACATAAGAGCCTTTTTTTTTTTTTTAAGATTTTATTTATTTACTTGAGAGAGAGACAGTGAGAGAGAGCATTAATGAGGAGAAGGTCAGAGAGAGAAGCAGACTCCCCATGGAGCTGGGAGCCTGATGCTGGACTTGATCCCGGGACTCCAGGATCATGACCTGAGCCGAAGGCAGTTGTCCAACCAACTGAGCCACCCAGGCGTCCCCATAAGAGCCTTTTGATGATTGTTTCAGCTCTGCACTTTGTTTCTACTATGCATTTAGCCAAAAAGAGCAGATTGGTAGCATAAATACAATTGTAGTGCCACTAGTCCCCTCCACAGCCTCCTTGGAGAAATAAAAGGAGGGCTATTTATAGCAACTGTAAACCAGAGTCAAGTTTAGTCATAATACTGCCACACAACGTTTCCCTGGAATCAAGAAAGGCCAGCATCATAAAAGAAAGGAGCTTCTGTTTTGATGAAGACTTACAGAAATTTCTTGTCTTTTTTAACCTTCAGAAGAGAAATAGCAATTGAAAATCTTGCTTGAGTCCAGGGTGTGTAAGAAACATATCTGAAATGTGGCTAATGTAAGGATTGCAAAATATTTTTTCTTGCTTTTTAAAAAATCTGAGCCCTTTCACAGTAAATTCCAAAGTCCTTAATATGGCAAACAAGACCCTTTAAAATTTGTTTACATTGCTTCCCTCTATATAGTTAACTATATCTACCCTCTACCTCCATGAGGGTATTTGTCCATTCTCTTTTCTTGTCCTGAAATACCTTTCCCTGCTTCATTTGGTCATCTTTCGAGATGATATCACTTCCTTCCTGAAGTCTTCCTAATGTCCAACTCTGTGTTAAATGCCCCTATCTGATCTTCCCCTAGCATGCTGTACTTAACACTACCATAGCATGGATCAGAATGCAGCATAATGATGTATGGCCTTCGTGTGCCTCTGAGTTGTTTGAGAATGAGTTTTGTTTGCTTTTTGTTTTCTTTCTTTGTCAATGCCAAGCATTGTGCCTGGTATGGAGTAAACAATCAGCAAACACTTTTTGAGTAAAGGAATAGAATCGGAGTGTTAACATGAACTTGAATGAAAGGGCCTGTGCAAGGCTCATTTACTTTAGGTATTAACCTTCGAAATTTTGTGCATTCTATATACTGGTATACTTTGAACACATGATGTCTCTAGTAAGCTGGGTGGAAATGTTCCTACTGAGCATTAGTCAAAATCTTATTAATTTGAGAGCTTTATGTATATAGAATATTAGTGTATTCCTGGCATATGCAAGCACTAGAAACCATTTAATAAACAGTGGCTATGTAATAATTTGTGTTTGAAACCCTCAGAGCTTATGGCCCGAATTTATTTATTTATTAGAAAAAATTGCAGGAATAAACTTAGTTTTAAATAATATATACTACACAAAATGAGCTACTTTCCATTTCTTTCACAGGAGGAGTAATTTCTGGTAACTGAATTGATGATTTTTGACATTTGGTTTTACTTTTAATCCTAGGTCAGTTTCAAACAGTAACTCATACAGGCTGCTCCTCTGTTTAGCTCGAGAATCAGGTGCATCAGGATGAATTATGTGAAGTTCAATAAAACTCCTTTGTGCCCATCCACCTGCCCATGCCCTTGCTTTTTTATTCAGTTGACTCACAGCTCCTGAAAGGCAGAGTCTGTTTCTGATTTATCATCATTCCCATTGCATAGCACAGAGTCTGATATATAAAAGGAATGGCATAGATGCTTGTTGATTTAAAATGAACTATTTTGGGGGCGCCTGGGTGGCTCAGTGGGTTAAGCTGCTGCCTTCGGCTCAGGTCATGATCTCAGGGTCCTGGGATCAGGTCCCGCATCGGGCTCTCTGCTCAGCAGGAGCCTCCTTCCCTCTCTCTCTCTCTCTCTGCCTGCCTCTCCGTCTACTTGTGATTTCTCTCTGTCAAATAAATAAATAAAATCTTTAAAAAAAATGAACTATTTTGGCATTATTCTAGGAGGACAACCAATGTTTACTAGGTGATTCCTTTGGTGCTAGCTATGTCTACTGCATTATCTCTCTTAAGACCTGCTCTGATCTCATGAAGCAGGTGTCTCATGAAGCTAACACCATAGCAGAGTAAGGAATGTTGGAGTGCAGAAAGGTGAGTAGCTTGTCGAAGGTGATTCAGGCCCATCAGATTTCAAAGTGGGCAGTCTATCCAGTATATGTTAAAAGCTATACTTCTCTCACTGGGCTGCCATGAAGATTAAATGAGTTAATGTATGGAAAGCACCCAGCACAGTGCCTGGAACATAATACAAAATGCATACATCTTTGCTTTGCGGTTTCTCAGAGTAGATGGTAAAGAAATGTTTATTGATTTTTTTTCTTTATGCCACACTTAGTAGAAAGGACATTGTTATGTAAAGAGAAGAAAAACAACACCTACTTAGGTATGTTCTTTCTTGATATGTTTACTACAATAACTCAAAATAGTGCTTTAAGACTTGGTTTGGGGTTTAACCCAGAAGAATATTAGTGTCTTCACCAAGTTCTTGGTGAGCAGCTTGTGTGCACTTACTGTCTTTCTGTTACACTTTCTTCTAGCCTGGACTTGGGAACAGCTGTGGCTTATTGCCCCTGTTGGATGTAATGGGGATTTGCCCAGTTTCTGTAGTTGACCTTATTCAACATTGAATATAGAGAGAGTTTTACATGAACCTCTTCCATTTCTATTACTTGGCCAACTCAGCGTCCTGCATTCCCTTCAAACTTCCATTTGTACAGAAGCTGTTATTACGGAATAAGTTTAATGGGTCGTGAATTTTATGCAGAAAGCGAGGGTTTCTCGATGACTTTGTATGTACCAGCAATGGACGTATTGGCTCCACAAGGAGTGCATTAGGCTAAATATTTTTAGCCCATTGACCCTGGGGGTAATGATCCTAAATGCTTCATTAAATTTTCATGGGTGAGTGACAGAAGCTATGAGGGGAAAAAAACCCCAAAACCCAAATCTGCCACATTAGCTTTTTTATTATACAGCTGGAGGACAGGAGTGTGGCCCCTCAAAAGAATAAAAAAATCAATTTTTTGAGGAACTGTTCCCTGTCTTTTCTTCCTTTCTTGGCCCTGTTCCCATGGGCAGCCCTTGATCGGGTTTTTTTCTCTCTCCCACACCTGGCATTCCGGCGTCTGGAGACAGGTTATACCATACCAGACATTTACTGGAGTTAAACCCAATCTCAGGATACAAGACTTTCAGACCAAAACAGTCTTCTGTGCAACTAGGACCAGAAGGAGGGAGCAACTGTTTACTGGCTGGGGCCTTCTCCCTTGCAGGCCGCGTGTTCGAACTGAATCTGCAGATTGTCTTCTGCCGAGCATTCTAAGAACGCGAGTGGGCGAGCAGACCAGCCCGCATACCTTCAGGGGCTTGAGCCCCTTCCTAGGACTGAGGGCCACGGGAGCGATGCAAGCCTTCTCCCTTCTCGCCCAGTGGAGCCTCAGTGGAGACGCGGGTCTGCCTAACCAGGGTTGGCCGCTGGGAGCTAGCGGCCCCTCCCGCGAAGGAGCGAGGGGGCAGCGGGCCCTCGCCGAACCCGCCTCTGGCTCTCACCCGCGGTCGCTCTACCCTTGGGAATGCGTGAGAAGTTTGGAGGCTTGGATAAGAGTAGACCCTAGGGAAAAATGAGGCAGGTCGGGAGGGCGCTGTGGTCGGTGGGGACGGTGGCGAAAAACACTGGCTACTTTCAGCCGAGGCTGAAAGCTTTGACCCTTTCCCTCCCTCCCCCGCTCGGCGCGATGCGGCTGGGGGGGAGACCCCAAGCCCTGTAGGGGACCCCAAGCCCTCGGCTCCGCTCGCCTCCTTCCGCACCGGGATGCGGAGTGAGCGCAGGGGCTCCAGAGGCGCGACCGCGAATCGAGGCGCACCCGCTCGCTTGTTCGCTCCTTCTGCCTCCTCCACCCCGCCGCCGCCATGACTCGGCTAAGCTCGCGGAGCGCGCTCAGGCGCCGCGGACAGCGTCCGGGCGAGAGCGGGGGCGAGTGCCGGAGCCGCAGCCGGAGCCGGAGAGGCAAGGCCCCGGGCGAGGGCGCGCCGCAGGCGAGCGGCCCGGCGGCCAGGCGGCGGAGAGGCAGCGAGGGGAGCCAGCAGGTGAGCTAGGTTGCCCTGCGCTGGGCGGGCGCGGGGGCGGATGGGGCGGAGGCCGCGGGAGGAGTCGGGGCTGCGCGGGCGGCCGTCTCCTCCCCCGGCGCTGACGCAGGCTGGTGGCTCCTGGGGAGAATGGACCCTGCGCGGCGCTCGCCGGGGCTTTCCCAGGCTGGAGAGCGCGCCTGAGTGTGTCGCCCGCCGTGCATGGGGAGCCGCTTCCAGCGCGGCTGCGACAGCGGAGGAGGATGCTGTCCGCGAGCGGAGGTGAGTCGCGGTGGGGCCCGGCGCAGCTCTGAGTTCAGCGCCAGCAGGTGCCGGGGGGAGAGGGGAACCGGGTGCCAGACGCCACCGCTTGGGGCTCCGGGCGCAGAAGAGGGCTCCTGGGCGCGCCCGTCGTGGGAGTTTGGCTGGGGTGTTGCGGGGATGGCGACAGCAGTTTTCCGCCCGCTCCCTCTTTCTGCTGGGAGAAAAGGAGCGACCTCTCCTCCTTCCTTTTGGCTCTCCCTGACCACCCCTAGTCTCCTTCTGACCGCGCGCGTCTTCTTTCCAGACGTCCTCACCCCAAACACTCGTCTCTCTCCGAGACCGGCTGCTCCCTCCTCCCTGCCGCGAACCCGGTTCTATCCACCTTTGAGCCCTCCCTTCCACTCCAAAACCTCCCCATTGCTCCGGAGCCCATCTCCCGGCCTCTCGAGCGGCTTCCCGCGGCCGGACCCTCTTCCCCACTCATCTGTAGAGCTACGGCTCTGCCCGCAACCGTCGAACAAGCGGGTTTCTCCTATAACCCCTACCTTTTCGCAAACACCCTCAGAGCTGGACCCCGCGTCTCCCCGGACCCAAGCCGTTCCCGAGTCCTCCGTGGACTCCGTTCTGTGCTGCTCCCCCCTGTCCCATTCCCCAGGCTCCCCGCAGCCCCGATGGCTCTCCTCCCTGGCCCGCCCCCTTGGTTTAGGTTCCAGACTGGATGCTGTGCCTGGGAACCAGAACTCAGGGCTTTTGTTTCTGTTTTTGCTTTCTTCCTTTTTCTTTTTTTCTCCTACTGGGGAAACTTTAAAATCCCCGTGGTTCGGCTCCTAAAAAGCGCTATCGGAGGGCTCAACCGCCGAGAGAATCTGGACGCAGGGAGACAGAGATGGGGGAGATTGTGTCGTTCGTCGGAAGGGAGCCTTGGGATGAGTGTACAAAGTAAATTTCAAAACGGAGGTGGTTGCTGCTGCCGGGACCCTCCTTCCCCGGCTGATTCCGTCCCCGTCCGGCAGAGTATTATTGTGACCCTTGGTGGGAGGGCGAGTCTTTTCTCTGCACTTTTTAAGGCGCCCGTCCCTCCCCGCTCCCCTCCCTTGGTGGTGCTGGTGACCTGACCGGGTGGGGGAAGAGCTAGTCGGCGCAAGGGAAATCTGCTTGGAGAGGCTGATGCCACTTGGCTCCTGAGTTGCTTGCTCCCGGACCCGCCAGATTGTGTATGTTTCACTCTAAACTACCCGCCACCCCCAACTGCACCACACAAGTCCTCATTGTTGGGGGTCTGCCAGGGCACGTCTGCCTGGGTTGGGAGAGTCTTAAGGAATGGGATGCGGGTAGGGAGGCCGGGGGCGCTCAGCGAACGGGCGCCGACCCAGCGCGGGCATCCGTGAGCTCCGGCAACTGTTGGCGAGCATGGTTGCGTGCCCACGTGGGTCGGTGCCTGGCGGGTAAGTTTGGAGACTCAGGCACGCCTGGACTTAGATCCTTTAGGAAGAGCCGCGAGTGGAAAGCTTGCGGAAGCGAGTGAGTCTTTTTCTGTCCGGGCGCTGGGCGGGTAAGAAAAACACTGGCTACTTTGTGAAAGCCAAGGCTGAAAGCTTTGACCCTTTCCCTTTCGCCCGCGGCAACCTAATCAGAACTGTGTAAAAGTCAACTTCTTATCAGAAATTGTCTGCTGTTGTCCTTGATTGAAACCCCAGCATTCAAATGGAGTATTGAAGAACTCGCAGACATAGCTTTTGAAGTGCTATTGTTCTTTTCCATACACAGAGGCCCTCTTAAAGGTTTGGGAAGTTCTAAATGCAGTGATTTGAAAGACTGACATTGTAACTATTTGCTGACTCTCAGGGGATTGGCAGGGATGAGAGCAGAGGCCAGGGTGAGAAGTGCAAATGTGTTGCTACAGTTTTCTTGGGAGCAGTGCCACTGTCAAGTAGGAATTCAGTTCTAAGCATCAAGTTGGCAATTAAATCTCCTCCTAAAGCAGATTTAGGGGATGATTTTTACTAGGTTTTTTTTTTTCTTTTTTCTTTTCTTGATGGTTTGCTTAAGGTCTGAGTAGGCATATTTGAAACATTTAATCATGTTCATTGTATTCAACAATAGAATCTGGATAAAAATTACTTATTGTTGATGAAGCTCATCTCACAAGCTGTTTCACAGTATGTTTCATTTGCAAGACACACCACTGTAGGAGGCTGCAGGGAAGAGATGCCATCACTTACTGTTCTGTTCTCTTCCCCAGGCCAGAGAGGAATCTGCTACTTCACTCCCCTCTGCCCTCCAAAGTCATTTCCCTTAAAGGGATGGGGGTTGGCTTGGTACCTGATAGGACCCTTCCTAAAAATTGCATTTGGTGGATATATGGATGCCTGGAGCCACCCTCCAGGCAGATGAAGAATCTAATTGAAGCAACATTTCATTTTGATAATTCACTCAAGTCAAACAGTATTGAAATTCTTTGTGATCAGAGATCTTGAAAACTTTTTTTGTTTCATTTTTGTTTTGTTTTGTAATCTGGATCTGTAAGTGAAAAGGCATTTCAGGTCATCAAGTTGAGCAGGAATAGAGATCCAGGTCTCCTGTACCCATGTCGGTATTCTTCCCACCTCCCCACCTTGACTTACCATCCTCAAGTATATTGTGTTGAACATGTGAAAGACTGAAGCATTTTTCTATATGAGGAATCACCATTATGCACAGACATTGTAACATATCTGCAAAAATGGGGACAGCAGGACAGACGTCTACCTATGGCCCAAGGGATGATGATTATTTGTCGATTGCTATCCTTCTCTCTCTGTTGCTGTCTCTCTATGTCTTTCTCTGAAATTCTTTTTTTTTTAAATTTCAGATTTTATTCATTTATTTGACAGAGAGAGAGATCACAAGTAGGCAGAGAGGCAGGCAGGTTGGGGGGGGAGGCGGAAGCAGGCTTCCCACTGAACAGAGAGCCTGATGTGGGATTTGATCTAGTACCCTGAGACCATGACCTGAGCTGAAGGCAGAGGTTTAACCCACTGAGCCACCCAGGTGCCCCTCGGAATTCTTTATGTTATTAACTCTTTCATAAACTCACTCCCAGTAATATTTTTCCCATTCAAATATTATTTATATTTTAGGAGCTAGAGGGGATACTCGTTTCTCTCCCGGAATATGCCTAGGATATTCGTGTGGATAAAATTTCAAATTTTTCTTCTCTCCTTGCTTATTGGGGTACCTTTCTCCTCTTTCTCACATTATGCCATCATGTTTCATTGTATTTTCTGGGGTGAAGATAATGCAAGTCATACTAATTTAGGTTGATGTAAAAAAGGGTGTCATTTTAAGGCAAAATTACAGGAAGGAGAAGCTGATCACTTGGTTACCCTAATATCACTCCATATTTTCTCTTTGCTCTCCCTGGGTTCATAGGAGTGAGGTCAGATATCATTTTGTGTACATTTGACTGCTCCAAATGTTTCAGTGGAGAGAGAGGTCTTGATTCCAGTAGCCATAAGTTAATGTGGCTGAGAGGAAGGGGGTTGGGAGAATGGATTGACATTGTCCTTTTTTAAAAACAAAAATACATGAGTCATTCAGCATAGGCTCAGCCAAGTTTGATGCCTCCCTGTGCCTGCCTTTCCTAGGCATGTGTATCGTTCTCAGGCTTCTGGAACCTCAAACTCTATTAAACACCATACTTCATTATGCCCTATGCTGTTCTGCTCCATGTCTGTTTCTCTCGATTCCTCTAAAGATTGAGAGTTTCTCCAGGGCCCTGTCGACTTGTCTTCCATGCCTCAGAGGCTTAGCTTTTCCAGGAAGTTCACACTAAATTCTTGCTTCTTCTGATTTATAATGCCTACCAAGGTTACTTTGCAGTAGAGAGAAGATTGTCCTCCCTTTCATGAACTATTTTGAACCTTGAAAACAAAATAAGAGCTTTCTCTTGTAATTTTCAGTGTTTCCTTTTGGGACCAGTCCTTGGCTTCTTTTATGCCCAAACTGTGCATTTCCTGCCCTGTCCTCTCTCCTTCCCTCCTTTACCTTGCTTCCTTTGTTTGTTTGTTTTGTTTTGTCCTTCCCCTTTCACCAAATCAAAGAAATTGCATGAAATCAACAACCACAAAAGGGCTCCCAGCTTAAAGTTTTGTAGTGTGATCTTGCACAGTTGCTGAAATATGCTTTATTCCCTCTTTCATGTGTTATTTCTATTTGGGGGAATAGTCAGGAGGTGGACCTTATCAGTTCTTTGCCCAGTTCCCTGGTAATGTAGGTATTTTAGCTGGGTGATTGTTCCCTTCATGGGTTGTCTGCAGTTGGTTTAAAATTACAATTTAAAGATGGAAACTCTGCCAACCATTGTGTTTTGGGGGCAAGGGGAGAGTGTCTCTGGGTGCTGTCCTGTGAGCACACCTCAAAACCCAGCCACACCACTGGGACATCCAAGCAGAACGTAACAATGTTAACAGTAGACACTGTGTCAGTGAGCGCTGTGTCAAGAGACACATACCAGGTAGCCTAATAGAAGGAATTTAATACAGGAAACTACAAGGAAAATTTTCATAGAATCACACACGTGTCTGAAGAGCTGAGAGTGGGATGGAACAGCAGTGAGAAGCTCCTTCTGGAGTTAGAGGCACAAAGGGAAGGGGTACTGTTCCCAGAGCCTGGGAATTGGGGCTGCATGGTGGGAGCAGGTCCCACACAGGGCTGGGTGGGATCCATCGAGGAGACTGGGCCGCTGCGCAGGATGCCACCTTGAAGCAGAAAGAGAGGGATAGAGGGAGATAGATACCCTAGTTTCTAACCCCCTCCCTTTCTTCCTGTCTCCTGCCTGCCATTCCCATTGATTGACCCTAACTGGAAGTCAGTTGGCCAGGGAGCCTGGGAATGGGACTTGGGCTCAGCTTCCTGCCATGCAGGAAGGCTGCAGCGCAGGGGAAGGAGCCTGAATCGGATCAGAGAGAAACAGGCAAAGGACTAGTTCTGATGCCAGGAAGACTAGTCTCTTATAAAAGTGTTTGTTAATATTGCAGAACTTGGGAATGGGAAGTAAAGCCCTGCTCCTCCTCTAAGCTGCCCTCCCATGCTGTCCCATCCAACCTCCCTTGCTGAACTGTGAGAGGGACCCCTGGCATTGAATCTCTATCTTGCCAGGGGGAGCTACGTCCATGCCAAGTGCCCTGGTGAGTAGAACAGTGATAGTCCCTATTCTGCAGTTCCCAAATCTAGATGACTCTGAAAAGTCCCAATATTTTTCCTAATTCATTGAATGGCAAGACCTGATCTGATCTGAATGGATACGAGGCTACTTATCATATCTGTTGATCCCCCTGAGTGTGAATAGTCATACATATGGCTTGAGAGGTATTGATGAACTTGATTACGGAGGGAGGGACCTAGCTAGGGGTAGTCCAGATACCTAAAAGCTAAGTGTGTGACATGTGACATGTGACATGCGACACGCTGCCTTTCTGAACTGCATATTAAAATCTGCATTCCGAACACATCAAACCCAGGAAATTTGGATTGTGAACCTGTATTTCAACATGACAGGAGAAGGAAGAGTGGAAATGTGGCCTGATTATAGGCAGCTCTAGGCCAGTGCTCCTGGTAAGCAGTACAGCCGTTCCGGGATCACTGAATGCCAGAGCAGGGTTCCTCTGTAGCCTGGCCTAACAGCCTGCTCAGTCTATAGATGGGGAGACTTCATTGAGGTTGGAGAGCTGGTCCATGTGTTGTGGGGTCACCAAGGGCTTCTCAGAGGAGCTGCTACTACTTGAGTTCCCTTTGCAGTCCATGCTGCTTTGGTCTGAAGCTTGGGTGACTTCCAGCCTTGAAGTTTCAGAATGAAGGAAGCCAGCTGGTGAGTGAACATACAGGTAAATCTGCCCTCCAGCTGTGGTCATCTTATCCTTTTGTAGCATTTCACATAGGCACGCACATTTGCACACCCACACACATGTACTCACACTCATGCAAAAACTTTTCAGCTTCTGATCTTATCAGACAGACAGGATGGGTGTCACCATCCCCATTTTCCAGACCCTCAGACCAAGGTTTGAGTAATGAAGTAATTAGGTCCATGGCTGTGGGCAAGTCCCTGAACGCTTGGAGCCTCCACTGGAAAATGAATTCTTACTCATGCTTTTGTTTTAATTGTTTAGCCACAATCAGACCTATAGGGGGAGTGGCAACACAATTAGAACTGTGCCTGGTGCCCATCGACCATCCTTTCTTCCTCACCGCTCCACCTTCAGACAAGTAAAGTAGATTACATGAAGCCACACAGCTATTCCCTTTGAAAGGGAAGGCTACAGTATCATGAAGAGAACTTAGTAGTTGACTGAAGACAGACCTTTTCTCTCTGTGTCTCTGCTTGCTTGCTTGCTTGCTTTCCTGGCTTTAAGAGGAGGGGCTTGAAGAAATGCCACCATACTAATTTTCTCTTTCTCTCCTGGGAAACTGGGTCTCAGTTGGCTGTGAACTTTGTGACCCCTATTGTCTTCACAGATCCAGATACGCACAGGTTGTTATTTTGGTTACTCCAAATCTGACTGGAGAGGAAACAACCAGATCACAAATACAATTTGCTGTAGAGAGCAACTTTATTTCTTGTCAGCACACATGGGACTTTGCTTATCATAATTCATGGTACATGGGCATAATAAAATATTCTCTTTTTCTAAGTATTTTGCAAGATTAGTAAGGCTGCATTCTTAGGGAAAGTTTATTAATCCATAACTTATAGAAAACTCCAGAGGAAGAAGATATGAGATATGTCCTGTAAGACGTCAGCGTTCGTTATTCAACTAGCTCTCTGCCAGGTGTAGTGCAGGTTGCTGATAGGATAGCAACTCTCCCTTGGATGTGATCTAAACCAGCAGTTGTCTCCATTTTGTTTTCAAATTGGGAGGGTGTGAAAAAGTAGGCGGCAGCCCACTGAGTAATCACGGTCCTTGGGATGCTGGTCCCTTCCACCCTTTTGGCGGCACTGTAGCAACATTAGACACAGAGGCATGCATCGGACCCTGGCTGCCTTGCCTCAGGCTGTGTGCCCTGGGTCTCTGCTCTCTTAGCAAATGGAGATGGTGTGCTGGTGGCAAGGGCGATAGCAATGATGAGGGTGATGGTGAGGAAGTTAGTTACCTCTGTGTCCATTACAAGGGGTAATGGCTGATGGGGAAGTACTCTGTGATCTGTCCTGTCACTCATTTACCCATGTTCAGTGTACCCTTGCAGGGTATTGGCACGATGGTGGGCTCCGTGGAAATGGCCACAAAAGATAGGCTTCCTTCTCAAGATTGAGGATTGGTGTGTAAAGCCCAGATACACAGATGACAACACAGTGGCTAAATACAATAACAAAAAAAGTAGAATTAGTTGAGGGATGAATTTTGCCAGCGTCCAGCTAAGTAATTTGAAGGTGAACTGGGATTTGCTGATGGATCGTTCTTTTTTTTTTTAAAGATTTTATTTATTTGACAAACAGAGATCACAAGTAGGCAGAGAGGCAGGCAGAGAGAGAGGAGGAAGCAGGCTCCCCACTGAGCAGAGAGCCTGATGTGGGCCTCGATCCCAGGACGCTGGGATCATGACCCGAGCCGAAGGCAGAGGCTTTAACCCACTGAGCCACCCAGGCGCCCTGATGGATCATTCTTATTGTAAATATGTTTCAGGTATTGTGTGGGGTGAATGTCACAGCAGCTGTTGTCTACCAGGGAAGGCACAAATCCACAAATGCATGGAGGAGGTACGTTCTAGGTGAGGGGACCATGGTAAAGGTAGAGATGGGCACCTCCATGTATGGTGAGCCCTGAATGAGCTGGTATGAGCTGGCCAGAGCCGGGGAAAGTGAGGCCGTAAAGGTAGTACCTGGTTGCCATGTTAGCCTTGAGATTGTGGCTGGTGGTGAAACAGGCTTTTCTTTGTGTGCCCTTCTGGGCAGGTCTCACTCTTCTCCTCTTCCCTGAGGTGAACAGGCAGTCTAAGGAGAAATGGGGTTATATTTATTTAGGTGAAACGAGGATAGGTATGTGGCAGGTACGGTGTGTTTTAATGGTCTCTCAGAGGCCTCCTGTGACCATATCTGCAAGCCCAGGTGCCTACAAAGATGGTGTAGTTGACATTGCTGAATGAAACAATCCAGGGGAGGCATTGGGGGGGGCCTTGGGTTAGCTACTATTCAGCTCCAGCCAAGGGTTGCCATAAGAGAGTTCTAGACCAAAGTAGCCAAGTCTTCAGCTTTATTGAGAAAAGTTAGAAATTTTTTAAAGACTTATTTATTTATTTATTTGCCAGAGAGAAAGAGAGAGAGAGAGAACGAGCATGGGAGCAGGGAGAATGTCAGGAAGAGGGAGAAGAACTGAGCAGGGAGCCTTGGACAGGACTCAACCCCAGGACTCTGGGGTCATGACTTGAGCCAAAGACAGATACTTAACTGACTGAGCCACCCAGGCATCCCAAGAAATCTGTTTTTTAATTGTGAAATCCATCAGTTTAAAAATGTGGCACGAAATTAGTTACAGAATAATGACAATAACAACAGAAAAATAACATTTGTAGGCTAAAGATAACTGGCCCATGGGCTGATTTTGACTCATGAACCCCCTCATTGTGGATTCTGGCCTATTCTTGATAATTATCTATGACTACATAGATCTCTCTCAAATGGAAGTTCGATAAATATACCAAGGGGTAAATCGGGCCATTTTTAGTAAGGAAAAGTTTCTGTAAGACAGTTGGATGGTAGGAATTGGTCCTCATTTATTTCTGTGTGTTTCCTCAATCACCTCTTCTGTTGTTCTTGATTAAATGCTACTGATACAGGGTAAACCTTTGGTAAAACCGGTATCCATGGCAATCCCAGTGTGTTGCTCACTGTTTGCTGGGCAGCACTGAGGTATATGTGTGTCTGATTCTACAGCTGCCTTGGTGAAGCCTGTTACATCCTGCTGCCCAGGCAAGTGCCCGTAGTAAGTTAGATGAGTGGGTGTGGTATCTGTAAATGACAGTGTTCTATGGTGTTCTTGTTTAGGGTTGAGCTTTGACTCCCAGCCTCTGAAATATGCACATTTCAAACCAGAGTGAGAACACAAACAACTTAGTATTACTGTGGAATTGAGTGAATGTCATAAATATTTCTTTATCTTTTTCATAGCTCGCATAAAATTGTTAAGATATAAAAAAGTTGTTCATTCTAAAAACAACGAAAATTTATTGGCTATCCATCTCCTAAATGCGTGTGTCTCTTTGGGTTTTCATTAGCGTCTAGCAATATACTTTGAGAAATTAGATTTGAACAGAAGTTTCAGCAGAATATGAAACTCCTGGTGTTCATAATGAACCCGTTTTCAGCACTGATCCACTGCGTACAACAGCCTCCTTTTAACCATTATTTCTTCAGAAATAATCCCTTGTTTATTGAATTTGGAAAACACACAATAAATATGAAAAAAAAAGTCATAATATTTCTACTCAGAAGCAGTCTCTGTAATGTTTTGAATTACAGAGATAAACAGGCTAGAGATTGAGGTCAGATGAATATGGGTTTCTATCCAGGCTTCTTCTTTTATGTATTCTTTTTTTTTTTTTTTTAAGATTTTATTTATTTATTTGACAGACAGAGATCACAAGTAGGCAGAGAGGCAGGCAAAGAGAGAGGGGGGAAGCAGGCTTCCCGCCGAGCAGAGAGCCCGACGCGTGGCTCTATCCCAGGACCCGGGACCACGACCCGAGCCGAAGGCAGAGGCCCCAACCCACTGAGCCTCTCAGGCACCCCTTTTATGTATTCTTGATAAGTCTTATTTTTCTCACCTATGAAATAGAAATATGGATATTATCTCTTTTATCTGATATTTTCTTGATTCAACCAGATAATGTACATGAAGCACATAGCTCTTCGCTCTTTTATCTGATATTTTCTTGATTCAACCAGATAATGTACATGAAGCACGTAGCTCATTGGTTGGTACACAGAATGCATTAAAAAATGAGCAATATGCTTATGTCTCCTATTCCTTTGGCTACAAACATTTTACTTTGTGGAATCCATGTGGTCAATGACCTATTTTCTGTTAAAAAAAAAAAAAAAAAGGACGACTTCCCTTGTTCCCATATCTCTTTAAGAATCACTCTCCCTAGTATCCTTTTTAATATATTTCTTTACAGACCTGAATCATCCTTAAACTTTTCCCTTGCATGTTTAAGGTGTTTTCCATCCTTCTTTATTATAAATAATTATTTGATGGATATCTCTCTTCATCAATTGTTGGTGGCAGCTTGATTTTCTGGTTAATATAGTGACTGCATCTCAATGGGAAATGGGCAGGACTCCTGCCAGCATCCTCCATTGGAACCCATGCCGATGATGGATGGGAATGTTCTGTATCTGCACTGTCCAATATAGTAGCCACTAGCCATGCATGGCTGTTGAGCATTCGAAATGCAGCTGGTGTGACTGAGAAACTGATTTTTTTTTTAAATTTTTAACATTACTTAATTTTAGTTTGAAAAGCCCTGTGAGTTCATGGCTGCCATATCGTACAGCATGGGCTTCTGCTTTTCCGGTTAAAGGAGTAGAGTAGACCTAGGCTGGGGTTTGTTTTTTAGAGAAACCTGTCAGTGAAACATCTAGCTTTATCTTTTGGCCTTTTCCTTTAATTCTCTGGTACAGGTACTTAAGTACTGGATTTTCCCTTTCTTTGTGTACCTTCTTTTTATTTTGGCAGAGGGTTGATAGAGGACACATCATGTGCCAGCTAACTTCTTAACTTAGAAGCTGAGTTTTCAGTTTTGCTGATGTGAGGACAGTTCAGGTTGTCAGTGACAAGAATGTAGCTTAGTATGACTTTGGTCTAAAGGGGAACTCCTTGGCCTTTTTAATAGGATACTTTTAATATCTCAGGGAAAGTCTAAGTTGCCTCTTATAATCGGTGTCTAAATATCTAAATATATTACTACAGGGCTTGATTTTGAACACAGGACAAGTAAGAAAACGAAGTTTTTGCCTTGATTTTTGTTGGGTTTTGATTTATTTTGTTTTGGGTTTTTCTTTTTCTTAGAATAATCTCAGTGTGGTTGATGCACAGATTGGTTGATGCACAACCAATCTCAGTGTGTAAATGGCCTATTAAAAGGGCCATTTACAGAAAAGGGTATACAAAGAGCCAACATACACAAAAAGGTATAGTTCATTCCCAGAGAAATGCAAATTAAAGCAACAAAAAAGCCATTTTTCAAATAGAAGATTGAACAATTTTCAATTTTTTGGAGTTTCACTAATGTTGATGAGGCTGTGGAAAAAAACAACACAGTGCTGATGGAAATGTGAAATTGCTACTAACTCATCAGAAAATAATCCTGCAGAATCTAGTAAGAGTTCTGATTCTCGCACCTTTGCACAAATGCATTTTACTCATAGAAATTATTTGACCAAGAAGTTAGCATGTGTAAAAGCCTGGTTAGCCAGAGGGAGCCATGTTGTTGTAAGCTTAGATTGACCATGCCCCTCCCAGAGGAACTTACTTACAAATCCCGGATATAGGGGCGGGCCAGGCCGGATGGAGACATCCAATCAGTGGGGTGCACATATATTTGCTATGGTGAGCTGGAATTCAATTGGCCACCGGTATGGCTGACCGAGCATGACTGTGCAGTTTTCCCTGTGTGTTGCAATCTCATTGGCCACCTGGGTGTGGGCCGGGCTCAACCACGTCTATAAAGGTTAGTGTGGGAGGTCAGGTGGGGGTAGCGTCCTTCGGGTGGTCGTTTGAGGTCTCCTGGCTGTCGGGGGAGCGGTCTCGTGGGGAAGTGGCCTCATCTTCAGGGGAGCGACCTCTTCCGGTAGGGTTGTGGTGGGGAAGCAGAGTCCCCGGGTCGGGGAGCAGCGTGGTCGGATAGCGGCCTTGCGAGGGAGCGGCGTGGTCCGTGAGCGGCCTCGTCCGGGGAGCAGCCTCCTGGTGTAGGGTTGTGGTGGGGAAGAGGAGTCCCAGGGTCCGGGAGCGGAGTCCCGGGGTCGGCGATCAGCGTGGTCCGTGAGCGGCCTTGGCTGGGGGCTGCGTGGTTGGTGAGCGGCCTTGTCCGGGGTGCACCCTCGTTGGGGGAGCGGCCTCCTCGGGTAGGGTTGTGGTGGGGAAGCAGAGTCCCAGGGTCGGGGAGCGGAGTCCCGGGGTCGGGGATCTGCGTGGTCCGTGAGCGGCCTTGTCCGGGGTGCATCCTCGTTGGGGGAGCGGCCTCCTCGGGTAGGGTTGTGGTGGGGAAGCGGAGTCCCGGGGTCGGGGAGCGGAGTCCCGGGGTCGGGGAGCGGCGTGGTCCGTGAGCGGCCTTGACGGGGAGCTGTGTGGTCCGTGAGCGGCCTCGCGTGGAGCAGCCTCACTGGGGAGCGGCGTTGCGGTGGGGTTTGTGGTCAGGTAGGGTCGTCCTCAGGTAGCGGAGTTGGGAGCGGCGTTGTCGGGGTCAGTGTCCTGGTCCTGTCCTGGTCGTTGTCGCCCGGACTGGTCGGTTTGATTTTAGATGCTTGGCAAGGAATAAAACTTTGTGGGACTTTCGCATTACATCAGTCTCCTTCCTTTGATCAGGGACCCTAACTGTGCATTAGAATATTTATTGCAGCATTGAGGTGGAATTAAAAAAACTGATAGCTAGAAGTCCATCAGGAAATCCATTGGAAAAATTAAGATCTAAATCAAGAGAAGTCTATAGTATGGAATATTATGAAGCTGTTACAAAGAATGAGTTATGGACACACACTGACCTAGAGGAATATGTAGGATATGTTAAATGAAAATAGAAAGCTTTAGAGTCATATGCATGATTTTTTTAAGGTAGCCTTTGCACTGTAGGGCTGTCTCTCTGGGATGTTAATTCTTAGGAGGTAGGGAAAAGGTGATGGTGTTTTGAGAGAAATTCTCTTCTTTTTATCCCACTAAAATGATAACATGGGAGATTTAATTTGACCATTTAATTATGTATTTCATAGTAACTGGACTAGGAAAGAAGAAATCCAGGTTCTGTTTTGACTTACATGCCATGGATTATATTATTGGATTCCTAATCTCTTCTATCACCTGTTGAGGAAATATGAGGAATTATCAAATGCTCCAAGGTCCTCCTAGGACAAGATAATGTTTCCTCTGCACTTCTTACATTTTGCTGTAGTTATATACCAAGATTTAGAAGATCATAAATTAGTATGTCAGCTATGGTCCCCTAAAAAAGGGCCATCAGTCTTCACTTGAGAAGGTTCAGTGCATTTATGCCCATACTTAGCATATGGAAAATGGACACTCAGTCTGGAACACAGCCTACTTTTCATAGAATCTCCCAGTCATAGAACAATACATCTAGGAAGAAATGAGCAGACTTTAAACATGATTGCTCATCAGAATTATCTGCAAATCGAATAAATGCAGATCTATCCTATGCATACCCTCGAATGTACAGAATCAAAATATCTAGAAACTAAGCCCAGGGATCTTTTAAAAAATGACAACCAAGGGATTCTGAGCCATCTCCTTTGTACACTAGTGTTTGTGGACTACAGATGAAGTTTATCCTATAAGGTCGAGCTGCCTGTCAACAAGGCAGGGAAGACAACAAACATTTGTAAAGTCCCTACATAGGAAATACCTCTTAGTGCTAAGCCCTCCTGCACAGCTAGCAAGATGTATGAAATTCAAACATGTTAGTAGAGTTTCATTTTTCCCAGACTAGGATCCTTGATAAGGAATTTTTCCTAAAGTAACATACAAGTCTTGCCATAAAGGATTACCCTGAGCCACTTTAATCTGCAACTGATTCTCTGTGTCCTGATAGGCTGTGTCCTAATCTTTAGTCCAAGGGCATATACTTTATGCAAAAACTCCATCATCCGGTGGAGCCCTCTTTAAAACTTTGTTAAAGCTAATGGTCAAATTGTAGTTGTATAGTCCCTCTTAAAAAAAAAAAAAAACAAAAAAAAAAAACAAAAAAACAGTCTATTAACACCAGACCTTCAATTTCTGAAATGCTTAAAAGAATATTACCACTAACAGAAAGACCAAGTGGAAAGGGAACCATTTAGAAACACTGAAACAAAGCAAATGGCACGCATGGCATTTCTTTTTAGTTCTAAGGCAGTGAAGTACCAGATGTCATGTAACAAAGTCTGAGGGGACCATGGAACCTAATGGGCATAGCCAGAGTGCTAGCTTTAAAAAGCTCTTGTGCTTATAAAAACAAGCAACTTGTCACCATTAACTCCATATGTTAGACTTAAGACTTTTTCCAGCCTGCATTTGATTTACTTAAACACTTGTAATGCTTACCTTTTGCATTAAAAGGGAGAATATTAGTGAATAAGGGGTTTGTCCAGCCCTGTTATAGATCTTTCACATAGTAGGTTGCTTAGTAAAAATCTGGTGGCTCTGTTAGCTACTACCTTCTAATTGTGGGGATGGAAAAGGAAAGGTCAGCTGAAGTTATCTCTGAACTTGAAATAAGCTACACAACATAAGCAGTGACTTCATTATCTTATGGGGATGGCAGGAAATGGTGAGTTTGAAAATCCACAGCAGAAGTCTCTAATTCCACAATCTTAAAATGAGCCTTGGTTAATTTCAGGGTACACAATGCATAGATATAGTTACAAAATTACCAATGACCAGTCCTTCAAGTTCTTTTTCCTAGAAATCTATGGAATTATCCAAATGCAATGTTGCTCACACCTGTCTGACCACTGCTCCTTTGTCTCCATTGATGGATCCCCTCCCTACCCCAACCCCATTTGCTGCTCACATTATCACTCAGAACGTTCTCTGCAAGCTCTGTATTCTCTGCTCCAAACATGTTGATTGTTTTTCAGGGCACTAGTTCTATTATCTCTGTTCTGATGAGTTTCAGGCCTTTATTTCCTGTTCTGGCTTCTTCATGCTTCCAGTCTGATATGTTCATGATGGCTGCTGGACATTTCTATGTAGATGCCAACTTTTTTGAAACTGTTTATCCTTTAACACTTGTCCTCTTCCTATCCTCATTCAGGTTGGAGAAATCTAACCACCCAAGGTCAAAACTGCTCATTTTTTTTCTTCCCCACTATCATTACTCACTGAATCTTAGCATTCCTTTTTCCCAGCAGCAATGTCTTCCCTCCATCTCATTTCTCTCAATCTTCTTTCATTATATCATTCTCATGTGGCCATAATAACCTCCTAATTTCCCACTGCCTCCGTCAGTTCTATGCCTCAGTACCAAATTAATCCTCCTCAAGTACATTTATGTCATGTAGCTCTGCTGATCCAGAACACTTCAGTAGGCCATGACTTCTCAAGAATGCTGTTCAAACTCATTTTTCTGAAGTCCCAAACCCTCTGCAACTCTTTCCCTTTCCCCTCTGTTCTGGTCCGAGGAGTCTGCCATTTCACCAGACATGACCACAGCTCACTCCTACTCCATCCACTTCATTTTTAGCACCTAGGAGGCTGTCCTGAGCTCTGTCCTCCCATGTGAAAGGTCCCTTCCCTTCAACCTCTAGATTTATGTTTCATCTCTAGCGTGACCAAACAAACCCACAGAGACCACCTTTAACAGCTTTTTTGTTAGCACTAGTCACCTTTAATATAGAGCCTGTATCTTCAACTACTTCATATGCTTCCCCTAGTATTTCATAAATAGTAAATGCTCAAAGATTTATTTTGATTAGATTTAGAAACTGGCCTATTGCCTTGTTTATGATTCTCCATCCAACCTGCCCAAAACAATGAAAGAAAAAAGAACCCAAAGAAAATACTGGCAGGTAAGCTAAGTACCCCTCCTCCAAGGTTCAAACAAAGTTCTGTGAATAGAATTCAGTCTCCTCTGTCTCTGTTCAAATAATGCATGTCTCCTAAGACTGGGAAATCTGTACTTGGGGAAAGGTACCAGCCCAGATGGAGATATGGAGGAATGACTCTTGCCATAGGAACTTTTCTAACTTCCAGTTTGAAAAAATTCCTTTAGGGGGATTTTCTGATATACATGTGTGTCCCTCACCGTAACCAGCAACTGGTCCTTGTTTATGTGGGACAGGCAATTAGCATAGACCTGGATGGTTTCCCTAAGATTTTGCAAGTTCTGTGTTTCTGACCCTTAGAAGAATAAGTCATGATTTTACCTAGATGAATTTTCCTTAGCCAAACTACCTTTTAAAAAATACTAAAAACACAATTCTTCTTTCCAGCCCAAATTTTTATTTTTTCAAATATTCATAGTACAAAAGCATAATTCTTAAAACCCTGGTGTGAGTTTCCAGATAGATATATTTTTCTAAGATCTTACTCATTTTAGAGCAAGCGAGCACACAAGTGGGGAGGGGTGGAGAGAGAGTGAAACAAAATCTGAGGCAGATTCTGCGCTGAGTGGGGGGCTTGATCCCACAACTGCGAGATCATGACTTGAGCTGAAACCAAGAGATGCTCAACTGACTGAGCCACCCAGGCACATTACTTTCTTAATTATGCTAACTGGGATTGATTAAGTCTTAATATATTTTGCTGTGAAGAATTGGCTAATACTAAGAATAGATTAAATATTCTAGAAAATGATGGACCCAGGGACTGAGTCAAAGTATGCTAGCTTGGAGGGTATACATATAAGTCTTCAGGAAAGAAAAAAAAAAAGATGCACACCCTTCTCTTTGTCTTCTAGTGTGAGAGATTGGGTCCCAAAGCCTGCTTCTAATAGTATGCCAATGAGGCTGAAATCAAAGTGTCAACACGGCAACATTTCCTCTGACAGCTAGAGGGGAGAATCTGTCCATTCCCTCTAGCTTCTGATGACTGTGGCTACCTCATTCCAAACTTTCTCCATGGTCACACTGCCTTGTCTAATCTCTTGCTTCTTTAAGGACATGTGTGATTGCATCTTTAGGCTCTTCCAGATAACCTAGTGCAATCTCTTGTCTTGATATTCTTAATAAATTTGTAATGCTCTCTTTTCTTTTTTGTCATACAAGGGAATACACATTCTAGAACATCGATGTATTTTGCGAGCCATTATTCAGCCTACTAGAATGATGATGATTATTCTGCATATATAAAAAACTTAAAGTTTTAAACTATAAAACAGCAAAAATATTAGTGTCTATACCATATGGTCAACAATGATTATTCTTGGGAGTGGGTCGACCAAGAATTTTCACTTTCACTACCACACATGCTTATTTTTTCCCCCTAATATTATTGTGCTTTTGAAACCATTCACTCTTCTATTAAGAACATGTAACTGATATGTTTGTATTGAGGGATAAAATGGCAAGGATTAAAGTGCAAAATTCCAGCCATATAAAAGCAAAATGATGCCCTAATTGGGTATCTTTCTCCTTCATCTCATGGTACTTCTTTCCAGCACGGCCCTCCCTCGTCCTTGTGCTGCTGCTCATTCACTCATCTGTGCAACTTGGATTGAAAACACACTTGAGACAATTAAATCCAAACTTGGATTTGCTTGGCCTCAAAGTCCCTGCTGTTCCCTCTGTTGCAGGCTGTTTCTCTTAATTTCTCCCTTCAAAGACCAAAGAACTTTCCAGAAGAAAGGGGACAAGGAGAAGAATTGGAAGGAATAGGGAATATTTCTTTTTTTTGACTTGTGGTCTGAGATGTCTTTGGTTTCGTGTATGTTTGTTTTCCTCTCCTCAGCAAAGGCTGCAGAGTCCTGTGTGGGGATAGATCAAGCCTTACTCTTCACGTCCCAAACTCTACCATTTGTGGAAGGTTTCTTTGCTATGCTGCTGACTTAGTATCATTTGTCCTCTTTCTCAATTTGGATTCTTGGAGCATTTGCTATCTTTTAGGCAAGGATAGTAGGAGAATGCCCTAAGAAATGCAGTTTCCCTTCAATCTGCTGCCAGAGCCCAGTGCCGCAGATTTAAGATACATAGATCTCATTGGTGATTAATAACTCCCCCCATCACTCTCCTCTAACATCCAGTTTCTTTACAAATCCCTAGCAAGATCAAAGTGTCCACTGGTTTGAGCAAACTAAGGATTTGTAATTACACAGCGGTGTCCTTCCCTAGAAACGAGACTTCAACATGTTGAAGGACAAATCTGGAAACCCATCTTCTTTTCTATAGATATCTTAAAGAATTAGTCACTGTTGCATTGTATCTACTTGGCCATACTTTGCATTTTTTGTAGACAAGATATTTTCCATTGTTTTGGTGAAATAACAGTTTTAACATGTATATGCAATCAGGCATTTAATTAAATCAACTTAGTTTATCACTGGGTGCATTTATTGTACTGTCTAATCACGGAGGTAAACACAGCTGCCATGGGCATGTGGTGAGAATACTCTGGAAAAAGGGGGCATGGTGGGAAATCTGTTTAAAAGCTGCCAATTTATCTTTCCTTTTCTCACTTGAAATTTTGTAGAGAGGGGCTAGTTTTCACTGATAACAAAGGCAAAAGTATATACTTTTTAAGGAGTTGAAGAAATCTAGATTTCATAGAAATGAATCATGGGAAAAGTGTATAACCAAGCTTCTCAAAACTGATGTGTGTAGAAATCACCTGGAATCTTGTGAAAATGCAGATTCCAATTTAGTGGGGCTGGGCTGGGGCCGGAGATTTTCAAACAGGCATTTCTGGTAATGTTCCCCACCCCCACCCCCACTCTCCTGGCGCTGATGCTGCTGGGGTTGGTTCAAGAGACAAGCAAGATTGAGAGGAGTCCGTCAAATGATTCGAGGTCACCATCTTTTTGAAATCAAGAAAACATCCACATCTTTTGTTTTTAGGGGCCAAAATATAGTGTTCTTTTTTGATGAATTAAAGAAGCTCTAATCCAGCGGAGTGCCTTTCTGATATTCCAAGCCTGCAATAATAGCTGCTTAGTTCTTTAAATGGCTTGGTTTACTCTGGACTTTTAAAATGTATGTATTTTTAAATTTCCAAATGCTACCATACTCATTGAGAGTAGAAACAGGATCCTGATAGTGCTGGATGCATATTAAATATTTAACATATGTGTCACCAATTGAGTAAGACTCTTTTGTTTCTATAAGGTATTTCCAGTGATCCTTGTCAGTGAATTTCCCCTTTTGCAAATTAAACAATTGAGAGAGCTTAGGAGGACACTGGGTCTAAGCTTTAAATGTGAACAGAGATTAAAGGCAAAGGTTAAGGCTTCCTATTAGATTTCAAAGAAATACTCTGAGATCTCTGGGAAACTGTCATCACCTGAATGCCCTGTCCTTCCCTTCAAGATTGCTATGCCAACTCCCTTGACATTGCTCCTCATTCAAAGCAAGCCTTCTTTTTCAATCATTTTCCCTTCTGTTTTGGTATGAACTTAACACTTTGTCAGTGGGATAATCCTGTGTATCTTCGAGAGGTTGGAGGTGGGTAAAGAGATCATGGACAACATTTATGTCCCAGCACCTATCTTGACACATCTTATTTATGTATAATTAGGTGTACTTACGATCAGAATTCAAACTTAGGGATATTGCGAATATGACCATTTCCTAAATCATTTCTAGACAAAAACTTTAGCTTTGAAATTTTGAAAATACTTTTGAAATCTGTTACTTTAATTTAGGGCGTATATAAAATCAGGATCAAATTTCATTTGTGGGTCGCATCTAACAATTATTAGAGTGTTTGAACTTCAGCCTTGTTTTGTGCTAGGAGAGAGAAGCGGACAGTAAATAGCAATGGAATGCAGCTATAAATTGGAAATGCATACAGGACTTAATTTAATATAGAAGACTAAAGTAGCCTTCCACTTGCCAGGATACTGTAAAATCAATCTTCTCTCAGAAATAAGGAAAAACTGAATGAAGTCATTAGGAGTTAAAAATAGTAGATAAGGGGCGCCTGGGTGGCTCAGTGGGTTAAGCCGCTGCCTTCGGCTCGGGTCATGATCTCAGGGTCTTGGGATTGAGTCCCACATTGGGCTCTCTGCTCGGCGGGGAGCCTGCTTCTCTGCTTCCCTTCCTCTCTCTCTCTCTGCCTGCCTCTCTGTCAAAAAAAAAAAAAAAATAATGTAGATAAAATCTTCTCAAGCTGCCTATATAAACTTCACAGAGTCCTTACTGTTTATTTTTTGTTACACACAATATATTATTTGCCAAGTTCCACAAACCTAATTGCCAGAGCAGAGGCTCCCAGCCACCTCCTCCCCCCCCCTTTTCTGAAGCAGAGTCATGAACTGATTACATGGAATAAATAACTCATTAGGGTCATCCATACATACTTGAAATAAGAAAATATGGCTAAGTGTCCTCCACAGACAGGCTACTTAACCAGTTTTCTCTATTCAGACTTTATTCACTTACCAAACCAAACTTCAGATCACATTTGTCTATTAAAATCCTCAACATCCTACTGGAAAGTGAATTGTGCTTAGTGAAGGAACTAATCTTTAAAACAAGCTTACTTTTTTGGGAGAATGCTTTGGACATCCTAACTTTTCAGTGTCCACAAGGGCTAAAACCTCTCTCTGGCCTTCTAGAAGAAATTTTCATAGCCTTGTGAGGGTTTGTACTCCCCAGTTTGTTTCCCAAAATAGAGAGAAATGAGAGCTGTCACAAGTTTCTTTCAAATTCTCCATAGAAACCCTGATCAATCTGATATTTTCCAAACTATCATAATCTGGAATTTCTAGCCAAATAGCATTTCAGCTGTTGTGTATTTAAGTGTCTATTGTTTATAAGTAACAGAAACCAATTTGAGATACTTTAGACTAAAAAGGGGAATGTATTTCAAGGATTCAGACTGGGCTCTGGGGACTTGAAGGTGAAATCATGGTTGAAGGTGAAATCATGGACCTTTCTCAAAAGCCCTGGTCTCACCAGACCTACAGTCTCTCAGTATCACAGTACCTGAATTCTGAAAAGAAAGAAGTGGCTATCCATGTTTCAACTAACAAAGGCCAGGGACCCAATTTTAGGTAACTTAAGTCAAAAACCTGGTACCAAGCTCTACAGACAAGGTACAGAGCTTGGGAATCCCTGTGGCCAGGCTACAAATAGTACCCACTACAGGAAGTATTGATTTTTTTTTTTAAAACATTAAGACAATAGTAGTGATCAAATTTTTACAACTCCTTAATCTGTACTTCATACAAGCCTACTCAAAATGTTCTAGAAGGGTTGAAGATAAACCCAGTAGTTCTGAGCTTGGGTTTCCTGGACCTATAAAGATCCATGCTAGGATTCTGAAAGTTCTTCAGCCGCTCCCGTGTTCTGAGAAGCCTTCACTTACTTACCAGGATAAAGCTGCAAAGGATCACTAGCCCCTTGAGTTTCTTGGATTTTTAGCTAAAATGTTATTAAGTTGATGTGGTAATGTTCTGTGTCCTCATGATAGAAGTTCATTATATAGATCTTTATTTAATCATGGAGAAATTAAACTCAGAAACAGACACAGTACTAATAGCAAACACTCATGCAATGTCTTCTGTGTGCCTGTGCTCTTCCAGTACTCCAGACGTGATCTTTCCAAAGCTGCAGTTCATTGACAAGGGAGGTAGAAGGAGATATTTAAGTGCCAGAGAAGACTGGGAGCCACCAAACCAAGTCTTCAGTTAGAGTTCAGCATCAGCGGTGATCCTCATGCAGAGATAGAAACATCTTGCTCTTGACAGGGAGTTAGTTATTCCCAGAACAAACTTCATAACTGAGTCTTCTTTTGCTTGCCACCCCTGAGTTTGATTCTAGCCACAGTTTCACACATTCCCAAGTTGTAGTTTTGGTCTGTGTTCAAAGTAACCCTTCAGCAGGCTTGCATTTTTTACTGTGCTGGACATCTGGGGTTAGACTGTTTAGCAAGATAAAATATCCTCATTAGACTATAGAACAATTTGAAACCACATAGGGCTGTTGTACTCTTTCAAGAATTTGAAATGTGTACTCTGATCTGCCACATGGCTTGTCTATCACTTCAAAACCATAAAGTAGCTATTTAATAACAATCCAGATCTAAGTGTTACTTTGTTAGATAATGAACCAGATACCTTTTCATAAATATTCATGGAAACACTCAGAGATGATATCCCCTCCTTTACAGATAAAGCAACTGAGGCTTGGCAAATAGCTTGGCAAATAGCAAATAAAAAGTACTCCAAAGCACCCCAGGAGTGAAAGCTGTAATGTTCTAGGCAGCAGAGACTGTACCTGTTTCCTGTTGTATTCTCAGTCCCCAGCACAAAATGGGTCCATAATAAATACACAAGTAAGAAATAAACGAACAACTCCAACTCTTATTTCGAAGTTCATTCTCTTTTCTGCTATATTGTTTCCTTTAAGATTACCCTGGCATACATTTTGTGCCTAAGCAAAGAAATAATTTATCAGCACTAGTAGGAGTAAAATATTCTGTTGTCATAGAATAAATGTATACTTCCACCCATTGGCTTGTCTTTTGTGTTGTTGGCATGAAGGTTAGTTGCAGTATATAGAAATAAATCCCCATAAGAAAAGCAATCACCATAAATCCATGCTTGAGGAAAGGGGCCATCATCATTTTGTTGGAATGCCGGTACAATATGCGAGCTATCAAAATTCACCTAATTCTGGGATATTTTTTCCCCAGATAACAATATATAAAAGGTAATTCCATTGAACTAATCTTGTCAGTATGTTTAGTTGATGTTTTATAGCAGTAAAAATGTACTTAACTGCAAACCTCAAACCAAGTTACTGGAAGGAAAGATAAATACACGGGTGATCTGTGTTATGAAAATCACAAGGCAAAATTGCTCTAACTTTACTCTTACATTGTTGATCATACCACATTGCTTTAAACATTCGAATTCCAGTTCTAAGTATTCATTGGCCTGAAAGAAATACTGTATGAATTATAACATTTACTTGCAGTCCTTAAAAAATAAGGAGGATGTATGCAGAAGACTTTGTCTTGGGAAATGCTGCCCAATGTTTGCTGGAGAAAATGGCTATATTGATTCCGGACAATGGTTTATATTATCTTAGCAAATACAGTTTGAGGTCAGTTACCAGTAATGCTATTTTTCACTGAGTTTATAAACTTCCTGGTATTTATAAAACTGAAAGAATGTGTGCTGTTCAACTTGTAACCATGATTATTCAGTGGGTCACTTTAAGTAAATATGTAAACATCTGGTTCCAAGAGACCAGCAAAGACCTCACAGCTTCAGATCTGTAAATAGTGCCTCTCTATTAAACCTCCTATATTAGTGTTTGGGTGAAAAACAAAACAAAACAAAACAAAACAGCTAAATGTTGTTCAGGGGAATATATAAGGTCAATCTTAGTTTTGTAAGCTTCATGATTATATGACCCAAAATAGATTATTTAGACCAGAGAGGGATAAATTCCTTTTTGGTTCTGGATCCTTTTGTGAAGCTGATGACCCCAAAATTGGCAGAATATTACATACAGCTTTAGAAGGTTCTCTGAACTGAAGTTCATCTATCTACATTAAGAATATAAATATCACTTCAATTTTTAGGCACAGGTGTACATGAATTTAAATCTACATATTAGCCTATTTTTCTCTTTAAACTCTTCATTATATTCATGTGCCTCTAAGTGCCCCAAACCATAATGCTACAAATGCGAGAAAAGTTATTCTAGCAAAGTGGTATTTGATACTGTGCTGTTTATCTAGGCCCTCCCCTTTCCCTTGTCCACTAGGCAGTAGCTTATATTCCTTAACCTTATGTGGAGAGGCCTGCTCTGAGATTTTGGTTGTTCAAGTGTAGGATTTTCTCTGGAAATTTTTTAGAAGTCATATTCAGGAAATGGGAGAAAACTGAACCTGGGAACATAATAAAACTTTTGAGCATCATGCTTCCCTTTTCCAGCTAATTCCATGGTGGTGTTACTCAGCTAAAATCTGTATGTCAATATCTTTGCCTTTCTTAAGTATCAGTTACAAAGTTTCTGCCTGAAATAGACATCTGTCTCTAGGATCTTACAAATCCAATTGGAGAGAAGAGGCTATACACGGAACAAGAAAATAGTGAATTATTCAGTATTGATACAGAATTGTAAATATTGATGGGGGTAATGGATGCTAAGAGGAAGTCTACAATTAAATCATTATAAACATAATGAGTAATAGTGTGTTCCCAAGCTTATCCGAGCCTAAATCCTATTTTATAACACTGATTAACATCCAAAACAAACTAAGGAACTATTATCTAGAATTATCATAAATTTTCCTGAGGCTGTGGGAAGCCCTTGAGAAATAGACAGGATGTGAGTTTGGTTTGGTCCAGAATCACCAGGGATTAATTGTTTTAAAAAAAATTCATTACTGAGCATTACCTCTGTCCTATGAAATCATAATTTTTGATGTGGTGGCATTGGATCTCCACATTTTAATACCATCTCTGCCTTTATGAACAGTCAGGCATGAGAACCCCCTTACAGACATGTGTGATGAAGAGGAAAGGTGTCCATACCATGTAGACAAAAAATGTTCAACAGTAAAATTCTTTGAGCACTTTGAGTCTAACCTCAAAACTTGAGAACTTGAAAGATTTTGTAAATAGTGACCTCTTCCAGGCTATCATTTGCTGGACCTAATAAAATGAACATCTCATTGCTAAAATAGTCCTTTTGGATTTCCATTTCAGCACATGGTTTCAAATATTTACTTCCTGCCAAAAAATTCAAATAATGCAAGTTTGTGTACATATAAGTCACAAACACATCTATCTACATAATTTCTTTTGATTTTTTTATGGGAGCATGTGGAGGCACTGATTGCCTTATATGTCAAACTTCATAAAAGTGAAGCAAGGGAAGAAAATAATTACAGAGTAAAAGGAGTTTCATGCACTTTTTTTCTTCATGACTGTGAGATCTTGGATAAAATTTGAGGACCTGCTAAGTCTGATGCCCAGGACTTGTGATGAAAAATTCCCATTTTTCCTCAGTGAGAAACACTCTAAATCTTGGGGAAGAGCTTTGTTATGGTTGTGGGCTCTCCACCTCTGTGGGATCAGGAAGCTGGGGACGCGCCCTTAGACGCTGCCTCTGGCCCCTAGCTGTAGCCCCACTGCTGCCGGTGATAGATTCCTGTGGCCTTTTAAGTGATTGAATAATGATGGAAATGGATCCAAAATAATAAATGACTGCTCTACTAAAGCAGTAGAAGACTCCTCGTATCACCTTCCAGTTCAATTCAGTCTTCAGGAGGAGGCGGAACAAGTGAAATAGAGAAGACTGAAGAGAAGACGACCTCACTTTGGAACTGTTTACTCCTTGACTTCTTTATTTCTACTTGTTTTAATTTTGCTGTGAATTTAAATAGTGAAAACCAAAGAAATAGAAGATACATTTGGGAGCTTTATATAACCCAAGAAATTTGCCTTGAAAGCTGCTATTCTTTGGAGGAAAACATACTAAGTTCCTGTCTGATTAAAAACAAACCAGATTTCCTATGTCCCTTAGATTCTGAAGAATAAAACAGATATAAATACATATCCGCACACTTTTTAGCAGCTCTGTAGGAATAATGAGATTTATAAATTAAGGGCTTTGTTATGTGGATGTTTTGCCGCTGGAATTGACTGCTCAGAAGATCTTTTATTGCTCTCTAATGCTATATTTTTGATCTGTGGCTTTGATGGCATTCGCCCACACATGAGTTTACCTCTTTCCAGTTATGACCTTGTTATGAACAGTGTTTGCACTCAATGTGCAAATGTCCATGTATTATCTATTTAAACAGCATCATAGTGCCATCACTCAAGGAAGTTGAATGAGGTGAACATAGACATAGCTCTTTCCCCTTCCCCCCATTTTTTAAATGTAACAAATAATTTTTATGTTTCCCTTCCCCTTTCCCCTTCCCCTTTTTGGAAACGTGTCAGGAACTAGATAGTTTAAGATGAGCAATTGAGGAGACTTGAAAAAGTGATACAGACAGAGCCTGGCTTCCTTGTGCTTTATCACAAGGCGTGCTGCTGGCCAGCCTATTTCAGCACCCTTTTAACAAGAGAACCTCGTAGGAAATCCAGCTGGCAGACTCAAGGAGTTCGGGAAACAGGACCACAGAGGTTACACTCTGGGATCCTGGCCATGAGGTTGGATGCCTCACCTTGCTGAAAAGAGACACTGGACCTAAATGGCACAGCATGACTTTTTTCCTGCTTGGCTAAATTTCTCAACACCACAGTCAGCTAAGTCACCTACAGCCACCTTCGAAAACCACGGAGAGCACCTATCCCGAGGAGATCGTAGGTTTGGAGTAAGCCGTCGTCGACATGATTCCTCTGATGGCTTTTTTAACAATGGACCTCTGCGAACTGCAGGAGATTCCTGGCACCAGCCCTCCCTGTTGCGCCACGACTCTGTGGACTCTGGTGTCTCTAAGGGAGCATATGCTGGAATCACAGGGAACCTATCTGGTTGGCATGGCTCTTCCCGAGGTCATGATGGCATGAGCCAGCGTAGTGGGGGTGGCACAGGGAACCATCGCCACTGGATTGGCAGCTTCCATTCCCAGAAAGGCTGTGCCTTTCAAGAAAAGCCACCTACAGAGATTAGGGAAGAAAAGAAAGAAGACAAGGTGGAAAAATTACAATTTGAAGAGGAAGATTTTCCTTCTTTGAATCCAGAAGCTGGCAAACAGAATCAGCCATGCAGACCTATTGGGACCCCTTCTGGAGTGTGGGAAAACCCACCTAGTGCCAAGCAACCCTCCAAAATGCTAGTCATCAAAAAAGTTTCCAAAGAAGATCCTTCTGCTGCCTTCTCTGCTGCATTCACCTCACCAGGATCTCACCATGCAAATGGGAACAAATCAACCATGGTTCCAAGTGTCTATAAGAACCTGGTTCCTAAGCCTGCACCACCTCCTTCCAAGCCCAGTGCATGGAAAGCTAACAGAATGGAACACAAATCAGGATCCCTTTCCTCTAGCTGGGAGTCTGCTTTTTCCAGTCCGATCTCTGTTACCAAACCAGTAGTACTGGCTTGGGGCACAGTTTTAAGCTCTCCTAAAGAGAGTCCCTCCAACACTACTCCTCCGATTGAGATCAGCTCCTCTCGCCTGACCAAGCTCACCCGCCTAACTACCGACAGGAAGAGTGAGTTCCTGAAGACTCTAAAGGACGACCGGAATGGAGACTTCTCAGAGAACAGAGACTGTGACAAGCTGGAGGATTTGGAGGACAACAGCACACCTGAACCAAAGGAAAACGGAGAGGAAGGCTGTCATCAGAATGGTCTTACTCTCCCTGCAGAGGAGGAAGGGGAGGTCCTCTCACACTCTCTGGAAGCAGAGCATCGATTATTGAAAGCAATGGGATGGCAGGAATATCCTGAAAATGATGAGAATTGCCTCCCCCTCACAGAGGATGAGCTCAGAGAGTTCCACATGAAGACGGAACAGCTGAGAAGAAATGGCTTTGGGAAGAACGGCTTTTTGCAGAGCCGTGGTTCCGGCCTGTTCTCCCCGTGGAGAAGCACTCGTAAAGCAGAGTTTGAGGATTCGGACACGGAAACCAGTAGCAGTGAAACATCAGATGACGATGCCTGGAAGTAGGCATATAAGTCCTCAAAAATCTGACCCAGTAAACTCAGCTTGTGTGTTTAGGGAGTATACAGAAGAAATCATTCTTTTCCTTTTCTTATGTTGAATACTTCATGCACAAGGGAAAATAGTCATATCCCAAAGAGAGAGCAATTGGCTTGTTTAGCTTTTGTTGTTCTTCCCTGTTATCTGCTTAATAGAAGTTTGTGTGATGGGAAAGATTTTTTAAATACACACACACACACAGACACAGTATCTATGAGGCGACGCACAGGTGGGAGCTGGCAGTGCAGAGAGGAGACGCAGGTCTGCAGCAACAGCTTCTACCACCAACCCTTGGGGCACTCACCCCTGTGCTCAAGCAATCATTGTCAATGACACAGTGACTATTGAAGTTATAATTGTATTAAATTAATGCTAATAATTTGGATATTTTATTTTATTTTTGGCTGCTCGGGTAACGTTAGCCCTTAACCAAGCATACATGGTTTTCTTCTTTTCTTTTTTTTTTTTTTCCCCTTTTTTTGGGTACAGCTGTAAAATATTTGGATATAGGAAATGTTGTGTTATTCTTGCAGCCTTGATATTCAGGGTGGATTGTAAAATATAAATTTTTGTGAGATTTCAAAGATTAAGATTATTTTGATAACATTATTTACAGATTTAAAAGATGTGGTTATCACAAGTCTGTTGAAGGGGAAAACTACTGCATAAAATAACTAACTTGGAATAAATATTTTGCATCAGTTTGGAAAAAAAAATCTAAATCCTTATTAAATGGTGGGACTGGATGTTTTTCTCTTAGGAACTAAAAGGGAAGGGAATTTAAAAGTATTTTACTTTTTAAAAAAGAATTTACTTTTCCTGAGGCTCTACTAAGGATCAGGTCCTTTATTTCACTTATTGCCCCTTCAACATTCAACACAACTCCATAAAGGAGGTGGTATGTCTCTAAATCCTTTTCATGGATTAAGAAACTGAAGCAGTAAGAAGTTGCATGGCCTCCTTAAGGTCTTAAGGACTGTTAAGTGCCAAAACCAGAGTTTTGACCCTCTTCTCTGTGCTGTGCTTGTTTTTCTGTAGCACATTTCCCGAGAGCAGCAGGATCTCTAAACATTGTACCTCTAGCCCAGGACACCCCTCACTTCCTGGTGGCAGACCATTTCTGTAGAGGGGAGCAGCCCACACCAGTTTCAGCTTGGGTGGAATCTGCTGATTGTGGAAACTTCTAGGAGCATCACAAGGTCCCTAGTGTCTCCTCCACTCCAACAAGCAGAGTAGAGCAGTGATTACCAATGTGGACTTAGGTTTGATAATGACTAGCTGTTTAGCGTTAAGTGAGTTACCCAGCCTTTGAGACTCTTCCCTCAGTTGCGCAATGGAAGTGAGGTCTACCGCACAGAGCTGTATGGGTTTAACAGCTTTAGTGAGGTGTCATTTACATGCTCTAAAATCAATTTATGTATAAATTTCACTGAATTTGGTAAGCATCTTTAGTTGGGAAATTGCCACCACAACCTAGTTTTAGGACTTTTGCATCACCCCCTAAAGTAAAGGGCCTTTTTCAATCCCTAATGCCTACCTTTCCTTGGTCCCAGAAACCATTTGACTGCTTTCTGTTCCAACAGTTTTGCTTTTTTCCAGAATATCACGTGAATGGAAACTGTGTAGGCTTTTAGCGTTTTTCAGTTAGCATGTTGTTTTGTGGTGCATGCATTTTGTTTGTACCTTGTATCAGTAGTTCATCCCTTTTATGGCTGAAAAGTATTCCATTGTATAACCTACCACATCTTATTTATGTTTGGGTAGTATCTATTTGGGGTTACTATGGATAATGCTGCTACACATAATCATATAAATATTTCTGTGGCCATAGGTTTTGTCTTGGGTAGATACCTAGAAGTAGAATTGTTGAGCCAAGTAAGTATATGTTTAATATTATAAGATGCTGTCAAACTTTTCAAAGTGGTTCTACCATTTTGCATATCCACCTACAGTACATAGTGTTTCAGTTCCTCCACATCCTCAACAACACTTGGTATTGTCCACCTTTCTAACCTGAATTATTCCAGTGGGCATGGAATGGTGTCTCAATGAGGGCTTAATTTAATTTCAATGATGGTGAGCTTCTTTGTGTCTTGTGGATCATTTGTATATCTTCTGTGGAGTATCTGTTCAACTTATATACCTTCTTTTGTGTGGTGCTTGTAAAGAAAACTATGTATCTTTTGTGTAAGGTGTGTTCAAATATTTTGCCCAATTTAAAATTAAGTTGTATGGTTACTAACATAAAAATTTTTTCTTACTGTGTATTTTAAGCACTTTTTATATTTTTTGGAAACAAATTTTTCATTAGATATTTCTGTAAATATTTTCTCAGTCTTTAACTTTTCATTTCCTTGCTGGTATATCTCAAAGACCAGAGTACTTGTAATAAAAGCTGACTTACTAATTTTTTTCTTCTATGACACAATAAACATAAGCCAGAAAAGAAGCTTTGGGTGTCACATCTCAGAAATCTTGCTTAACGCAGTGTCATGGATTTTTTTTTCCCTAGGTTTTCTTCTAGAATTTTTAGTTTTAAAATAAGTTCTCATTTAGATTTATGATCTGTTTTAAGTTAACTTTTGTGCATGGTACAAGGATCAAGGTTCATTGTTTGCATGCAGATGGCCAGGTATCCTAGCACTATTTGTTGAAAAGATTTTCTTTTCACTATTGGTTTACTTCACGCCTTTGTTAAAAAATCAATTAACCATTTAAACATCTTTGCAAATTCTCCATTCTCTTTCATTGATCTGTATTTCTATTCTTATGCCAATATTATACTATTTGATTATTTTTATATTGTTTTGAAATCAGGTAGTATATAAGTCCTCTAACTTTGCTGTTCTTCTTTAAAAATGCTTGGTATTGAGGAGAGCCCAGGCAGCAACCTCTTTGACCTCAGCCACAGCAACTTCTTCCTAGAAACGTTGCCAAAGGCAATGAACCATTTCAAAGAACCATTTGAATGGTTCAGTGAACCATTTCAAAGAACCATTTCTTGGTTTCATTGATCTATTTAATTTTTAACATTTTTATTTTTATTTCTGCTCTACTCCTTATTTCTTTCCTTCTGCTGCCTTTAGGCTTTGTTTGTTGTCCCTTTTCTATACATGTAAGGTGAGGTTGTTTGAGATTTTTCTTGCTTCTTGAAATAGGCCTGTATTGCTATATAGTTGCCTCTTAGAATTGTTTTTACAGCATCCAAAGATTTTGGACCATTGTGTTTTCATTTTCATGTACTTTATTTCTGTTTTTATTTCCTGGTGTTGGGCTGGCAGGAAGGGCTACTAAAGATGGCGAAAGTTCCCGCCACAAGACCTGAGCTCGGACAGGAGAACAAAGGCCCAAGCAGGAATCTGAGACCCCCCGCCCCGGGCTCCCGTGGACCAATGGGATCCCGATGAGCAAGCGGGATATCCAAATAAGGGAAACTTCCAAAAGACCCCTGAGCTTCCTCTGAGACCCCTTAAAAGTCCCCTCCTCCCTTTCTTGGGCGCGACTTCCGCCACTCTGCTTTCCAGAGTGGCGGAACCTCGCCCGAGGGTGCCCACCTCCTCCCGGCGCAACTTTCCTGGCTCCCCTTCTCCTGAGCCCTGAAACTTCGGCGGAGAGCATTTTTAATAAATCTTGCCTTGCACCCACTTTGCCTGGTGTTGTGTTTATCTCGCCGGAAAAAACTTTACACCTGGTTGACCTATTCATTGTTCAGTAAAGCATGTTAAACTCCATGTATTTGTGTTCTTTGCAGATTTTTTTCTTGTGGTTAATGTCTAGCTTCATAGCATTGTGGTCAGTAAAAGATGCATGGTAGGACTTCGATCTTCCTGAATTTGCTGAAGCGTGTTTTGTGAACCAGCATGTGATCTTTTCTGGAGAATATTCTGTGATACACTTGAAAAGAATGTGTTTTCTTTTAAGATAGATTTAACAGATATACTCAAAATATCCTATTCTAGTGTGTCAGTCAAAGCCATTGTTTCCTTGATTTTCCATTTATATTATCTGACCATTGCTATAAATGGTGTTTTTAAAGCCCCCTATTATTATTAGCTCCTTTGTTACTGTTTTATATATTTGAGTGTTCCCCTCTTTGGTGCATAAATATTGATAACTTCTATTTTCTTGTTGGAATGTCCCTTTTATGATTATATAGTATTCTTCTTTATCTCTTATTATAGTCATTGATTTAAGGTTTTTTATCTGGGGGGATCTGGGTGGCTTAGTTGGTGAAGCATCTGAATCTTGAATTCAGTTCAGGTCATGATCTTGCAGTGGTGGGATTGAGCTCCACATCAGGCTCTGCATTCAATGGGGAGACCACTTGAGATTCTCTCCCTTTACCTCTTCCCCTTCTCACACGTGCTCTCTCTCTAAAGTAAAACTTTAAGTTCTATTTTGTCTGAACTAAGTATTGCTACTCCCACTTCCTTTGACATCCATTTGTATGATAAATGTTTTTCCATACCCTTTCAATTTGCAGGTGTCTAGGCCTAAAACGAATCTCCTATAGGCAGTATAAATGGGTCTTTTTTCCCTCAATCCATTCTGTTGTTTTTTTTTTTTCTTCAATCCTCTATGTCTTTTGATTGGAGCATTTAGTCCACTTACATTCTAAATAATTATTGATATGTATTTATAGCCATTTTATTACATGTTATATTTTTTGAAGTGTTTCTCTAATCCTTCTCTTATCATGATTTTTGACTTTTTTTTTTTAGTGATATTCTATCCTCTTCTACATATAGCTTTCTATATTAAGTTGGTTGTCATTTAACTTTGTGACCATTCTTTGTTCCTTAACTCCCCACATTTTAGGTGTATGTTTATATTTTATATTCTTTTATTCTGTGAGTTCTTTGACTCTGTGGTTTTTTTGTTTTGCTTTTTTTTTTTTAAGAGGAAAGAATCATTTTTACTACTTTTGTGTTTCCTACCTCTATATTGTCACTTTTGGGGTTTCCTTTCCACTCAGTGAATCCTCTTTAATATTTCTTGCAGGACTGGTTTAGTGGTCATGAACTCCTAGGAGGTTTTTGTTGGGGAAACTCTTTATCCCTTCTTCTATTCCTAATGGTAGTCCTGCTGGATAGAGTGTTCTTGGCTGCAGATTTTTCCAACTCAGCATTTTGGATATATCATGCCACTCTACTCTGGCTTGCAAAATTTTTTGAAAAATCTCCTGCTAGCCTTATGAGTTTTCATTTGTAAGTTAATGACCTCTTTTGTCTTACTGCTTTTAAAATATTGTTTTTACCATTATATTTTGCCAGTTTAATATATGTTCTGGTGTAGGTCTGCTTTTGTTGATTTGATGGTAGTTTTTGTGCCCCCTGGATCTAGATATGTTTCCCTCCCCAGATTAGGGAAGTTTTCAGCTATTATTTCTTCAAATAAATTTTCTGCTCCCTACTCCCTTTTTTTCTGGAACTCTTAAAATACAAATGTCCTGTTTGAAGTCACCGAGTTCCTTAAATGTATTGTTTTATATAATTTCTATTTCTTTTCTTCAGTTTACTTCCCATTCTGTCTTCTAGGTCACTAAATTTTTCTGCTGCTTCTACCTAGTGTTCATTCCATCAAGCACGTTTCTCATTTTGTTTATTGAGCCCTTTCTCTCTTCTGTATCATGCCTTATTTCTGTTAAGGGTTTCATTCATGTCCTCCACTCTTGTCTCAAGTCCAGTGAGTACCCTCCTGATCATTGCCTTAAATTCTCTATCAGGTATATTACTTATATCTGTTTCACTTAGATCTCTAGGCATGGCCTTGTCCTGTTCTTGCATTTGGGATAAATTCTTCTGTCTCCTCATTTTTTTTCTGCATTTCTGTGTCTTATTTCCCTGTGTTGAGAAAATCAGCTATGTCTTCTGCTCTTGAAAAGAGCTACTTTATAAAAAAGAGGTCTTGGAGTGCCCTGCAATAGAGTGTCCCCTGTTCGCAGAATCTGGCATTTCAAAAGAGTATTCTCTGTGTGATGCCTATAATCTGTTGTTGTGTCTGAGTCACTTAGGTTCCTTTCAGTGCACTTGTCTGCACTGACATTCTGGCTGTTGTGGGCTGTGCTTGTTCTCTGTAGTGTTAGTAGGACCCAGGCACACCAGTTCTGAGGGAGCATGGCCACCAGGGAACTTGGGAGTGGGCAGCAGGATTAGCAAAATTTCCATTAGGTCGCAAATCCTATGCCAGATCTCTTGAAATGCTATAGTGGCTGGGGGCCATACACCAGCAGTTGGAGGCACAAGGTGTGGGGCATAGTATGCAGCAATGTCTGGGCAGGGTACATGTGCAGCTTTAACAGAACTTACCTTGAGGTCAGGCCTGAGTTATATTTTGCAGTGCTTGATATTGACCCACAGATCTTCAAGTTTGTTTATTTTTAACTTTATTGTTCTGTTTTTAGATTGTGACCTACTGATTTTTCATTCATTGTTTTTTTCTTCACCATTTCAAATCTGTTTGAGTATATACAATATATTTTTCACTTCCATTAATATGCTTTTCTTCTCTACAATAGCCATTAGATTCTTTTAGTTTCCTTCTCTTAGTATTTACTATTTGTTCATTATTTGAATATTCCTTGAACAGGATTTCCTTTAATTTTTTAATGTATTTATAATAGCTCTTTGAAGTCTTTGTCTTAAATCCAACCTCTGAGCCCACTCAGTGTCAAATTCTAATGGCTGCCTTTTTCCCTAGATATGGGTCATTCCTGTTCCTTTTCCCATCTCATATATTTTGGTCAAAAAATAGTAAAAAGCATTTGTAGTTGTACTCACAGTGAATCTGAAATCGGTTTTGTTCTTTGGAGGGATTTAGACTTTAACATGCCTGGAGTCAAACTGAAATCTCCAACCACAGATGTTTTTTCTTTTGCCTAGTTCTCTAAGGAGTTCCTCTGCACCTGCATAGTTCAGAGGCCAAACAGGCAGAGATTGTAGTCAGAGACTCTGAGTTAGTCAGGCTTTCATCCTCCTCTGTTTTGTGTAGATTTCACTGTGCATTCAGATGTGTGGCAAATTCACATGCTTTCTTTCAATTTTTGTTGGGTTCCCTGCTGTATCCAATAAGCACACATAGTTTAGCAGTTAACCAGGTATATATGGAAAGCTTATTGTATCAGTTGCTCTATAGCTTTCTCACATCCAAAATCTCCCTCTGAAATTTCTAACTGCTTTGTTGCCTGCTCCTGAGTCTGTCACCTCCAGCTCATAAAGCTGGATTTTCACTGCCCATGTTTGGTAGTTGGTGGAGCTTGGGAATGCTCTCAGACTCCCACCTCCCCTCCAAAAGTTAATTCTTAGTTATTACTCAATGCAGTAGCAGTTTCACATGAATTAGTATTTCCCAAGTTGTTGCCTACCTTTGGTTATTTTCCAGTGCCCTGAAATGATTGTCACAAATGGTTTTGTCCAGTGTATAGTCATTTTCTATGGAGCAGTCATCTGACCATCTCATGCTGTTGTTACCAGTAGAGTCCCTAGATTACTTTAAGGATAAAAAGAAATAGTGTGCATTAAGTGTTGGGTATAGTTGCTGGCATATGGTAAGCACTCAGCAGGTGATAGAATCTGTTAAATAATAACAGGAAAAGCTAGATCCCTCAATGGACTCTCAGTATTATTCATCTCTTCTGGAACATAGCTTCCAAACTATGTGCTGGAGGATCCATCTCATCAGCCCTCAGGTTTCCTGTCACCTCCACCTTATGTAGGATTCCAAAATCCTCCATTTAACTACTGTTTCATGCAAATACTATCATTTTCTGTGTGTGTCAAGATGTAGAAAGGCTTAGGAAGCATTACTTTTAGAGGACAGCCTGGAGCAGGATCCCTATTTGGTCTTCTAGATCTGCTTTTAAACAAGTTCATGGGAACAAGTCTTTTAAGGTACTTTTCAAAGTTCTCTGAAATAGGAACTCCCTTACATATAAGACTCTCCATTCAATAAGTAATGTTGATGACTTGCAATGTGCCAGGCCCCTTTTCCCACCTTCTCTTAATTCCAGGAGTAAACCAGAGGTCCTGACTCCAGTGTGGCCCATGGTATTCTCTTCACTACCCTAAGGGATTGAAAGGCCCTAATTAGATGTGTGGCTTGCCAAAGACCTCTGGGTGTGTACATGCATGCATACATGCAGGAGATAGCTCTAGTAATAGCTCTGAGTATCCTGCCATATGTCTTCTAGGATAGTGCTGCAGAATAAGGTAATGGTGATCTTGGGTCACACAGTTTACAGTGCTGTATGGGAAATAGGCAGAACTTCATTTCAGTTATTTTCTGGTCTGGGGCCAGTCTTTTCAGTCACCAACACACGGTTACTGTTGCAGCCATCAGCCTTACTAGCTAGAGATGGACAATAATGTTGGTGCTCTAAGTCGTTGTTGGAATTTTCAAGTTTCTATTCCTGCTTGTGTGAACTAACCCTCACTAGAGTTCTTTGTGCCCTAGGCTTATGGGTTTATGCTAATTCGTATAACTTGGTGAATATATATCTACTTTCACAACTCTAGCATATTAACTAATAAATATTACATTTGAACTAACTTGGGTATTGCTTTTTACTGTTTATCTGTGTCCCAATTTGATTCAAAGAGGTTAACACTTTTATAGAGACCTATGATTTAATGGCAAAGTACATCAGCTTCCCACTAATGGATCATGTTTTGATGTTGCCACTTAATAAACCTTTTATGTAACTGTCAGCATTTCTGTGTGATACTAGCTTCAGTAAAAATAGCCTATGATGCCCACTTTTGAAGTAATATAAAGAAGACATGATTTACACATAATAAATTATGGCAAGAAAAATAAGCTTCACTGTTAAAAAAAAATACAAACAAAAAACACATTCCCAGGGAAAGGTTTACTGTTGGTAATTAAAATGCTTTACAGAAATGTTTCACTGAAAATAGTACAATGGTGAATTGTATTATTAGACTTACAAATCAAAACCCCAATGAGATACCACATTACACCAGTCAGAATGGCTAAAATTAATGAGATAGGAAACAACAAATGTTGGCAAGGATGTGGAAGCAGGGGAACCCACTTACACTCTGGGTGGGAAGGCAAGCTGGTACATTCTTTACTCTGGAAAGTGGTATAAAGTATGGAGGTTCCTCAAGATGTTAAAAATAGAGCTGCCCTATGACCTACCAATTGCACTACTAGGTATTTACCCCAGAGGTATAAATGTAGTGATCCAAAGGGGCACCTGTGCCCCAATGTTCATAGCAGCAATGTCCACAGTAGCCAAACTGTGGTAAGAGTCTAGATGTCCATTGACAGATGATTGGATAAAGATGTAGTACATATATAAAATGTAATATATACAATATGACTCAGCCATTAGAAAGGATAAATACCATTTACACTGATGTGGATAGAATTGGAGGGTATTATGCTGATGGAAATAAGTCAGTCAGAAGAACAATGATCATATGGTTTCACTTTTATGTGGAATAAAACAGCATAGAGGGATCATAAGGGAAGGGAGGGAAAACAGAATGGGAAGTCATCAGAGAGGGAGAAAAAACTATGAGAGATTCTTAACTATGGGAAACAGGGTTGCTGGAGGGGAGGAGGGTAGGGGATGGGTAATTCGGTGATGGGCATTAAGAAAGGCTCATGATGTGATGTGCAATGGGTGTTATATGCAACTGAGAAGTTACTGAACACTACATCTGAAACTAATGATGTACTGTAAGTTGGCTAATTGAATTTAAATAAAGAATAACATAAATTTTTCAAGCAGCTGCCAGTGCACAGTTCACACTGTAACAAGGGAAACATGGCTTCATCACACTCAAGTTGTTGCAACAACCTCTTGTTCTTTAAATCTGTTTTTCATCCCTGCACAAGCAACTGCTAGTACAGAAAGATGTGTTAATTAAGTCCAGCATAGTTCATAAGGGAATTATTCTCTATCAACAAGAGAAGTTTTGAAGTCAGTGCCAAAGGTTTATCTGAGGTTTTGTTTTAATTTAATCAGTTCATGTTTGGGCCCCTGCAATTAATATTCTTCTTCTAAAATGATCCTGAAATCTATGTACCATTTCAAAGTTCTGTAGGTAAAATATCAGATAAATTTAAAAAGAAAAAGTCTGTGAGGTAACTTGGTAAAGTATTGAACCAAGATATTTAAAGCTTGAAATTAAATGTCACAACCATAGTTGCAGAAATATATAGGAAACATGAAGGATTTGTTGTTCATGACGCAATGGGTAGGCTAACGATGCTATATTCCACAGTCATGGAGGGATCCAAGCTCTTTTAATCTTTTCTCAGTCTTGCAGTGGGTTCTTGCACCCCTAATCACATGAGGAAAGTGAAGGTGAAGATGATCTCAAGTGAAGTTTCAGGGGCCAGGTTTGAAAGAGGTACATAGTACTTCTTCCCTCATGCCATTGACCAGACTAGTCTCTCAGGGCCGCCTAAATGAGCTGAAGAAATAGACTGTGATAATCTAAATAAAAAGATAAAAATAAAGATATTGATGAGCACCACTAATCTTGATCACAAGCATGGAGCTATACACTTACATAAATACATAACATGAGCTCTGAACAGGTGTATGAGGCCAATAAGCCTTACTTCTAAAAACTTAAATATTTGGTTATTATGTGAACTTCCCCTCATTTTGTTTTTTAATAAGATATCCCTTTTTATTGAGAGAAAATTGACAAATAGAGTTCTCAGAATGTAATTTTCAAGTTCTCAGTCGTTGCTTTTTCTCAAGATTGTGTTAGCTATTCAGGATTTTTGTAGTTCCATACAAATATTAGGACTATTCCAGTGTTTTGAAAAGCACTGTTGGTATTTTCACAGGAATTGGTTTGAATCTGTAGATCGCTCTGGGTGGAGTGAACATTTTACCAATAGTATTCTAATCCATGAACATGTATCTTCTATTTGTTCATGTACTTTTCCATTTCATCAATGTTTTATAGTTTTCAGGGTACATTTTTTTCTTGGGTTGATTCCTAAGTATTTTTATTCTTTTTTGTGTAACTTTAAATGGAGTCTTTTAAAATTTGGTTTTCTGCTACTTTTTTTGGTGGAGTCTTCAGGGATTTTATTTATGGTGTCATGTTCTCTGCAAATAGTGACAATTTTATTTCTTTACCAATTTGGATGGCTTTTATTTCTTGTTTGATTGCTGTGCATAGGACTTCAGGTTATGCAGAATAAAAGTGGTGAGAGTGGAATCCTTGTCTTGCTCTTGCTCTTAGAGGAAAAGCTATTTTTAACCATTAAGTGTTCTATTACCTGTGGGTTTTGCCATCAGTGGTCTTTCTTATGTTTGAGGTATGTGGTCCATGTAATCCCACTTATGAGTTTGTATCACGAACAGCTGTTGAGTTTTGTTATGACTTTTCTGTCGGGGACCACCTCCAGCCGGGAAAGTCCCCGCCATTACAAGATGGCGCTTGGCTCACTGCCAGCAAAATACGCTGCAAGTAAAAAACGAACTTTCTGGTGAAGCCTGTCTAAAGGAGGACATAGTCATTGGCTGTTTCAAATTTAATAAGCATAGTAACAGGACTCTCATTGGCTCTCCCCACTGCTTGGCCCCTTATTTGTCACGCTGCCGCATATAAGCTAAGGAAGTTGACGAAATAAAAGGAGGAAATGAAGCATTAACACCGAACCAGGCTTTTTGTCGTCCTTGCGGGTCGAGGGCGAAAAATGGTGCCGAAACCCGAGAAATATTAAGAAAAATATAAAAACCTTGCAAGGGAGAAGTCCGCAGGACAAAGAAGTGCCGATTTGGATTCCAGAGAGATTGGTCCGGAAGGCCCCTGAGAACGAGGATGAGGACAGAGGAAGCCGTGATCCTCCTACTGTCGTGGGGGACTCTGATATTCCTAATTCCCCAGATGGCGACACGTGAATTATGGGCTATTCTAAAGGCTTGGCCCTATCCTTTACCTTTAACTAATTCTTCCTTTATTTTCCCCCGTTCTTCACTAGCTGAAATACTGAGTGTTGGTTCTATTGTTTCTTTTTCTGCACTCTGTGTTACCCCTGTAAAATTCTCTAACCTTAGTCAGATTAGCAATTCCTCCGAACAGCTTTCCCAGGTTTGCAGGGTGCTTGGTCTGACTATATTCAAAATTTCACACAAATCCTTTTGGCTGAGATAACTCGAGTAAATAGTACGCGTGTGCAACCAGCTTCCCTTCCAGATCTATTTCAAACATTGAGCAATTGTTCCAGTTTACCAAACAATGGGCTGGCACAATTGGTCTTCTTGTCCTCCTCCTTATTGGCATTCTGCTTCTATTCAGAAAAGTTCGCCAATGGAGAACACAGCAGCGAGAGCAGAGCGGAGCTATAGTACAAGCCCTTATGTCAATAGAGGCTGGGACATCTCCCCAGATATGGCTAAGCTTGCTAGATCGGTAGTCAAAGATGGGTAAGATCAGTAGAGAAGCATACCAACCTAAGACAGGACAGAGATCATTGATATCTTGTGTCTGATGATGGGTAAGGATGTTTTCTGCTACTGACGACCTAAGACAGGCACCATCTCTGCCATAAAACAAAAAAGGGGGAGATGTCAGGGACCACCTCCCACTGGGAAAGTCCCCGCCATTACAAGATGGCGCTTGGCTCACTGCCAGCAAAATATGCTGCAAGTAAACAACGAACTTTCTGGTGAAGCCCGCCTAAAGGAGGACATAGTCATTGGCTGTTTCAAATTTAATCAGCATAGTAACAGGACTCTCATTGGCTCTCCCCATGGCTTGACCCCTTATTGGTCACCCTGCCGCATATAAGCTAAGGAAGTTGACGAAATAAAAGGAGGAAATGAATATTAACACTGAACCAGGCTTCTTGTCATCCTTGCGGGTCGAGGACTACACTTTTCCACATCAATTAAGATACCATTTTTATCCTTCATTTTGTTAATGTAGTATCAATTGATTTTGTAAATATTGAACCATTCTTACACTTCCAGATTAAGTCTCACTTGATTGTGGTGAATGATTTTTTTACTGTATTGTTAAATGTGGTTTGCTAACTTTTTTCAAGAATTCTGGCATCTGTATTCTTTACGGATATTGGCCTGTAATTCTTTCTCCTGCTCCTCCTTGTAGTGTTTCTGTCTCATTTTGGTATCAGGGTAATGCTAGCCTCATAGAATGAATTTAGAAGCTTTCCTTCCTCTTCTATTTTTTGAAATAGTTTGAGAATAGATATTATCTCTTAAATATTCTAGAACTTGTGAATATGTCTAGTTTTAGACTTCTGTTTATTGACTTTCTTTACAATTTCATTTTATTACCAATCATCTGTTCATTATTTTCTATTTCTATTTACTTTTGGAAGATTGTATGCTTCTAGAAATTTATCCATTTCTTCTAAATTGTCTAATTTGTTAGCATATAATTTTTGATAATCTCTAATCTGTATTTCTGTGGTATTGATTGTTATTTCTCCTCTTACTGATTTCAGTTGGGTACTCTTTATTTTTCTTCATGAGTCTTGTTAAAAGTTTATCATTTTGTTTATATTTTCAAAGAAAGCTCTTGATTTCACTGATATTTTCTATTTTGGTAATTTTTTAGTGCCTATTTCATCTGTTTCTGCTCTGATTGTTATTTCCTTTCTTGTACTAACTTTTGGCTTTGGGTTTTGTTGGTTCTTCTTTATCTAGTTCTTTAGATGAAAGATGAATTGTTTACTTTAGATTTCTATTGTTTCTTGAGGTAGATTTTTCTCGGTATAAATTTCTCTTAGGATGGTATTGTTGTGTCTCAAAGGTTTTGGACCACTATGTCTTCCTATTTATCTCCATGTATTTTATTTTTCTTTGATTTTTTTCACGGACTCATTGGTAATTTAGTAGCATGTTGTTTAGCCTACATGTCTTTTTTTCCAGTTTTTTTTTTCTTTTGTAATTGATTTCTAGTTTCATTCCATTGTGGCCAGAAAAAAAAAAATGCTTGATATGATCTCCATTTCAAATTTATTGAAACTTGTTTTGCTATCTACCATATGATCTATGCTGGGGAATGTCCATGTGCACTTGAAAAAAAAAGTATATTCTATTTTGGGTATTCTGTTTATATAAGTGTACCTGATTTAATGTGCTATTCAAAAACATTGTTTTCTACTGCTTTTTTCTCCCCTGCCTGGATGACCTTTCCACTGATGAAAATGGAGTGTCAAAGTCCCCTGTTACTGTTACTGTATTACTGTCACTTTCCTCCTTTGTGTCAATATTTGCTTTGTGTTTAGGTACTCCAATGTTCGGTGCATAGATGTTTACAAGTGTTATATCCTTTTGTTGGATTAATCCCTTTATCATTATGCAGTGCCCTTTGTCTCTTATTATAGTCCTTGTTTAAACTTTATTGTGTCTAAGTATTGCTATTCAGCTTTTTTCTTTTTCATTTCAATTTGCATGGAGTAACTTTTATCCTTCACTGTTAGTCTGTATGTGTCTTTAAGTCTGTAGTGTCTTGTATGCATCATATAGATGGGTATTAGGTGTTTTGTTTACCATTCAGTCACCCTGTGTCTTTTAGAGTATTTAGGCCATTTACACTTAGTTGATTTGTTTTTGCCATTTTGTTAATTGCTTTCTGATTACTTTTGTAATTCTCTTGCTCTTATCGATGAGTTTTAGTGCTATGCTTGATTTCATTTCTCTTCACTTTTTGTGCATCTGTTGTAAATTTTTGGTTTATGATTACCATAAGGTTCATATATAACATCCTAAATCAATCTATATTAAGTTATCTTCACTTAAGTTTGAATACACGTTAAGGAAGTTTCATTCTTCCTACTTCCATGTTTTTTATGTATACTGTCCTATTTTATATCTTTATTTTTCCAGTCCCTGCAACTAGTAATATCTTATTATTTTTGTCTCTTAATCTTTATAATAGCTTTATAAGTGGTTGTTCTACTACCTTTAGTGTATGTTTGCATTACTGGTGAAATTTTTTCTTCCATACTTTTCTTATAATTATGGTCTTTCTACTTAAAGTATGTTTAACATTTTTTATAAGGCCAGGTTAGTAGTGATAAACTCTTAACTTTTGTTCATCTAAGAAACTTTCTCCTTCAATTCTGAATGATAATCTTGCCAGGTAGAGTATTCTCAGTTGTAGGTTTTTGTTTTTTTTTGTTTTTTTTTTTTTTTTTTAAACCTTCCAGTACTTTGTAGCCAGAAGGGAGTGGCATGATATAGTCGGTTTCTGACAAAAATAATCTGATGTTGTTATTAGGAGGTTTCCCTTGTATGTAACCAGTTGCTTCTTGCTACTATTAAAATTGTCTTGATGGTTAATATTTGCCATCTTATTTTTTTAAAGATTTATTTTAGAGAGTGAGCATGCAGTGGGGGAGGGCCTGAGAGAGAGGTAGAGAGAAACTGTAAGCAGACCCTGTGTTTAGTGTGGATCCCCACATGAGGCTGGATCTCAGACTCTGAGATCATGACCTGAGCCTAAACCAAGAGGTGGACACTCAACTGACTGTGCCACCCAGGTGCCCCTAATCTTTACCATTTTAATTATTATGTGTCTTGATGTGGACCTCAGTGGCTTTTTCTTGTTTGGTACTTTCTGTCCTTCCTGAACTCAATGTCTGTTTCTATCCCCAGGTTAGGTAAGTTTTCTGCTATCATTTCTTCAAGTAATTCTCTGCCCCACCTCTCTTCTCCTCCTGGGACTACTATAATACAAATGTTTGATTTATATTATCAAAATATCACTTACCCTAACCTCATTTAATATTTTTTTCTTTTTGCTGTTGAGCTTAGGTACTTTCCATTATCCAGTATTCCAGATCACCTATCCATTCTTCTATATCCTCTGATTTCCCAAAGCTTAGCTTTGATTTCAGTTATTTTTCAACTCTGGTAATTTATATTTATTATCTAGATCTTTGCTGAAGTACTCATTAAGTTCATCTACTCTTCTCTCCAGTCCAGTGAGCACTTTTATGATCAGTACTTTGAACTCTTTATCAGATAGATTACTTATCTGCTTTGTTCTTTTTCTGAGGTTTTGTTTCTTTTAGAGCATATTCCTCTTAATTTTCTGGGTGTATTTCTATGAATTAGGTGTAAAATCTACTTCTCCTAAACTTAGAGTAATAGTCTTGTGTGTGGCCATCACCAGTGTACACTTGTGTGCCTGGTGACTTTGGGTGGCTGACTAGAGCTGTGGCTGGTGGGGGTGTCCTGTGTCATTCTTTGCTGGGGCTACCCCGGTGGGATTGTTGGAGCCAAAGTATGCACAGACTGGTATGGTCCTGGGGATTTCTTTATCGACAGCACCTTGACAGGGTTGCTGAAGCTGAAATGGGTACAAGCTAGAAGGTCCCAGGGCTTTCTTTGTAGAGGACATGCTTTTTCAGAACAACTGAAGGCAAAGTAGATGATAGCTATGGTGTCATGGGGCACTCTGTATAGAGGGTGCACTGGCAGGGTGGCTGGAGCTGAGACAATGTGGGCTGCAGGATCCCAGAACACTCCACATTAGGGGGTGTCCTGGTTGGGCAGCTGGGGCTGAGCTGGCACCAAATTGTGGGGTGGGGAGGGAGGTCCTTGTGTGTTTTGCTTAAGGGTGTTCTGTGAGTTGTCTGAGTCTAAAGCAGCTATAGGCTGAGAGGTCCTGAGGTGCTCTGCACTGGGGATGTTCCTAAAATTCTGGTGCTGAAGTGGTGCAGTGATTTGTGCCTGTGCCATTTTAGCAAAATGGCTGGAGCTAAGGGAGTACTGCCAAGGGGTATCCCAGTATGCACTGTACTGAGGCTACCTTGGTGGGACAGCTGGAGATAGTGTGCAGCAGAACCCCAGTTCTCCCTGAAGCAGCTGGCCAACTATAGTGCCCAGTTCCTCCCCCAATCTGTACTCTCAAAGTGGAGGGGTAGCATAAAGTATTGTGCTTACCATCACCTTAGATCCAGGGAGCATTCTAGCCACTCCCCTGACATTTGGCAGGGATTCAGGGCTAGTTCCTTTGAAAGGGCAACTAGAATTTAAAATGGCAGCTTCTCCCTCCCCACCACCATGTTTCCCAGGGAGAAAAATTTATTCCTGGTCCTTCAGTACTGTCCCTTCCTATGATAGTTTGCAACATCAGGGTTGGGGGTTTCCTTCATTACTGTATCTCCATCTCTCTTGCCATTCTTCATTGTGCAGAAGCTGTTCAATCAGGCCTCCATTCTTCAGAAGGAATTGCTCTATATGAAAGTATAGATTTGGTTTGTTTGTGGAGAAGTTGAGTTCAGGATTTTCCTACATTGCCATCTTGGACTCTCCCTGATTGTTTTGTCTTTCTTGAGGTTTAATAACTAGCACCACAGGCAATATGCCAACTGACTTTTTAAATAAGTGTAACTACTGTTATCCATTTCATTTCTGGAGGTCCAGTCCTTCCTTCAGCATTGACACATTAGCATATCTTGAATCTTTGCATTTGAATCCAGCTTTACAATATACATTTCTCTTAACCTACATTTTCTCATTTGATTTCATAATAATCTTCCAGTACAAGGATGGGTTCTATAGTTCTCTTCACTTTACAGGTAAGAAAACTGAGGTCTAGGACAGGGAAAAGTCTTGACCAAGGTCACAATAATAAATAATGAAAGAGCCTGAACCTTTGATTCTTAGGGCCATGATAATGATGAGGATGAAGAGGAGGAGATACCATCTACTGCAGCTTATTAAAAATATACACAACTAATGAATCATTGAACACCACATCAAAAACTAATGATGAACTAATAATAAATTACATAGAGATACTTAACTCTAGGCACCATGCTAAGTAACTTCCTATTTCGGTGTTATAAGCAGTCCTACTAGCCGAAGGTCAAAATTGTAAAGGGATTTGCAAAAGCTCACAGGGCTAGTAAACAGCAGAACATAGTATCTAGGCAAGATGTCTGCCAGATGCAAAAGCTCATTATCTGGTATAGACCCTAAGACCCAGTCCATTGTTTTGGTCTTGGTACATCAGGCAATGACTTCACAAAACCAAATAAATAGTTTTGGGTGTGATCTGATAACTTGGGCTTGTTATCATTAGAGAGATATCTGTAAGGGTGACAGCCATCCCAGTTTGCCCAGGACTCCATGGTTTCCCTGATTGTTGAATTTTAGTCCTAAAGCTGAAAAGTCTTGGACAAACCAGGATGACTTGCTCACTGTAAGTCCTGTGTCCTTTAATGCATCTTGTTGGAAATTCCTGTTTTTTTTTAATCCTAGTTTGCTATCTTGTTTCCTAGAAGAGCTAATTTATCACTGGAGTTAAGATATCAACTTTAACCAAGCAGAAAAGGAGGAATTTGAGCCCTAACAGGTAGAGGTAACTTTGAGTAATCCATGAGGTTCTTTGGCCTCTGAAGGCCTAAAGTAAAGAAAGACTGCATGTAGGTATCTATTATATACCAAAATGTAGTTTAATTGAATTGTTCTTCAAAATTATTTTTGTGAACTCTCCCACACTTAAATAAAAGTCAATTCTATGTATTTTTCCATTCCCTAAATGCTTAAATTTTATGATTTCTTAGAAGCCACTCCCTGCCTTTCCCTTATGTATTTAATTTGTGTCTATAAATTTATTCTTTAGTTGACATGTTCCCTAAGAACAACATCAGCATATAAACTGTTCCTTCATATGGTTTGAGATTGTGAAATCCATGCTTGCAATGCAACCATTAAACATGAATAAAGTTCTATTTTGTTTTATTAGAGTTTTTAGAGTTTGTATCTTAAAGCAAACGCTCTAACAGCTTTCTTTTGCAATATAAAGTGGGTTTGTGGTCAGCCAGGGCAGAGTGGATAGGCCCCAAGACTCATAATTCGTGTTATCACCACTTTCTTTTCGGCTACATACATATATGTACATTAAGAGATTTTTTTTTTTTAATAACACTAGTTATTTTTTTGTGAGAGTTTTTTTTGAGGGTTAAGGAATTAAATGACAAATGGTTGGGTAGTAGTAACCTAGGCTAAGGGGGAAATGTGATCCCAAAAAAAGGTCCTAATGACTTGATTTTCTGTCATGGTGATATATCACAGACAGTTGAGCTGAGCTATTCATGTTGGCTACTATGATGGAGAAGAGAAAAATGAATAAATGTATCAAGTGGCTGTAAGCACTATAATGAAACCCAACAAGATAAGAAGATAGAAAGTGAGGTTGGGGAAGTTGCCTCCAATAAAATGGTAACTGATTATAGCTATTACTGAAGTAAAAGTCACCCATGCTTATGTCTGGTGGAAGAAAACTCCAGGCTGAAAAAATGTTAAAGAGAGATCAGTCAGTACTTTTGGATCACTTCCTTCGTCATGGAAATGGTGGCATATACCACAAATTAGGAAGAGGCTAGTTAATAGCAATGAGAATGACCTTTTACAGGCACCATGGTCTTTATATCCTGGTAGTTAGCAACTCTGTTCTTTAAATGTGAGCCAGAGTACAAAAAAAGGAAAAGCCACTGGGCTATCTACACTATGAGGGTGGCTGGGAATCTCAAAATATAAGGAGAAGATTCTCTTTAGGGTACTGGGAATTGTTTGACATATCTTGATACCCAACAAAAAGGACCCTGCTTTTTGAATACCCATAGCTCCTGAGAGAGTGGACAAAACCTCTACTTCTCTAAGATGAAAGATGACTGGGACCTTTACTAGAACACAGATTTACCAAGCATCAGGAGAGCCTTGTGCTATGGGGAGACTAAGGTGTCTCAGTGTTTCATTGGCATTAAGGTGTTCTGTTGGCATTCCTCACCCTGTTGTAGAATCACTCCACATATGAAGCTGATAATTTTTTCCTGAAGGGGAAATAGTAAAGGAGGTAAGAAATTAAAGGAAGAGTTCCTACAGCCTATCACCTTGAAGCTTTGCAGAGCTGACAGGTTATCAGGGATAAGAAACTTACATTGACATTTTTAGCAAAAGAATGTGAATAGCACAGAGACTGACCATGAAATATTACACTCCTAGAGGACACAGTGATGAGCTTAAGCATGTAGGTAATGGTGTATAAGACAAGCTTCTGATGTCAAGAGTTATATCATCTAGTGAGGGAAAAGTCAGACTTGCCTATCAAAAATTAATTTTTAAGAATGAAAAGAACCTGAACTTCTAAGCTTTGTTCTGAAAAGTTACTAGGAAAATTGTCAAAAAACCTATTAAATTACCATCTTGGTAGGCAAGGCAATAATTTTAAGCAGTAAGGACAAAAAAAAAAAATACACATAGAAGCTTCATGGAGTAGGGTCTTAAAGGATCTAAAAAGAAAGTGAAACTTAAACACTTTCTTGAAAAATGGGTAGAACTTGAATAGGCATAGAGAAGAGTGTTCTTCATGGGGAGAATATCCTAACAAGACAAAGAGAGTGATGTGCACAAATAACGTTGGGAAGCCCTGTTTAGTTCAGCCTGGTTGGAATAATGAAAAGTAAGTTTTGAAAGTTAAATAAATGGAGGTCGGATTGTGGAGATCTTGCATGCTAGACTAGAAATTGGGATTGCATCCTGAAGCCAAAGGGAAACTTCACTGGTTTTGAAGAAAGTCATGGTACATTAAAATTATTGTGACTGAGTTAAAGTGAATGAATTGCAAGTAGTAGAGACTGAGAATAGGGAACATTGTTAGAAAAATTTCAGTAGTCAGATAGTTCACGTACCAGATGATACACTGTGACCTATTAGGTGAGTTGTACAAAGACTGGCCCAAGAAGTTTAAAAAGCCGTAACAACTTCTACACTTGACCAAGATGGAGTAGCAAGGATTTGATATAACCTCCTTCCTGAAACAACTAAGTAAAACAAAGTATATGAAACAAGGTTTTTAGATCTTCAACATTACAGATGACAGGACAGTGATCAGAGGTTGAAAACAAAGTCAGCACAAGATCAGAGGTTGTGAAACTCCAGTTTACTGAGTAGAGAGATGAAGGAAGCAGGATATAGAGGGAGAATCCTGATAGAGTCTAGCAGTCTCTCCCATGAATTGAGATGATCTTTTGGGAGTTCAAGACAGCAAAAGCTTATAGGGAGGAGTATGAAAAGGAGTGGGGAGCGAGAATACTAATAAAATAAGTGAGAAAGAGAAACCTGAGAGAATCACCAAGAAGATATTAGAGAACAATTCCTATATCTCAAAGTAAAAATAGTTTCTCTTCTTGAAGGCTAGAGTAGAAAACCCCAGTAATTCATAGGATATCAGAAGACTACTCCAGAAAGATCTACCTTCAGTAGTGAAACAAAACTGTCTGTGGAATGAAGCCTGCTCTAATCCTGACATTTTAAAAGAAGTTATAGAAGAATCCAATTGTTTCCAAGTAATTTAACAGTGTCAAAGAATACACTTCAAAAATATTTATAAGAACAAAAAAAGGATAAATAGTCAAGATGGAAACAATGTTAAGTGTCAGTTGGTGGATGAATGGATAAGGATATGAGACACAAATACATGCATATATATACTATACACACACATGCACAGATACTACTCAGCCATAAAAGGAATAAAATCTTGCCATTTGTAACAACATGGAGGACTTCAAGGGTATCCTTCTAAGTAAAATAAGTCAGAGAAAGACAAATACCATATGATACAATTGGCATGCAAAATCTAAAAAACAAAGATGAGCAAACAAACTCATGAATACAAAGAACACAGGGATGGTTACCAGTGGAGAAAGGGCCTGGTGGGCAGGCAAAATGGATGAAAGGGAAGGTACAGATTTCCAGTTGTGAAATGAATAGGAATGTGGTGTGAGCCTGGTGATTATGGTCAATGGTATTGTGCATATTAGAAGGTTCCCAGGAGAGTGGATCTTAAATGTTTGCATTACAAGAACAAAGTTTGTAACCTTTTATGATAATTAATGGTGACTAGACTTACTGTGGATTGAATCATACTGTATGCCTGAAACTAATGTTTCATATCAACTCTTTCTCAAAAACAATTATGTCCAGAACCCAACAAGGTAAAATTCCCAGTGTCATCCAGTCAAATATACCAGCCATGCAAAAGAGTAGGAAAGTAAGTCATGATGACGAGAAAAATTAATCAATAGAAACAGACCCACAAATACTGCCAGTGATAGAATATACAGGTAAGAACACTTTTTCTTTCCTTTTATTTTTTAATTTTTATTTAAAGTTTTTTAAAAATTATTTTTATAAACATATAATGTATTATTAGTCCCAGGAGTACAGGTCTGTGAATCACCAGGTTTACAACTTCATGCACTCACCATAGCACATACCCTCCCCAATGTCCATAACCCCACCACCCTCTCCCTACCCCCACCCCTGGCCACCCTCAGTTTGTTTTGTGACATTAAGAGTCCCTTATGGTTTGTCTCCTTTCCGAACCCATCTTGTTTCATATTCTTTTCCTACCTCCCAAAGCACCCACATTCCATCTCCACTTCCTCATATCAGGGAGATCATATGAAAGTTGTCTTTCTCTGACTGACTTATTTCGCTAAGCATAATACCCTCTAATTCCATCCACGTCATTGCAAGTGGCAAGATTTCATTTCTTTTGATGGCTGCATAGTATTCCATTGTGTATATATATACCACTTCTCCTTTATCTATTCATCTGTTGATGGACATCTAGGCTCTTTCCATAGTTTGGTTATTGTGGACATTGCTGCTATAAACATTTGGGTGCACATGCCCCTTCGGATCACTATCTTTGTGTCTTTAGGGTAAATACCCAGTAGTGCAATTGCTGGGTGGTAAGGTAGCTCTATTTTCAGCTTTTTGTGGAACCTCCATGCTGTTTTCCAGAGTGGTTGCACCAACTTGCATGCCCACCAACAGCGTAGGAGGGGTCCCCTTTTTTAGCATTCGCTCCAGCATCTGTCATTTCCTGACTTGTAAATTTTAGCCATTCTGACTGGTGTGAGGTGGTATCTCATTGTGGTTTTGATTTGTATTTCCCTGATACTGAGTGATGTGGAGCACTTTTTCATGTGTCTGTTGGCCATCTGGATGTCTTCTCTAGAGAAATGTCTGTTCATGTTTTCTGCCCATTTCTTGATTGGATTATTTATTCTTTGGGTGTTCAGTTTGCTAAGTATTTTTTATAGATTTTGGATACTAGCCCTTTATCTGATATGTCATTTGCAAATATCTTCTCCCATTCTGTCTGTTGTCTTTTGGTTTTGTCAATTGTTTTCCTTTGCTGTGCAAAAGCCTTTGATCTTGATGAAGTCCAAATAGTTCATTTTTGCTCCTGCTTCCCTTGCCTTTAGCAATGTTCCTAGTAAGAAGTTGCTGCTGCTGAGGTTGAAGAGGTTGCTGCCTGTGTTCTTCTCAAGGAATTTGATGGGTTCCTTTCTCACATTGAGGTCTTTCATCCATTTTGAGTCTATTTTCGTGTGTTGTATAAAGAAATGGTCCAATTTCACTTTTATGCATGTTCCTGTCCTATTTTCCCAACACCATTTATTGAAGAGACTGTCTTTTTTCCATTGGACATTCTTTCCCACTTTGTTGAAGATTAGTTGACCATAGAGTTGAGGGTCTATTTCTGGGCTCTCTATTCTGTTCCATTGATCTATGTGTCTGTTTTTGTGCCAGTACCATACTGGGCAAGAACATTTTTTAACAGTAATTTCATAATATTCCATATGTACAAGAGGGTAGATAAGATAGAGCATATAAGTAGAGATAGAAAACATGAAAGACACAAATTAAAATTCTAGAGATAAAACTGTCTAAATATACACTGGATGAGTGAACACATCACCAAAAAAGATGTACAAATGGCCAAATCAACATATGAAAAATAGTTTGTAATTAGCCATTAGGCAAATGTGAATTAAAACTACAATGAGGGTAAAAGGTGACTTCAAACTTTGGACCTTGAGTAACTGGAATATTTATGGTATGCATGACTATTAATATAGGAAAGCTAGTTAGAACTGGACGTAAGGGATTTAATTTTAGATACGATACGTTTGAGGTAATAGAGGAACATCCTGAGTGGAAATATTTATCAGACAGATGAAGATATAGAACTAGAACTTGGAAGACACGTGATGTCCAGATATATAATTAAAAAAAATAGAGCCATGAAAGCTATACCTGAATGCTTTTTCTTGATGGTACAGTGTTCTATGTATGTTTTGTGTATGCTCATGTGTGTAGTCATGTGAAAAGCTTATGTTTCATTGCTTTGAAGTAGCAAGCACTCAAATGTCTAAATTAAATTACATTTGGTTAAATGAGAAACAGCATACTCAACCCTTACCTATTCCTCTTGTTCAGAGTGACACAAAGTTAGAAATCCTGGGAAAAATGCATTTTAATACTAATATTTAGAAAAGATCAATGAATAGCTTTAAGTCTAATCCTGCATGCAAGTCATTTTGCATAGGTATGCCTCATCATCCATGGCTACCGTCAAAAACAATACACAGTCCCTAGCACACCTCCCCTCCAAGTCTGTGTTAGGAACACCATTAACAATTATAGCCAAATAGTAACATGCTGTATCACTTATGGAGGAAATGAGATAATTAAGTCTTAGCATCCTTGGATTTAAGCCTAATATTAGGTTGAACTATGTAAGGAAATGTTCTCTTAGAGAGAGCCATTTGCACAAGAACAAATAAAACTTGGTGGCATGTTGCTGAATTTGGTGAGGGTGTTGGCTAAGAAGTTCTTGCTTGCTTGCAGCTTCCTATCCATTGAAAGCATGACCGCTATGGATATCCCTGGGTATTTTTCAGCTCGACTACTTTATGTAGACAAAGAAATTTCCATTCTGGCATCCCAAGTATCAAGCTGATTAGCATAAGCATTTGTTGATCTTTCAGTAGTAAAAACATAGTAGTACTCAAGTCAATGATATGAAATTGAAAATGTTTAGCTTAGCACATTATCAATAAAATGACTTTTAGAGGCATTGAAATCCATTCAAAACAGATGCCTAGAAGCATTTTGTCTCGAGTGTTTTCTCTTCCAAATATCAAGTAAGGTTTTTAACACAGAGACATATGTTTGAGCAAAAATGTTCTTTCTATAAAAAGCAGGATAACACTAAGCAGTGTTGTTTGTTGTTTTGTTTTTTTTTTTAGCAGTGTTTTAATCAATAAGCTTTCATGAATAGAATACCTATAAAATTCTTTTGTTTTGGGGGGTGTTTAGGCTGTTTTTTTTAATGTGAACTTCTGTTGGCCTCATACACAAGAATAACACACAAAACAATATGCACAAACGATACATGTTCAGTTGAATGACTTTCCAGAAAGTGAACACTCCTATGTATTTGATAACCAAAGACTGAAAATTACCAGCACCTAGAATCTCTCTTGAGTTCCTCACAGTCCTTGCTTCTCTCCTCAGGGTTAACCACCATTGTAACTTTTAACACTGTTACTTAGTTTTACTTGTGTCTGAATTTTATGTAAATTGAATCCTATTCTTCAGGTCTGGGTTTCTTTCACTCAACATTGTGTTCAGGAGAGGTGTCAATGTTTGTGCATGCATGATGGTACAGTGTTCTCTTATGCATTCTCTTATCTCAATGTATCCATTCTGGTGTTGATAGACATTGAGTTTTCAGTTTGGGACTATGACAAGTATTACTACTATAAATATTCCTTTATGTATTCTGGTAAACATAGGGGTATAGTCCTGTTGGGTATATGGTAGAACTTACTGAAACATTGGGTAGATACTAATTTCACCTAAGAAGTTGCAGTGTACATTTTTATCACCAAGCATTGTAGTTGTTGCATAACTTAGCTAATAGTTGATCCTTAAAAACTTGGGTATGAACTGCTCAAGTCCACTTCTATACTGGATTTTTTTTTTTTAATAGTACTGTAAATGCATTTTCTCCAAGGATTTCTTAACACTTTCTTCAGCATGCTTTGTTGGAAGAATACAATATATGATACATGTAACATACAAAATGTGTTAACTGACTTTGTGTTATCAGTAGGGCTTCCAGTCAACAATAGTTAGGTTTGGGGGGAGTCAAAATTTACACATGGATTTTCAAATACGTAGGTGTCAGTGCGCCTCACCTCTGTGCTATTCAAGAGTCAACTGTATGTGGTATTATTTGCCTTTAATTTGAGCCATACCAGTGGTGGTACTGCACTGAGTTTTAATTTGCATTACTCTGATGATTACTGATGAGCCATTGGTGTGTTTGGCCATTTTCAATGTCTTTTTTCATAAAGTGCTTATTTAAGTCCTTTGCTCATATTTCTGTTGGATTATCCTTGAGTTGTAGGAGTCCTTTATGTATTTTGGATATGACATCTTATTGGAAATATATGGTAGTCATAATTAAAATTTGTAAAAAAAAATTGTAAATATCATCTCCCATTCTGTTGTACCTTTTGATAAATAGAATTTCTTCATTTTAAAGTAGTCTAATTCATCAGATTTTTTTGTCTAGAACTTTTCTTTGTTTTTTTTTATTGTTTTTAGAAATTTTTGCCTATCCTGAGGATTTGAAGACATTCTTTTTTTTTTTTTTTTTTTTTTTCAAAAAAATCTTGTCTTCTCATTTAGAACTATAATCCTCATGGAATTTTTGTATATTATGTAAAATAGTCAAGATTTATTGTTTTCTATGTGGTTATCCACTTTTGCCTAGATATTCATCACCTTGGGCATTTGATTATTTCTTCCTAGTGGAACAAGGACAGTAACTCCCAAGAAATAACATATATACATATATAGGCGCATGATATAGACATACATATATTGAGGTACAGACTGTGCTCCAAACATTCACTTATGAGTTGGCTTTTTTTTTAATGTTTCTGCATACATTCAGTGTTACTGATAGATTTCCAAGACAGCTTATAAAATGTTCCTTGGTACCTACTGTACCAGTATAGTGAAAAATGTATTCATATTCCATTTATGAACCCTAGGACATCTTCCCTTTCACTCACACAGCAAGATAACATGGTGCTTCGAAAGTGAATAAAGAGATGGACACCAATAGGAGTGATATGAAGGAGTAAGTAAAATAGCTGCCATTGAACAATAATAATTCTCACAACTCATGGATGACAAAATCTTAATCTCTTCAAGATATTCTGAATTGAGAAACAGTAAGTACTTCCAATGCTAAGGCAAGAATTGTATTGGCAGATTCCAGGCTGTCAGTGTAAAAGTGGAAGATTATATCCTACAGATCTCCTGGGAATGGGTCAACATTAATACCCCTCAAAGTGAATGGTACTCCTAGAGTTGCACAGTTCAGTACTGTGGTCCTGTTGGGATAGAGATATATATGAATAATAGATATGTCATACACATTTCCCAGGTATCAAGGAGGAATTGTTGCTAGAATTGGAATGTCAAATTTGCTGATGTATTATCCTTATTAATAGTTATGAGTAAGAAGTTATGCATTCTAAGCCTTTTGTACCAGATGCATTTTAAGCAGCAGTAGGCTATAACAAAATATTTTACACTATACTGGAATTTTCAAGCAACATAAACTTCTTCCTTTTACTATTTCTAGTGCTAAAGTTCGTTGTTGTAAAAGAGTGTCCACTAAGCATGTAGAATCCTGTCCAGGGAAGGGAATTCAAGTTAACTTATTATAACCAGTGCTGATTATTTCTGTGCAGTTAATCTATAAAAGTTTTATAACATAGCTGAGTGTCCAAGTTGAAAGGTGAAAGGCAACACAGTAACACTTTTCCCAAAGTTGTCTGACACAAGCCAAACCTTTTGAAGTTACTGTTATCAGCTTAAAAAATAAAACACTTGACATGTCCAAACAGCCACAGGGAATAACTACGACTAAGGTTTAAAAAAAGATGTAGACTTTCCTAAGCTTGGTATTTTAGTAGATGAGATCACTTGCGTTAGCGTGATCCTTCTCCATGCTGGCCTTTTATCTGCCTTTCTCAAGCCCACTCAGGAAAGGCTCACCCCACTCAGCAACGTGGCTTCGAGTCTCTGCTTCGATCCTTCACCAACTTATTTTAAAACTGCTGCTGTCAGGTGAGTGGCAATGCCTCCTCCGCGGACTAAGAAAAGACAGAGAAACTACATACTTGGATGTGAGCGGGCCAGGCGGGTGCGGGGGAGCTGATTCATAGCTTTGGGAGCTCTCAGAACAAATGCAGGGCTCACTGCCAGCCACCAAAATGGCAGATTGAGTTGGGAGGACGGTAGGGATATAGGTTCACCAACAATGACTCCAAGGTCAATGGTGCTGTAGCAGAAACACTAAAGGTCGGACAATCCACTGGAAGTATGGATATATTCTACTGTAGGTCCCAGGCCCTGTTGTGGGCACAAACAAGATACAAGAACACCCCTAGCTCAAGAAATTCACAGTCTAGTACAGTCACTCTGTGGGTGTGTACATCAGAAGCATCCATAATACCTTTAGATATACAGTTACTCAAGATCACCCAAGATTTTGAATCATAATCACTGGGATCAGGACATGAGAATCTCCATTTTAGCAAGTTGTGCAGGTAATTCCAATGTGCATTCCTGTCTAAATGCCTGGTCTACGGAGGAAGAGCAGCAGCCCTTGGTGTCTACACTGATCCTGACTCCCACCTCTTCCAGGGCCCTGGGCACGCTATTTAGCCATCGAAGCCTCAGTCTTCCTACCTGTACAATGGGCACAAATAAAACGGACCATTTATTACATGCTTCCTAAATGTCAACAACTGTGCTGAATGCTGTGGGTTTTTTGTTGTTGTTTTCTACTTAGTCCATAAAATAATCTTGTCAGGTAGGTGCTATTAACACATGTAAACTCATATAAAGCCTTTGCATTCTTTTTCTCTTGCTGTGTAACACATCATCGCAAATTCGGCAGCTGAACACACATGCCTGCTGATCAGATCACAGCTTGGTGCCTATGAGCAGGCTCAGTGGGTTTCTCTGCTCAGGGTCTCACCAGACCAAGGTTAAGGTGCCAGCCAGCACCGCTCTCACCCAGGGACTCTGGGGACAGTCCACTTCCTGGTGTATTCAGGTTGTGTTGGCAAAATTCAGTTTTGTGGTTGCAGTGATTAGTGGGGGCTGCTCACCACCCCTAGAGCTGCTCAGATCCCTTCTATGGGGGCCCTCCATCTTCAAGCCTCAACAGCACCAGGAATCTCCCTTGTGCTTCAAATCCCTCCGACTTCTGCCATCAGACAGAGAACTCTCTCTGCTTTTCAGGGCTTATGTGATTCAACTGAGCCCAGTGGCGTAATCTCCCTTCTTAATGTAAACTGTGAGTATAACATAATGTAATCACTGGTGTGGCCCCTCATAATAGTCACAGATTTCAGGGATTAGGGCATAACCTCTTTTGGGGCCCACTTTAGACATTCTGCCTAGCATAGTTATAGCCAACAAAATGAGTACAAAGAGTTTTCAGAGTCTTAAAGGGTGAAACTCCCTCTCTGCTATTTATTTCCTGTTTGCCTCTAGGCAAGTTACTTAACCCCTGTGGGCCTCACTAGCATGGTAAGTCAAAGGGAGGACATTATTACCTAGTTTAGTAGGTAGAAAGATTTACAGAAGTTACACCTATAAAACCAACCAGAATAATGTGTGATACGTAGTCTGCTCAGAAATGGATAGTAGGGTCTAGAAACAAAAGACGCTCTTTTGTGGTAAGGATCACATCTACATATTGAGGATGGTGTTGGGGAATAAATAACAAGAATGTAATGGGCCTTGAAGAGATTTTGGCCCATGGAAGGTGCCTGATATAGCTCCTTTCTTCCCAGAGTTTATGGGTTAAATGGCGGTGAGCCGTCTTGTTTAAATGTCACCGCATCCCGATCAGGTAGGTGAGTTATTATTACGTGTGTTTTACAGGTAACAAAGTTTCAAGGACTTAACACAGTGCCTCTCATTAAATGAGAGCAGAGCCAAAGGTCAACTACTCTGTCTTAGCCCCTAGTTGGATGGTTTCTACCCCAGACTTTATTTTTTTTAATAAACATATAATATATTTTTATCCCCAGGGGTACAGGTCTGTGAATCGCCAGGTTTACATACTTCACAGCACTCACCATAGCAAGTACCCTCCCTAATGTCCATAACCCCACCCCGTTCTCCCATCCCCCCTCCCCCCAGCAACCTCAGTTTGTTTTGTGAGATTAAGAGTCTCTTATGGTTTGTCTCCCTCCCAATCCCATCTTGTTTCAAACAATCACCCTGTCCGTGGCTGAGTCACATCTGTTGCATCCACCATTGTAAGCACAATTTCATGGCTTTCATTTTAATCCCCCTCACACTAAACTCACAGAATTTCTACTGAATGTGCATCACTCTTGGACCACGGCACGAGTATCATAAATTGAACTGCTATAGACTGGGACCATCTGCAGAGAACAAACACACCTGGGACTTGGGACAGGAGTGGCATGGGAAGAATAAATAACCATGCTCTTTTCATGTCATGCTAGGGTTTATTTTTGCTCCTGGTGGGCACAGGAAGTCCAGGGCTGATTTTCTTTTCTTTTTTTTTTTTTTCTTTCTTTCTTTCTTTTTTTTTTTTTAAATCTTTGATTTATTTGAGAGAGAGAAAGTATGAGCATGGGGAGGGGCAGAGAACCAGGCTTCCTACTGATCAGGGAGCCCAATGTGGGACTTGATGCCAAAACCCTGGGATCATGACTTGAGCTGAAGGCAGATGCTTAACAGACTGAGCCACCCAGGTGCCCCAAAGACTGGTTTTTATTTAGAATGGGAAATCCTGATATTTGAATAGAAGAGATCTCTGTGATCCCAGAGTAGGAGGAGTCAAACTACAGGGGCAGAGGGCTGGCAAGAGACTGACTTCAACCTCTCTGCCAGACCCTCAGGTCCTCCTGGGGATCACACAGGAGCCAGACTCCCAGGGCTACCCCACTGGATGCTCTACGATGGTGAAAGATTCTGTGCTCACAGAGTAGCTACTGGCCACAAGTAACCCTAGAGCACTGGAAATGTGGCTCCTCCAAATGAGGAACTGGATTTTAAATTTAAATTTACATGTAAGCCTGCCATATGTGGCAAATGACAACAGTTCTCAGAGAAGACAGAGTTAAAATTTGCTCAAATAATCCCTCTCTTATCCTCCTCTCCAGTGCTCTAGCTTCCCAATCCTTTGAGAAGAGATAGTCCCAGGGGTGGGGGAAGACATTTCTGGACACTCTATTTACTAAGAGTTCACCCACGATTTGAGTTGTCTGAGGACAGGGACTGTGTCTTTTCTCTGTATACCTGACATACCTGGCTTGGGACCGGATTCAAGGAAGGTCTTTTGAGCTGAAGCAGACATTATCCAAATGAAAGATAACCTTTCCACAAAGAGAGGCAATTCATCTTCTCTTGGGGGAAGCTTTACAATTAAACACAAACCATTTCTGAGGCTTTCTGAATGACCCGGAAGTATTTGTTTACTTCTTTTCAGTATCAGGGCTCTGTGCAAAGTAGGCAGATTTTCTTCCTATCTAGGAATGCCCCTCTAATTTTCTGCTACTAACTAAGCAAGGGCATCAGTTATAAATTTTCTGATATCAAATAAATAATAACTTTTCTATTTCTAATATTACTAACTATAAGAAATACTGTAAGAAAAGAATAATAACTAACATAACTAGTGTTTACTAGTACTTCATGGTTTATGAAATATTTGTTCAAGCACAATGGGCTTTGATCCCAACAAGAACCTTGTAAGTTTCAAATCTTCATGCCCATTTTACAGAGGAGGAAGTAGAGGTTCAAAGATTATCCAAAGTGTTCAAACACACATAGGTTCTAAGGGGTAGAATGAGATTTGAAAACCAGATTTATTCTAAAGTCGTTACTTACCATGTGTAAGGAAAACACTTTGGGTCAATGTGAAGATGAATTATATATAGATCTTGAAGAACAGATTCGATTTAGACATTAAAAAAAAGGTATAAAGAGAAAGGCATTTCAGGAAAAGTACAAGCGCCACCTGCTCTATTTTCCCTGCCTGGAGTCCCATAACTCTGTTTCTTCTTCTTTCTTTCTATTTATTTACCCAAAAGATTATTTCATTCCTTAACCTGGGATGTTCTGACTGTTGATTCTTTAACCTGGGAAAACTTTCCAGTTGCTCAAATCTGTTTATTCCCTTTTTGTGGGTCCTCTCTTAGACTGTATTCTCTGGCAAAGTCAGTTCTCCCATCTCTTAGTCCAATTGCATTTTCTGTCCCACACCCTCTAAAAACCTTACACTTTAATCATCCATTTTCATGTCTGATTCCTCGACTAGACAGTGAGCTTGCCATGACAAGGCACCATAGTCTCTGTCTTTGTGTTTCAAACACCCACCACAGTACTGGGCACATAAAATGGGCACAGTAAATATTCGATGTGGTTGAGGGAAAAAAAAAGGAATGGACCAACCAATGAAGGAAAGATGGATAGATGGGCAAAGAAATGACAGAGTGATGAGTCTTTGGTCCATGCTTTATAGCTGAGTATCACCACGTAAACTTCTATGGGAAGTCATACATCACCAAAAACATGGTAGAGGGAATGTTAGAGCAAGAACGATGATCACTAGCTGAAAACCCTGTCTGGAGAAGTATTTGTTGCATTGTTATTTTTGACCAGTGAGAACACTATTAATTTCCCTGCAAATTGGGGACACAGGGACTGCAAATGTTCTGTTTACTTTTCATCTATGGCTTCAAATGAGCACTATCAAAAGTTGCTTGCAACACTCTGAGTCTCCCTTTCTTTTTCTGTAAAGTGAAGATAATGATATGTAACCCATGAAATTTTGCCTTGAGGGCCAGAATGCTCTAATTCATGGGGAAGCAAACGGCTGACCTCGTAGTCAGTAAATCTACCTGATTCTCCTTTCTCTTGTATTGCCGTGGAATCTGACTTATTGTTCTCTATAGTAGACCGTGATGGCAGAGACTTGCAGCACCCCCTAACCAGTCCGCAGGGCACAGCCAGACCACATTTCTCATCCTCTGTCACAGGCAGATGCATTCTACCCAAGTGAAGATGATGAGTGCCGCCTTAGAACCTGGCCCAGAAAGACCCCGGTGGATGTTTTTTTCTTCCCTTTGTCTCTTCTAACCATCTGGAATGGAGACCAGCCCCAGGAAGATCCCTTGGACCTACTTGTAGAAAACGGCAGAGCCTCCTTAGGTCTGCATTCCTGAATGACCACACAGAAACAAAATGCTTAGCAAGTGGTTCCTTTGCCCAGGACCATTACATGAGCAGGAAGTTAACTCCAATTTTTCTTGAATGATTACACATTCGAGAGTGGCTGGAATTCCCCTCACACGAATTTACCCTCCTTTAGGGCAGGGTCCACATACTGAGCATGCCACAGAGCAAGGACAGTGCTTGGCAAATAGTGTAGACTCGTTAAACACTTCTAAAAGGAAAGAAAGAAAAAGAAAAAAGAACAAACGCGTGATGGTATCGGCTAACGAGTGCCAGCACTGAAAATGTGTCCTTGAATTTGAATTCATGGACTTTCTCAAAATTGACTCTAAAAATAGTGTTCAAAGTATTATAGTTTCTGGCTTTCCTGCTTGGTAACTCTCAGCACATATTGATTTAGACGCTCAAGTCTTGGCAATTCCCCGATAATGCTTTTCCTCAGAATAATGAAACAGGAAGGTCCCCTACACCCACAGTTGTGCTGGGAGTGGAGAAGCTGTGATTTTCTTTAACCACAGGTTTCTGCGCTTGCTCAGGCCCTCATTATGGCAAATGGATGTTATTTAATCTCCAACGAGTCCCTAACACTTTTCTTCCTCCTTAGGAAACCCAGTTGCATTTTTTTTTTAAAGATTTATTTATTTATTTGAAAGAGATTACAAGTAGGCAGAGAGGCAGGCAGAGAGAGAGAGGAGGAAGCAGGCTCCCTGCCGAGCAGAGAGCCCAATGCGGGACTCGATCCCAGGACCCTGAGATCATGACCTGAGCCGAAGGCAGCAGCTTAACCCACTGAGCCACCCAGGCACCCCCCAGTTGCATTTCTTACAGATGCTGTGTTGGCTTCACTATTGTACTTCCCAGGGTAATTCTCAGAATTAACCCACCTGATTTCTGCTTTCCCTCAAACAAGAGAGGTACGTCAAGTTCGTGATCCCTAGATATGGGCACTGCCAAGTCAGACCTTCCACAAAGGTTTCAATTAGCACTTCAGGCTTGGATCAATTATTCAATTGTCAGGTGTCTAGAGAAGGCCTTCCAAGAGTTTTGTGGTGAGGAACTGACAGTCTAGCTGGGAAAATTAGACAAATCGTCAAAGGAACAGAGTAACTGAATTCTGATAAGGATTTTGGATATATAGAGAAAAATATATGCCAATTTATTTACTCCATTATTTATTTGTTTACTGAGTACCATGTCTCGGGCCTTATGCTAGGAGATGGGAATATATCCCTGTACAAAACAAAGTTCCCCACTCTTGTGAAGCTCTTAACCAAATAGTTATAATTTGATTTGAATGTACCATGCCTTTTCCTTACTTTGCACACATTAACCTTCTACCCAGAATGTCCTTGTGCTCTTTTCACTTCCTCCTCCACCAGCTCACATTCTGCATCTGACAACTTCTGGCTCCATTCAAAATTGTGCCCAGGCATTTCCTCTTCTATTTGCACTGCTCTGATAATCTATGTTTTAATCTAAAACGTATCCTACTCTTCCATACCTTGCATTAATTTTCTCTTTTGCATTTGGCAAGTTATAATTGGGAATGTACAGATATTTGCCTTTACTTTATTTGCCTTTAGGTCTTGTGCCCAGAATCAGGACTGGCACACAATAACACAGGAAACTTCTGCTGTCCTGAACTCAACTGGAAAGGACGTCAAAATAAAAGTGCTTGCTCAAGACCACAGAACTAGTTGGTAGCACAGTTGAACTAGATCCATGCCCTTGCTAAGATAAAATTCATCGTCTTGGACCATGTGGTTTGCAGGAATTTTGCATGGAGACAAATGTTAGTCCCTCACCTCAACTGGCAGAATATAGTACACCAATCTTTCTATGTTTGGTGGGGTAATTATTTATGCCAATAAACTTTTAATATCTTTTGCATTCAGGCTACAACTATTAAGAAATGAAATTTCTTAAACAAAGGAAGTACTTAATGTATGGAGGTCAGGACCTGGGGGGACCAGTAAATATATTAAAAACTATAATATTTATCTTCTTCCTTTGATCATATTCTAAAATCTTTTAAGGGAAAATTCAGAGAGTTCTTTCTGAGACTTTCCTATTGCACAGGCACAAAAAGCTGGGTTCCAATAAAGTTCACTTAAAACAGACTCATTCCAGCAAATCTTTCTAAGATTTTCTCTTTCCTTACATTCTATTAAGAATCTATAGCTTTTTATAGCTTGTACTTGTTCATCATTATAGAATATTAGGTCCAAAGCTAAGATTCATGCACCAGTCAACAGTTCTTCACTGATTCATTATTTTAGAAAATACATTTATTTAATTTTTTTGTTCCAATAAATTATGACATGCTTTATATGTATAATTTTATGTTATCCCTTTAAGGAGAATACTTCTATTCCTCATTTTACAGATGAGAAATCTGAAACCCAAAAAGGTGAGGTAACTTGGCTAAAGTCATCCAGGCAGCATTTTTCAGGCCCAGGATTTAAATGTGGGTCTTCCTGGTTTCAAAGTTCACACTCTTTTTACCATAGCAGAGCTCAGAAGTTGTGTGTGTGGTGACGCTGTGTATGTGTGGGGAGCCAAGAGAAGGGATAGCATTAGTTGGTTGGAAAAATAAAATGTGTTATCATTATATTATCATATATATATCATATATCATATATATATGAAGAAAAAATCATATATTATTTTAAATGAAGACCTTGAGATGTGCAGTTGGCCATAAGTCACTATGGGCCGGCCACCAAAGAAAGCCACCAAATCTTACTGTGAATGACAGTTGCTAGAATATGCTAGCTTAAACAGTCAAATGTTTGTGTAAACTTGAAACATCTTTGGGAGTGAAAGGTCTTGTTGCAAGAAGAAAAAAATGGGTTTGGGGCTGCCAGCTTAAATGGTCATTCCTGAGAAGCCAGGCACCATATTGCCTTGATCTCACTATTAATCAAAAGTGTCCTTAGAAGCTATTGGAATAGCAAAATTTATGGAATTATTTTGTGAGGAGATACCTTCATCTTATAACCAGCTGGCTCCTTTAGTACAACATTTAAAAACTATCCAGCCTGCTAGAGCTGAATAACTTTATAAATGAAGAATCTAAAGGTTTAGCATTTTATACAGCAGCCAGTAAGAAGTGTAAACACAAAGAGGAGACAAAAAGATATCATTAGACAACTGCTTATAACCACAGCCCCCTGGATTTCCTCATTTCAGGACTTTGAACAGATCAGTTTCAACAGAAACCAAAGCAAAAGAATTTAAACAAACAAACAAACCCTTCCCTCTTAACTGGGTTATTGAAATAAAAAGGAAATGTTTTTCTTCTGGACCCTGAAACCCTTTTCTTCCCAACAAAACCTGCTGAGAGAAGTTTTCTTTTTTTGTTTGTAGACAATGATTTCAGAAACAGAAAATGCTGGAATTCTATGTGATCAGAGGATTTGGGAGGGGCAGGCTGATGCAGAGGCCCTAATAGGGAATGACCTTGGTCCTAGGAGCCCTGCAGCCTGCAGGCTCCATGCAAACCTGCCCAGAAAGGGACAGACAGTCAGGAGAGGAGATGAAAGTGAGGCACAACTCAAGCAGTCTTGCTTTCCCTTTAAGTCCTTAAAGATAATCACAGCCATTGTTCCCCAGTATCAGAGAGGCAAAGACTTCAAAGAAGGGTTCTCTATCACTTAAAAGAGCAGACTTAATAAAAGGAGAAATTCCATTTATCCCTGTTATAAAGATACATTCATTGGTCCTTCCCCTTGTACTTAAAAAAACTTCCATCCACTGCTGACTAATTATCTGTGCAAACCTGGCCCATGGCCCACAGTCCCCTATGTGATTCTGTCGCAGAGAGGATACAGTCACAGCTGAGTAAAACCAGTCTGCGTACTCTAAGTACTGGATTGAGAACTCACGTAGCTTACTATGAAGGACCTTAGATGAAGTGAGGGCTCTTATTCTACTTGATTCCGCTGATAATCATAAAAAAACTCACAACTATTTTCCTTTTTCCTTTAATTTTTGGATATGTAAACTTTATTTTTTCAGTGTTTCAAGATTCATTGTTTATGCACCACACCCAGTGCTCCATGCAATATGTGCCCTCCTTAATACCCACTAGCAGGCTCACCCATCCCTCCACCCCTCTCCCCTCCAAAACCCTCAGTTTGTTTCTCAGAGTCCACAGTCTCTCATGGTTTGTCTCCCCCTCTGATTTATCCCAACTCCCTTCTCCTCTCCATCTCCCAGTGTCTTCCATGTTGACCTTAGCTCCACAAGTAAGAAAAATCATATGGTAACTGACTCTCTGCTTGACTTATTTCACTCAGCATAAAGGGAAATTAGAGAATCAATTCCATTTACTATAGCACCAAGAACCATAAGATACCTTGAAATAAACCTCACCAGAGAGGTAAAGGATCTGTACTTGAGGAACTACAGAACACTCATGAAAGAAGTTGAAGAAGACACAAAAAGATGGAAGAGCATTCCATGCTCATGGATCAGAAAAATAAACATTGTTAAAATGTCTATACTGCCCAGAGCAATCTATACTTTCAATGCCATTCCAATCAAAATTCTACTGACATTTTTCAAAGTGCTGGAAACAAACAATCCTGAAATTTGTATGGAAATTTTAGCAAAGACCCAAAATTGCTAAGGAAAAGTTGTAAAAGAAAAACAAAACTGGGGGCATCATGTTGCCTGATTTCAAGCTTTACTACAAAGCTTTGATCACCAAGATAGCACGGTACTGGCACAAAAACAGACACATAGACCAGTAGAACAGAGAGGCCACATATGGACCTGCAACTCTATGGCCAACTAATCTTTGACAAAGCAGGAAAAAAATATCCAGTGGGAAAAAAGACAGTCTCTTTAATAAATGGTGCTAGGAAAATTGGACAGCTATGTATAGAAGAAGGAAACTCAACCATTCTCTTACACCATACACAAAGATAAACTCGAAATGGATAAAAGACCTCAAGGTGAGGCAGGAATCAATCAAAATCCTAGAGGAGAACATAGGCAGTAACCTCTTTGACAGACACGTCTCCAAAGGCAAGGGAGACCAAAGCGAAAATGAACTTTTGGGACTTCATCAAGATCAAAAGCTTTTGCACAGCAAAGGAAACACTCATGACTATTTTAAAGAAATCTTCAAAATGGTGAAAAGGGATGCCTGGGTGGCTCAGTTGGTTAAGCAGCTGCCTTCGGCTCAGGTCATGATCCCAGCGTCCTGGGATCGAGTCCCACATCGGGCTCCTTGCTCAGCAGGGAGCCTGCTTCTCCCTCTGCCTCTGCCTGCCGTTCTGTCTGCCTGTGCTCGCTCTCTCCCCCCCCAAATAAAAAAATTTAAAAAATGCTGAAAAGTGACATTAAGAAACTTATTTCCATGAAAACAAAAAGACAAAACAAACCTAAAAATCATGTTGAGATCCTTCTTTAGAATGGTAGGCTTATTGCTCTATTTTTTCCAAATGTTCATTCACTGACGTAGCCAACCAAAAATCACCAGTACCTACTATATGCCAAATGTGAGGCCTCACATATCTAATTGAAGAGACAGAGAAATACACTGAGTGGGGAAATGCTGTGGAGAGTAATACAGATGTTTGGTCTCTGAATTGAAGGGCACCTTAACCAGGAGAATGGGGGGTTGCATTAGAGGCAAAGGATCAGGGCTGAGAGAGAGCAGCCTCTGTTTAAGGAGCCATCAACAATAGTTGACAAGGACTGGGGTGTATCCATGAAATAGGGGAGCAGATTGTAGGCATATCACTAAAGAGCTTAAAACCATGCCAACCTGAAAGACTGGGAAGCAGGGGAGTGGTAGGACAAGTATTGTGTTTTAGGCACATGAAATCAGGCAGCCAAGGGCCAGGCAGATGGACAGATGGATGGAGTCTGAAGGGAGGAGGGTGGCAGCCCATACAAAATGGAGACCCTCATCTCTTTCAAACAATGGGAAGGTGGTATTGTCTCTTTCCTCCATCCCTCCTGCTGCTTCCCTTAAGAAGAGGAGTGAGTTATGGGATCCTGGAGACTGGGTACAATTGTGAGAACTGGAGCTCAGTCCATGTGGGGTTTTTCCACTTCTGGATCTGCAAGAGGGGTGTGAGCACACTACTGTCCAGCCAACCAGGGCAAGCCCTTTCCTTGTGCGTGTTAGCAGAGGAAACACAGAGAGGATGGGAGGGGGCTGCTGTCCTTATCTCTCTGACGGGTGGGGGGCTGGGTGACTTCCAGCTCTACAGACCTCATTTTGACTCAAGTAGGTCTCCAAGTCAAGGAGGGGCTGGTAGAAGGCGGCCTGATTCCAGCCTTCCAGCCAAACCACATGCTCCAGTCCAGCGTGGCCAGCAACATGAGGGTATTTTATCTTTATCTGGTCCCTGTGTCTGGTTTGTATTTGGCTCCAAATGCATGGGGAGAAGGGGTGTGATTAGCCAACCCTCCCAGAGATTCCCCAGTATGAACCCAAACCCAACAAAGGGCCTTGGGGATGATGAGGAGAGAGACACCAGACACGCTGAAGTTGGGGCTGCCATTTCCTGGCTATTCAGCTCTTTAGGTGCAATTCTGATACATTTGCCTTAACGTGCCGTTTATGAAATGTGTATCTTAATTCAGCAGTGAAATGAAACCAACATCATTTATCCTACAAAAATCAGGGAACTGCCACATGTATTATCCTGCCTTGTGCAATGTTACCAGCATGATACCTCCCAGGCTGGATATTACAATCATTTGATATTATCCCTTCTTACTTTAAAGGCAATTTTACATTTCTCATCCAAATTAATGGCTAATCTCAAGAGACTTACTATGTTTAATTACTTTTTATTCCTAGAATCCTCCCTTTCTCCCTGAACATTCTTTCCTTAAATGATGGTAAAAAACTTGCCATATAATCATAGAGCACAGGAGTTGTTAAATGTTGGATACTGATTACAACAGAGATGGGATCTTGAACAAATCTTTCTAAATTCAAGAGCAAAGAGTTTGTAAGACCTTAAAACAGAATCATATTTGATCAGTTTAAGAATCTGGCAAAGGATAAAGTTTCTAGATCCAGTTCTGTACTTAATATGCCAAGTCTTTAAGCAAGTTGCTCAGTCTTTCTGGTCTGCATTTTTCATATTTATTCATCAGAGCCTCCCTGTGCCATAGTCAGCACCACACTTGTAAACACCAAGTTCATCAGGCTCTGACTCTATCCACAATCTTAGCTAGAGCTTCTTATTTGTACCCATCTTGCACTCAATTTTCTAGATGTCATTGGTCTTTTCAGATACTGAAAAGCACCTTGGAAGCACCTAGGTTCAGCTCAGATTTCTTTGACTTGGTGACCTAATTTCTAAAGCAGCCTTGAGTAATCCCTGGCATCCTAGCAGCCACTGTTCCTGGACTAGACCCACTCTGATGGATGCAGAATTTATACCAGTGAATTCAGAATCTTAGGACCTGGTGTTACGATGTCCTTAGAAACTAAGGATCTGGGCCCAGCAGTCTTCCCTGAGTTTTCTTCACTAGCAATCACACCTGAGACCCAGGATGAAGTCCTTAACCAAAATCCTGTTTTCCTAACCTGAGATATCCCCGTCTCTCAGTTATGGTGCTAGCCCTTAGGTTCTGCTGGATTGCCTTTCCTAGAACCCCAACCTTCTCTAGGGCAGGAGCCGGACTTGACACCCTTTTTGGTGGTCATGGTCCTGCCTCCTATAGACACGCTGTCAAGATGTCACCAACACTCCAGCTGCCTCTTTAATACTGAGTATTACCTTCATGCTCCAAAATTGTACCCTGTCAGCTTCTCTGTAATTCTGAGTGCTGATAAATACTGCTTGATTCAAAACCTAAAACTATGCCTAGCTTTTTTTTTTTTCTCTTAAATATATCTGTGGTGGAGAGGGTACATGCATTATCTATTTTGCAACTTCCCAATAATCCATATAAAGGAATATACTATTATTATTCCAGTTTAAAGATGAAAAACAAGTCAAGAGAGATGACCCAGGGTTCCACAGAAGGGAAAACCAGAGCCTGGATTCATCCAGATCTCTTCTGTATTGGTCAAATTCCCTTTTCCTACAGTTGTGATAACATATTACTTCAAACTTGGTGTCTTAATACAACCAAAATTTATTCTCTTAGAGTTCTGGAAGCCAGAAGTCTAAATTCAGTTTCACTTGGCCAAAATCAAAGTTATCAGCAAAGCTCTGCTGCCTCCAGAGGCTCTGGAGGGAGGGAATTCTATTCTTGCCTCTTCCAGCTTCTGCTGGCTACTGGAACTCCTTGGCTGGTGGCCACATCACTCCAGTCTCCTTCTTCTAAGTCAAAAAGCCCTCAGTCTTCCTCTTAAAAGGACATTTGTAACAACATTTTGGCCCCACCTTGATAATTCAGGATAATCTCTGCACCTCAAGATGCCTAATTTAATCCCATCTTCCATGTCTCATCTCACAGGCTCTTGGGATCAGTACAAGGATATTTGGGAGAGGGGTCATCATTTGGTCTATCATGCTAGCACACAACCACTTTCCAATTTCCAGTCATTGAAAACACTGGATTTGGGGGAGGGGCATTGTGAACATAGAATTATATTCATAAGAGTGAATTTCATAGGTTTCCAAACAAGTTGCATGCATTTTTCACATCCATGATCTCATAAATTCTTCAGTGCAACAGGAAAGTATACACCAGTCTGCTCATGTTACAGTAAGGGAAAGTGAGGCTCAGGGAGAAACAGATTCTCACCAAGGGGCCATAGGTAAGACAGGAACAGGAGAAACATGAACCCATAAAGTGACCATGATGGCTTTTCTGCCCAGACAAGCATCATCCTCCCTAGATCCTTCTCTCCATCAATTGTTTCCTTTCTTACTTCAAGAAGACAGGTCCTCTCTCCTGCATTCCATCCAGCAAGAAGTCACCAGAGTACTCTATTTGATCTGCCTCTGTTACCCAGAGTTGTGCTGCTTGTCCTAACACACTGAGGTAATGATTTCAATGAGCTTGTCTCCCAAATCTCTTCCCTCACCCATAAACTGCTTTGCTTTCTCCTCTTACAATTAGTCTACATTTTTGTACTTTGAAGTACATTTGCCATCTGCTAGCCCAGTTACGCAAATGATCCAAATCCGTTTGAATCTGGTTAAATTGTTCAACTGGATTTGCTCACTCTCCATTTCTAAAATCATCTGCAAACCTGAATGTGACACATCGAGTCATAAGTAGATGAGAGTGGGAAGGTGGGAGGTGGGGCAGGGGTGGCAGAGACATGTCAGAAGGATGTCAGAAGAGAAGGGGAGGTGCAGGCATGGTGAGGCGGGTATATTCTGTACTGACTCCTTAGGAGCTGGGGAGCGAACTATATCAACCCCCAAACATGCAGGTTCAGCACCTTTGATGTCTCATTTTCTCATGCTACAAAAAATGAATTCTACTTTCTCACTTCCTTAGAAGGTGTTTGTGAGATTCACAAGATGTTTGTGTGATTCTGGTTCAGCACCTCGGAGAGCGACACAGCACAGATAATGGGCATCTGGAGGATGGTACACATTCAGCTGTTGCTTAACAGAGGCTAGAGTCAAAACTCCCTGTGCCACCTCTCTGTCCTTTGGTCTCTGCCTTCCCTGCTTAGGGTGCTCTTTGCATCCCATCCCTGGTGTGACCTCTTTCAGTTTGTGGACCATTCAGCCAATAAAACATATTAAGCACCGGCTGCAGAGATAATGAACACAGAGCCAGTCCTTGTTCTCAGGAGATTCACAGTTTAGACAACAGGCAAAGCAGTAAAGAGGTGATTAAAGCACAGTGAAATGAGGACTATGGGGAGGGAAGCAGAATACCCTAGGAGAGAAGAGAACAAAGTGACTAATTCAACTGGGGTAAGCCATCAGAACATCTGATTCCAGAATGAGTAGCAGGACTAAGTTGACCTTGAAAGATGCAGAAAACATTACAGGCTGAGCAAATGACATGTACACAGACCTAAAGAGTGAGAAGCCAGGGGAAAGTTCTAGGAGGTCTGAGGCCCTGCCTGTTCCTGGTGAGCAGAGGCAGAGCACCCATGTGGGAAGGTGCTGTAGTTTGTAATGTACTTGGGTCTCACAGTGAAATTAGTGTGCAAGAAGTAGTAAAGAAAACTATTAGCCGGTTTTAAGAGAAACTCTTTTCTCTGCTAATTGTTGTCCTGCCAGTGGCTGGCCCTCAGAGTCCTCACAATGTTATGATGAGATCAAGCCACCAGGGCCTGAGAGCAAGGCAGTACAGTACAGAGTCCCCTCACATGACATCATTTTATCTTCATAACAACCCTGTGGCCAGGGCTCTTTCAGTGCACCCATCTAACAGATGATGAAACTGAAGCTCGAATTGTTCAAGGTAAGCTATTTATTCAAGCCATGTGCCCTGCCCTAGCAAAAGGGAGAGCCACCAATTCAAACTAAGTTGGTCTGCACTCAGGGCTTATGACCTGACGGTCCAGAGCTGACGAGATGGCACAGCCCTCCTAGTTCCGGAGGCTCCATGGCAAAGGGCCTCTAGATGATCCTCTAAGCTAATCCCTTTCCATGGTGCAGATAAGGAAACCAAGGCACAGGGAAGTATAGGCCAAAAGTATGATTCAAGATATCCAGTGCTCTTGGTTTTTCTCATATCTGAGCTGACTTCACTGCACATCTACCCCCCATCACTCCATGGCCTGTCTGCTCAGTAGGACTCTGGCAGTTCTCAGGCCACACCATGCCAGCTCCTTTGTTTAAAGGGGGCTGGTTTCCACCCTGCAGCATAGTAGCATGGTTAAAAGAGCCAAGAAACAACCACCTTGGGCTTGCTCGGCTATCTTCTGCTGTGTGAACTTGGGCAAGTTATTAGCTTCTCTGTGCCATAGTCTCCCCCTCCATGAAATAGGGCCATGATAAGCACTACCAGAAGGGCTTACTGTGAGGATTCAATGAGTTGCTATATATAAGGAATTTGGATCAGTGGCTGGTATGTAGTAAGTGCTTAATAACTGTTAGCTGTATTTAAGATTACTGTTCCTACCCTCCTAATCTGTTCATACACACTGGTAAATTCTGGCCCTCTTGTAGTTTGCTGCGGCCTCCACCAGCCCCCTCTAACTCTGCAAGGAACAGTCAGCCTACAGACATAATTCTTCATCTTGAAATCCTTGGGGACCAGGCATACATTTTCTCAGAGTGTGGAGAGGGACACAATCAATGACAAAGTAACTTTCTTTTTCTAGTAAGAGACATTAGAAATGAAGAGTTCTTCCAAAGGTCTCAGAGCCCTTTCCCTCCCCCGCCCCCATATCAGTGATTACCTTCTAAAATTCTCAATAATTTACTTATTTAACAAATGTACTATTTCTGTCTGCTCTCTGCTTCCACTACAGAACATCAGCTCCATGAAGGTAGCGGCCCCCATCTACAACTGGGGGTCCCAAGCAGCTGGGAACTGCTCACTGAAGTGTTGGTCCCAGAAGAATGTGGCTACCCTGGGGAAGAAAGGAAGAGAATAAGAAAGGCACCACCTTGGGGCACCTGGGTGGCTCAGTGGGTTAAACCTCTGCTTTGGCTCAGGTCATGATCTCAGGGTCCTGGAATCATGCAGGGAGCCTGCTTCCCCCTCTCTCTCTTCCTGCCTCTCTGCCTACTTGTGATCTCTCTCTCTCTATTAAATACATAAAATCTTAAAAAAAAAAAAAAAAAAAGGAAAGACCCAGATCACTGGCCACCAGGAAGTGCCCGGTGAATACTTGCTGACTAGTGAATGAAGTGTGAGCCATGCCAGGTACCAGGAGGGTCACCTTGGACAAGCCATGCCACCCACCTCAGGAAACTGGAACTTCCTCACCTGCAAAGTGGTAAAATTATCACAGATGCTTATGCCAATTACATAACGAGTGGGCGTTAAAAATACTTTTCCGAACAGAAGCATGGTACAGAAATGTTATCATGGCCTTTAAGTATGGAATGGCGGGGACACCAACAGTCAACTCATTCATTAGCCATCTCTCACCTATCTAGTTCATGCACTGAGCAAATGGAAATCAAAGAGGCATCACCACTACCCTCAAGCGGGTTTACTGGTTGGGGGAGGAAGAGAGAATGATTTGGGGGTGAGGGTTGTTTTTCAGCAGGTAAACAGAGGAAGGAACCATTAAAACAGATGGAATCCAAGAACAGCTGTCAGAGAGGGGAGAAAAGGATGTCAACACACAGCTTCTATTCGTCAATATTCAGGACCACTCTTGTCATGAAGATTATTATTCCCATCACACCAATCAGGAAACTGAGGCCCAGACAGATTAAAATGATCTACCCAAGGTCACACAGCTTTATGTGGCAGAACCACATCTGAAGCAAGCATGTTGGGTTGGAATCACGTCAGATACAACAATTAGGCAAAGCAGTCCCAGAAAAGTTTTGCTTCTCGTCTAGAACTCTTACCAACCCTCTTACAGGTGACTAAGAACCTCTGAGCCCAGGGCCTGTGCTCCTGCCTCAGATGCTTCTCCCCAGAGCTGGCCATGAGGATGAAGACTAAGCACCAAACCCACAGGTTTGCCCACATCAGCAGGTTGGCCACCAAGGAGGGCTGCTATAGCTAATTAGCCGGCAAGTCCCAAAAGGAATTTTTCCTTTTTTTTTTTCCAGGAGTCCCTGCTTTTAGTCACACACATCTTTTCAGCTCTTATCCAGAGCTCTCTGTAGGAAATTCATTTGCATCTCTAAGAGGCTCATTTGCATCTAGTCTGACCACCGGGGGCAAGGCTTCCCCCATGGTAAGGTATTGAACCCATAATGTAAAATGGGATCAAGAGGACCCAGAGCCTCTTCTGGCTGCAGTGGGCAGGAACCCACCACCCTCACACCTCTGCTCCCAGCCAGAGTGTAAGAGGGGAGGTCCCTGGGATGGCGTTCTCTCTGATCCTAGAAATACAGGTACCACCTCCCAGGTGTCTCAACACCACAGACTTGAGCATGGTGCCCTTGTCCAGGCAGTAAGAATTTTGTGAGCTCCACCATGTGCCAGTGTGAGGCTTCTTTTCCTTCAAGGAGATCACGGACTAGAGAGTGGTTCTCGCTGGCATCCATCTCTCAAAAGCATTGTGACCTGGGAAATGAGTGAACTCACTGAGTCTAAGGTTCATCATCTGTCGAATGAGACATAACACCTTTTTTCCTCAAGTGTTGTGATGATTAAATGATTAATACAAAATGCTTTGTGCAATGCCTAACTAGTTAAGTGCTCATTAACAAGGGCTGATCGTGGCAGGGACAGGAGGTGGTAATCATAGAAGGGCGCGGGGCTGCTCCCAGGGGAAGCTGAGGACAGGGAAGGCACAGGAGCGACAGTGGCCATGGTGGGGGTGTTCTAGGAGAAGTAGGGATGGTGGGAACAGCCACAGTAGGAGAAGGAAAAAAGATGCTAGACCTCACTGGTAATATGAGAGACCGAGAAAAAAAAACTATCTCACAAATGAAATACCTGGAAAAGCTGTATTTCTTTCAGGTTTGGAGAGAAAGGCAAAGGAATGGTGGGTGGACTGGAAGCCATTCAAGAAGAGCCGGCTTTTGTGTCCATGGTTTTTGTTACATTTTTTTTTTCTTACTGAATCTTCACAAAGCTTTTCAGGAGAAGGAAGGGGGACTCAGAGTGATTACTTACTCAAGATCACAGCTGTGTGATGGTGGTAGGGTCTGTGTTCAAACTCAAGTGTGCTTCATTCCAATACTATGATTACTGCCCTATACCTCCAGGGGCCAACTGTAGCTACCAGGAACACCAGCTCCCTGAGTGCACCAACCCTGGCTAATCCCCACCTGGGAGAAAACCCTCTTCATACATTATAAAAGAGCTGGGGAGCATACTTCTCTACATATCACTCTGTGTTTAACATTTTACATTAGACCCATCGGTTCCTATGTCTCCCCTCTAAACCCCCAAACAAACTATGAACTTTTTGAAGAAAAGAGTCTTTCCTCGGTACCACAGTACCTGTTCCCATTATAATGCCTAAACCACAACATACCTAACTCACCAAATATCTATTGTTCACCTACTAGGTGATGGGAGCTCTTCTGGACACTTAGGACATTTCAATGATCAGAACAGACCCCAAAATTTCTGCCTACCTGGAACATGCCATCGATGAAAGACAAATAATAAACAAGAAGCATAGGAAATAAGTAAATTGAAAAGGAATATGGAATAAGGTAAGTGGATGAATGAATGAATAATAGAAGAGAGGATGGGTACCCAGACCTGCCTCTCTGATCCTTTCCAAAGGGATCATGATATTTTCAATCATAAACTTCACGCTGACACCACCATTTCCATACACTTAAATGTGATTTTAGCTGATGTTGCATCAGTCCTGTGGGGAAAGTAATTATAGAATCATCTTACCTATTTTGTGGAGAGGGAGACTGAGGATCAGAGATGCCAAGTGCTTGAATAGGGTTCAATCTAGAGAGTGAGGACCCCAAAGCATGGAGCTCAGATCTTGAGAGCAGGTCTTACAATGGATCTACCTCCCAGCCCTGTCCCCACCACCTCCCAGGCTCTTGCTCACCTGGCTGGATTTCCCGCTATCAAAGCTGAGGCCAAGTCCAGCTTTACTCTCAGGCATTTTCTGTGTGCTTCCCTGATGCAGTCTTTTTTTTTTTTTTTTAAAGATTTTATTTACCCATTTGACAGATCACAAGTAGGCAGAGAGGCAGGCAGAGAGAGAGGGGGAAAGCAGGCTCCCCGCTGAGCAGAGAACCCAATGTGGGGCTCGATCCCAGGATCCTGAAATCATGACCTGGGCCAAAGGCAGAGGCCTAAACCACTCACTGATGCACTCTTAACGTGCTTTCCGATCACCTGCGCTGTCTCTTCCTGGTATACATTTGACTATGTCAAGCAACAGATCAACAGCTTACGTATGTAAACCTCATCTGCTCCCCCAACCACCCATGCAAGTAGAAACAGCTGAGACGATTGTTACTTATTTCATTTTGCAGATGGGGAAACGGACCCACACTCAGGGAGATGAGGAGACTGGCCAGAGTTCAGGTAGATGCTGCGTGGCAGAGCTGTGATGGAATGCTACGCCCTTCTCCCACCTTGCTGAGTGCTCCCTTCCCTGAGCCCCACATCCAGCCTCCAGGTGCAGTGGATTTACTCCAAACATCTCATTCACTATCACCTCCCAATGGCTGCTCCCTTCCAGTGAGTCAGCGGCTGCCATCCAGGCTCCTCATCTTTATGTGGCTGAAATGTGTGGGATGTGTTCTTGTGTGGAAGCCTGTAAAATCTACTTATGGACCTAATGGCCAGTTTTCATGAGTGACAGACATACAGTGCTTTGACTACCCGGCCTAATGCATCTGTATCTGACATTTTAAATAGAACTCTCTCTCTCCCCTCCCTGTTCTTTTAGAGAGTAATTTGAGATAGCAGGTATTTTTAAATTTGTACATCTTTAATTATATCTATACAACTGTCAGAGATTAGTGATTTCCTCAATCTGGCTCTCCTTAAAGGAGAATTTGGAACCTATGTGACACCGAAAAGGGCTCCAAAGGATATGCTATCAGGAACAAAGACATTCGCAGGTAGGGCGCTTGGCTTTAGTCAAGTTTGAGTTCTCACTGCAGATTAAGTTTGTGCGACGTTTCTATGAATTATGAAAAAGCAGCATTCATGTGAATGGCAAACGTAAATAGATGTAATCGTGTAAACCAATAAAAAAGCATGTGACAGATGGAGAGCGGGCTGTGTGTGGAAATACGTCCCTGCCCCCAGAGAAATAAGTAACAATAGGTTTCGGGCGGTATCCATGTATTTTGACTCCAGAAGAAAATCTCAGCCTCCCATGAAAGCAAGCTCAGTCTGGAAGCTTGAGGTCAGAGAGGACTTCAGGAAGAATTTTATCCGGCTCTCCTGCTTGATCCAGGATTTCTCCTGTGATAAAACTCAGTTAGCAAAGATTTCCTCGATGCCTGTGGGGCGCCAGGTATAAGGCAGGCCACGGGCACATGCTAGGCACAAGGCAGGCCTCCTAGAAATCAAAGGGCTCCCAATATTGGAGGAATAAGACACAAGCAAAGGAGAACATGCAGACCACGGGAGAAGAACACTGAGGGATATCTGCCTGCTGCTCTCTGATACAAGGGAAGGCAGAAAACGGGGCACAAGTCCCCCTTTTAACTAGGTATGTGATGCTAATTTCTCTTCATTTCCCAGTAAAATGGGATTAATACGATTTTCCCCTTTGTGGGTATTAAATAAAAGCTGGCTTCTGGTTCCTACAGCTGTCTCACTTCCACTGCTTCCTTATGAGAACCCTGCAGCTCCAGGACACTAACTTTCTCACCATTCTTCCAAAACACTACAATCTCTTATGCTTGAATACATGGAGCATCTCAGGTGTTGCCTGCATGTCTTCCTCTTGTTTAATAAACTCCTTTCAGGGGCGGCTGGGTGGCTCAGTGGGTTAAAGCCTCTGCCTTTGTCTCAGGTCATGATCCCATGGTCCTGGGATCGAGCCCTGCATCATCAGGCTCTCTGCTCAGTGGGAAGCCTGCTTCCTCTCTCTCTGCCTGCCTCTCTGCCTATCTGTGATTTCTGTCTGTCAAATAAATAAATAAAATCTATATAAAAAAATAAATAAACTCCTTTCAACTCGTATGATCTAGCTTGCATGGTACCTCTTCTGTGAAGCTTCCTCTAATCTCCTGGGCACATTTCTGGCTCTTCTAATCTTGGGCAAATATATCCACTGAAGGCCTGGTCACACTGGACTATAGTAGATTCCCCGTTTATCTTCATATCCAGTTCATGTCTCAAGAAATCTATCCTTCCATCCATTCATCTATCTATCTAATTAAATCCTCAGGGCCTGCCTAGTGACTGGCCTATTATAGATAGATACTCTAATAAACTGTTGTTCACAGGAATGAATAGTGAATGAAAAATGTTCAAATAAACAATGAGTAATATGTATCAATACCTTGTAAATGTTAATAAAATAAGCTTCTGCGGGCATATGATTTCAATGATCCCCCTAACCACACAAAGTAGACTTGTTCTAAAGTAAACTTAGGGCATGGGTACCAGCCCATGAGAGCTGTTGTCGGTCACATCACCATCAGCCCTTGAGATACTCGAGTGGGCTAAACAGTAGCCCTGAAAAGATACTGTTGTATCCTTATCCATGGATCCTGTGAGTATGGCCATATTTGGGGGGGGGGGAGATCTTTGAGACATAAATAAGTTAAGGAAAATCTAGTAACAAGCGTCCTTACAAGAGACACACAGAAGAGAATGCTATTTGAAGACAGAAAGACCCACACTCAGGGAGATGAGGAGACTGGCAGAGAGAGACGTGACCACAGACCAAAAGCACCAACTAGCAACCATGAGAAGCTGGAAGAGGAAAGACAAGGATTCTCCTCTGGAGCTTTCACAGGGGGAGCAGCCCTGCTGACCCACCTAAATTTTGGACTTTCAGAGAGAATGTGAGAACTGTGAGAGAGTGGATTTCTGGTTTTTGTTTTGTTTTGTTTTAAGATTTTATTTGTCAGAGACAGAAACAGCACAACCAGAGGGAGCAGCAGGACGAGAGAGAGCGAGAGAGAGCGGAGTCCCCACTGAGCAAGAAGCCAGACACACGACTCAATCTCAGGAGCCTGGGATCATGCCCTGAGCTGAAGGCAGATGTTACTACCTAAGCCACCCAGGCAACCTTCCGGTTTTGTTTTTGGTCACCAAGTTTGTGGTAATGTGTTATAGCACCCTCAGGAAACTAGTCCATGGAGGCACTCTAATGTCTCTCTCTATACACACACACACATATATATGTATATATATATCTTTATTAAGTTTACTTACTTTATTAAATGTGGGGCATCCTGCTAGGAGTTGAAAATTAAAAGGCCAGCTTCCTTCCTGACAGGGCCTTACTCTCTTCCTCAGTGACTTGGAATAAGAGTTACCACTCATTAAACACCTACAATGCGCCAAGCCCTCAGTTAGCTTCTATACACACATAACCTCTAAATCTAAAATCTCTTTCATAGGAGACTGAAGAGGCTCTGCAGGTTAAGAAGCTGGTCCAAAGTTCTAGTTCTCACATAATAGGGGAGCCAGTTTTCAAACAAAGGATCAGTCAAGGACCCATCAGACAAAGTGAGCCCTTGCCAGCTATTCCAAGAGGGAATTTAGTGCAGGGAACCCTTACAATGGTGTTGGAAGAGCTGAAAAGCCAGGGGAAAAGGAAGTGATCCAAGGATTAGTGAGTGCAGGAAGCTGCCACCAGCCCTGGGAACAGACCCACAAAAGGAGGAGGTGCAGTCCCCAGAGCAGAGAGACAGGACTGTGGAGAGGTGGCTGGAATGACGCAAGGTTGTCCTGGAGGGTTGCAGCCGTCAAGACAAGAGCCATCCTGCAGGACCTGGATCCCCAGGATGTAGCTACTGCCAGAACCACAACCAGAAGGAGAGGGAGGAAGAGAAGAGTCCCCCACATCCCCCTTTGTCCCACTTTTCCCAAGCCCTCCACAGTGCCTCCCACGGGCTGAGCCCTGCCTGATGCCCAATGTCAGGAGAGCCTAGGGGAGAATGGGATTGCAAGGCACAGCTCCCTGGGTAACAGAGGACACTCTGCCGTGTCCAGGTAGAGAATGACTCTGACAGCAACAGGCACAGAACCGGACCGGACTGAACGTTTTAGCCCTGTGTCTTGCTGAGCGGATCTGCTGTTGGCAGCTAGGGTCTAGTCTTGGAAGAGGCCGTCGCTCACCCTGTGACTACAGGCAACCCACACAGGTCCTGTTGTTCTGTTCTGGAAGAGCACCCAGGAGTTGTTGTGGCAGGCCCGCCTCCTCAGAGACCTCACTGGAGAGTCATGCCAAATGACATGCAGGGTGACAGGGTGACGAGGCCAGGGTGAACATCTGCTTACCTTGAGCCACAAGAACAGGCTTTCTTTCACTTGACAAAACAGTATGTCCACACTCACACCTGTCCTCCCTTCCTCTGGAATGTTCCCTTCAACCTCTTACCCTGAGATGCTTTGTGCCTCTGCCCCAGCTGCCCTGCCTAGCTCTTTTCTTTCCAAGCATATTTCCTGGGGTCTGGGGCCCCTAGGAGGATTTCACAGGAGGAAATGATGGCTGGTGGGGGAGGGGAAGGTGAAGGATGGACTGCGGTTGGTCAGTAATCCTCCCTAAATCATGTATGGCAAGATGTAGCAGACAATCATTTCTTGTGACTGAGACAAGGTCAAAGGATTAAGGGGGTTTGGGTAAAGAAGGGTTGGCATTTGGTCATGAGAATTATAAAAGTCAGTCTGCTGAAAAGAACAGCATGCTAGGTGAAAGTCTGATAATATAGTCTAGAATCTCTTTGAAAAGCCTGAGTTTTTTCAAGGTGAAAGGCAAAAGACCAGAGCCCTGTGTGTCTAACCATGCAAATGGAGCTACAGAAGAGCCCCTCTCCAAACCTGTCCCCTTCCTCCTGTGCATGGCTCTGGGAGCTGGGGGGGGGGGGGGGCGGTCACTGCCTGAGCCCATTGAGCCTTCTCCTGATGGGGCTGGCATCACCTCTCATCTATGGAGCCCTGAGCCCAGACCTGGCTGTGCTCTGTTCACAGTATCAAATTATTCCTCATACAAACCCGTACAGCACAGAGAAGCATTTTCATTGTATAAATGAAGGCACTGAGATGTGGGTATGCAGCACTTTATTTAAAGTACTCCGTCAATAATAAAAGAACAACTACTTACTATGTGCCAGACACTGGGCTAAGTAAGCACTTAGCATAATGCTAGTTGGCATTAATACATGGGATGCCGGATGGCTGTTCCGTGGGGAGCTGCAGCAGGCTCTTCAGGATTCAATACCTAAAGGAGATCAGGATCAAAGACAGAGAGCATGACATGAAAGGCAGTCACCGGAGCCCTGCTTCTGTCCCGTGGATGTTTACTGCACCTTGGAGGCGGGCATGAGGGTGGGGCAGAGAGGACAACTGTTTTTCTGCCAAAGCAGATGCTTCGTGCTGTTACTGGGAAGTACTTCTTCTGCAGTACAATTATTTGTCAGTTTCCCAGATGATACTTAGGTCTCCAAACTATTTATGGAGTACCTGCTTGGTGGCAGGCATTTTGGACACTGGCAGTGTCTGAAAAGACCAAGTAGATCCCATCCCTACCTTCAGGATGCACCACCGGGTTTGAAGACAGATGTGGGGCTAAGGGAAGTAGAGCACAACAGAGGCCAGTGCCCAGAATCAGAACATCCCAGGAGAGGGCCGATCTATCCTTGTTCAGATGGGTCGAGGAAGACTTCCTGGAGGAAGTAACATCTAATCTTAATCTTCTTGGTGGTTGTGTCTGTTCAGACCACACTTCACTACTTTGCATAGTGATCCCCTCCCACTGCTCATAGCTTGGGCTCTAGCACCTACTGTCCGTCATAGGTCTCTAATTCTTGAACAGCCCACTGTCAGGGGGGATGAGCCTACAGATTTTCCCTGCCCAAGATCTGGAATGGGGACCCTGCAACTCAGTCTTCATTGAGATTTTGAATGCAGAAGCCAGTAAAGCTGGCCATGAGCAGCACAGTGACCAAGGTGAGCCTGACTGCAGAGAGGGAGAAACAAGAAGCCAGTCTGGAAAAAGCAAAGTAGCTCTGGAGAGATGAGAGGAAGATATGTGAGTGCCTGGCTTTTCAGAGCTCTGCTCAAGGCTCTCAGAATGCCCAGCCTTCCAGATTGCCTCTTTTATGAGTGGGGTCTGCTCCAAGCAACAAATTATTCTGGAGGAAGGCCAATGTGAAGGTTGAGCAGGGAAGCATAAAGTAGCACAGAATGCTTGAGGGCCAACGAGTAACACTGAGTGCTAAGCTGTAACCTTCCAGAAGGCATGAAAGGGGCAGGTGCAGTGCCCCCACTCATCCTCCATCACCTATAGCACAGAGCTAGGCAGGGGTGGATGCATGCACATGGGCTCATCCAGCCCACCTCCCATGAGCCTTAAGGTTCCAGGAACCAGCCATAATACATGGACTTTGGTTCTCCCATAGTCAGAAGGGCAGCAGCTAGTACAGTATGTCTAACACCATCTGGAGCCCTTATACAGATGACTACATCTCGTCTGCATTCTCACCCTTAGAGATCAGTCCCATCACTTCCATTCTACAGGTAAGGAAATGAAGACTTATAGGACTTGAAGTTCCCATGGTAACTGCCATTGATAAATGGTAGAGCTGTGATGGGTCAGTTTGGAATTCTGAAGACAGTGACACAATCACTAGGCTATGCTCCAAAGAATATGGGCCTTACTGGTCATTTTCATGGAATCTACTCAAATAAGACCCTATGCATGCTGGCCATCAGGAAGATGTTCCAGAAATGGCACTTTGGCCTTTCTCACATTGGTGGGGATGCAGCAGCATGAGGGGATGGACATTCCCCTTTTGCCTGTGACACAAAAAGAGGTGTGGGGATATCACCAGGTACAAAGAGGGCTTCCTTCTCAGGCTACCAACCCAACAGCTGCTTTCAATCCCCTCTTTTCAGGCCTCACAGGCTGTGAAAGGACAAAATGTTCTGAGGACTGCTGTATAAACTGGCCAGAGAATCCAGGGCTGCAATCTCAATCAGCACCTCCTTTAAACCCACATGTGTCCAATATGGGGTAACACGGGGGACGAATCTGAACTGCTCATCACACCACCTAACTGAAGAAGTCAGAAGGGCTGAATGACTTAGGTACCTTGACTATCAGTTTGGTGTGGAGTGTGTGTGTGTGGGGGTTGGAATGAGAATGCATCTGGTAGACTTCTAGCTGCAAAGAAGGGAAAGAGCCCCAACTCCTGCACTCATAAATCCATTCCATGTCTACGGCAAGACTGTGTTTCCTACAGGCTGCTCCCAGCCAATGATGGAGCAGGCAGGGATACTCAAGTAGGCCTATTCCCAGGAGGTGGGGCCTCTTCTGATGCGTGACTCTGGCTCAAGGACTCCACAATGACCTTACTGAAGTCTGAGATGTTCCTTCTACTTTTCCTTCCTTCCTTCCTTCCTTCCTTCCTTCCTTCCTTCCTCCCTCCCTCCCTTCCTTCCCTCCCTCCCTCCCTCCCTCCCTCCTTCCCTCTTCCACTCAGGACCAAACCTGCACTCTGGTCTGATGGCTCCCCTAGCCTACTCTGGCTCCTTCCCCATGTCTTCTCATAGGCAAGACAAAGTCCTTTCATCTCTTCCTATCATCACCTCCTCTGTCTGACTGGAACCCCACCAACCCTGACAACCCTAACTGCTGCTGACTTTGGAGCCTGGTGAGCACAGGCTGAAAGGCAGACCTCCTGGTTCTGTTACAAGAGGAGACACAGGACACAGCAGGGATGTGGGGGGTGGGGAGCATATACTCAATATGGGCCTCCAGATGCAGACTTGACTCTGTTCATTTTCATCACCGAAGTTACTGGGTACCGCAGACATTTTCTGAAATATACCAACCTCTGCAGCAGCTGGTTTCAGAAGGATTTTAGAGATGATTTCCCCCATCGAGATGGATAATCCTTCAGCTCTGAAATGGAAGATCATAATGTTTTGCCAATCTACTCTGATCCCAGGGAAAATGGACCGGTAGAAGATGATTTTAAGGTTTACCGCCCCCTTCCCCACTTCTAACCCAATCTGTTAAAAATTAAAACTCAGTAAAGCATGGTGTGATGACTTTTCAATCTGTCATTCTTACAAAATAGAGATACTAAGCAGGCCCCAAGTTTTCTCACTGAAGATAAAGATAGAAGCTAGTGTGGTGGACAGAGTTCTCCATCAGAAGCTGGAGCTCCACCAGTCAGTCAAGTTTTGGGCCCTGGGAAAGCCGGCTCCCATGCATTTCAGTCTTCTCTTTTAGAAATCAACATCTTATTACCTTAAGTGAGTAACAGCACCGGAAACACATAGAACGGTGCCTGGTACATAGTAAGTGCTCAGTAAATATCAGCTATGACACCATTCTTAATAATAGTGCCATTATCATTGGTTTATCATGCAAATTAATTGAGGTAACAATATTTGGCGTTTTTTCAGGCCTTTGGTGAATGTTTATTTTATTTGAAACTAAACCAGGAGCTTCAATACTTTTTTAAAAAAGTGACTAATGAAAGTTTCCTCTTCAAGAGGAAGGGGTAGGGGGAAGGAGGAAGAGAAGGAGTATCTAAGGAAGGTCTGGGATACAGTGTCTGTCTTCATTTCCTTTCAAGATCTTTATTGCATTTTTATTGGATTGCAAGCAGTTCTGATCCTTCTGATGGATATGTGTGCTGTGCTCTCAAGAAGATAAAAAGAGAGAGAAAGAGAGGAGCATAAAACTATGTACACAAAAGCAGTGATGGATGCCACGGACAGAAAATTTCCAGCGGACCTGGTCTATAAATTGTCATTTAAATTTGCAATTTAAAAACGCTGTATGACTTTTTGATTTAGCTGACTGTATATGAGAGACAAATACTGGAATCCTAATAAGCAATGTTTAAATGACAGCTCCAGTCTCCCAGACAGAGAGGGCAGCAGTAGAATTCTAAGAAGAGAAAACAAATCTACCAAGAATAGGAAAGATGACCAGAACTAAATAGTTGCACTAATCACTTGATGACAGATACCAGGAAAATGTATTTTTGGCTGCTTAAAATTCGAATCCTTAACAGACGGAGGATAGGCGATCAGCTGAAAACCCCTACAGTCGCTGTGATTGAGCTCCATCTTTACATTTCATCACATTAAAACAGATGAGCCAAAAAATCAAGGCACCAGGACAACATATTAAAGTTGATAAAGCTGAGGTTAAAAGAGGTGAACTGCAAGAATCACTGGCATCCAGAGGCATCCATTGGCAAATCTGATTTCAAGGCTTTCCTGGAGTGGCAGCCCCTGCTGGGGACACACCCGTAGAGGGGAGCCCACTCCCAAGGTCTCCTTTTCTTCTTGCTGTGGGGAAACAAGTTAGCATCATCCCTCAGCTACAAATATTGAAGACAAACATTTGCATCAGTCCAAGGGTGAAAAGAGAAAAATGAATCATCAACCACTGAAATCAATTCTGTGTGCCACAGCTCAAGTGAGATCTGACAAATTTAGGAATGAACCACTGAAAAAAACTCAACAATGACATAAGGGTCTGGAAGCAGGGCTTGTGAGTAAAAGCTCAGGGAAATGAGATCGCCTCCCTTATTATAATTTGATAATTGCACAATTTATAATGACATGAGAACAGCTTAGATGGTAAGGTTTAGTGGAAAAGTAATGCAGAATTAAATATCCAGTAGGATCGTTGTAGTAGAATGCATGTGTTTGCATGTTTGTGTACACACACTCATGTGCATAAAAAACAAAGTAAATAAAAGATTGAAAGAAAATATGCCTGAATGTTAACAGTTCTTGCTCAGAGCCAGGGTATGACTTCAGAAACCCCCACACAGTGCTTCAAGCAGCCATTAAATCGCAAATGACACAAAAATCTATTTGTAATCTATAACTTTGAGAGCAGGAGGAGAAGCTAGAGTAATCATTACTTTAAAACATCAAAGGAAAACTAATGAAATATAAATTCTAGAAAAATGCAGGCCAAAGGCCAAAGAATTACCTATCTAATATAGGCTACTCGATTATTCTACAAATGCTTAATGAACACATTAAGCACATATGTTCCTGATCCTACATGTAATAGGAAATGAATAAAATATGTGTACAACTTGAGAGGCCTTTTACTCTAGAAGTCAAGTCAGGGGGAGCCTGTAGCTAGCCCAGCAAGATTTCTGATCTGTTGATCTTCCTTTAACTAGAGGACAATGTAGGATTTATTTTCCACAACTAGGGATTTAAATCTAATGGGTAGACAGTGTCTATAATAATAGAAGACATTTCACAAAGCACCCATTGAACTGAAAAAAGTAATAAATCTGCACTCCAAGAATCTTTATTTAAATGGCACAACCTCCAGGAGGCCCTTGGGTGGTTGCTTATCTCTGCTCTGGGATTTCAACTTACTGTAATGAACTCTAATTGCTTCTTAGTTGTCTGTCTTTGGGAGAGATCTCAAGTTCCCTAAGCCCAGGACTTGTTTATAATCTTCTGTGGCCAACACTCTGCCTGGTTTTGGAAAACACTCAAACACTCAAAAATGGAATGAAGAAAAGAAGGAGGGAAAGAGGGAAGGAGGAAAGGCAGGAAGACTCGCATCTCTTCAACATCTACCCTGTGCCAGGGCCTGCAGTACGCACTTCACATACACATTCGGTTGTTTCTATTTCTATTATTCTGAACTCCAACCAGGAGCTTATTTATTGAAAACTACCATGGTCTGCAAAGCATATAGACTTTGAAATTAAACTGTTCAGGTTCAAATCTGCACTCTGCTGGTTTCTAGCCTCAGGGAGGCTGGTGAATCTCTATGACTCCAGGTTTCCACATAAGCATGTGAAATGTGAAAATAAAGTAAGATTAAATATTTAAAATGCCTGTCTTCTCCTCCTTATGGAAATGGCTTTATTTCCTACAAATGTGTATTGCATACCTCCTACTCTTGATTCATAGCTTTGGGCCTGACCAAAAGCCGCTGGGTACTTGGCTAAGATAGCAGGAACAAGTCCTACAGAGCCTCACGAAGCAAGGGCTAAAAGCGACCTTAGCGAGTTGCACATTTCCCACCTGCTATCAAGCATAACACTACCTTTCATAAGTCCAACGTGATCCAGCACTCACAGTTATCCATCACAGCTTCAGCCCAATGTCCAATGTCTTTAGCACATGCTTCCATATCGCTGTTAATAAGGGATACGGGGATGATCATTTTCCCAATGATAGGGGTCCTGATCCTTTTTAGGATCACATAATAAGAACATTTTTCATTGTTGGAGATAATTCCCCTTCCCGTGCACATTTGTCAAAGACAGTTTCCAACAGTCCCATACATCATCCTGAAATACATGATAAGATTCAGGTCTGCTATTCATCATCTGCTGGGCTCCTTCCAGTGTAGAGAGTTCCTGTGTGGCTTTTCCTGCCTCTGGTTTAATAATCGGAATGCAAGCTCTCCCTAGAGCGGTATCACCAGTCAGGGGAACCAAAAAACTCAAGTGATGACAGTCCCCAATCCAAGGGAAGTGAATCTACAATGATGATATATAAATTCTTTCTTTGTAAAAAATAGTAAATTGCAAATCTTTCTGCCACATACCAACAGGACACAGACTCCCAGGAACTGAGCTTTTCACTGAGGTTTTATTTGACAACCACTGCTGGGAAACAGCGAATATGGCATATGGCATAAAGGGTCTGGGCTTTGGATCACTGAGAGCAAAGTTTAAAAACTCATGTGATGGGTGACCTTGGACATATTCTGAACTAAGTTGAGTATGTTTCCTCATCTTGTAAAATAGGAGTTTTACCGACCTCATCAACTCTTTGTTGACCGTACTTTCTGTTTGCACTGAGTAGTTGGGCAATTAATGTCATTTCCCATCTTGCACACTAACAACTCTTCAGTAAATTCTCATCCCAGCTCTGAGAGGGCACAACGATGCCCAAGACAACAGTCCCTCCCATCACGTCTCTACTTAACAACACAATCCAGTAAGGAAGAGAGGTATTTAAGTGCATTTCGGGTTGATGGAAGAAAGACAGAAAGGCTTTCTCTGGGTGAAAAATTTTGTAAAAAGCCAACATGCTGAAAATCATAGGAGGAATGAAGGCTTCATGGGGAAAGAGAATGCTGAGAAAGAGCTTCATGGACGTGCTCTCTGAGCTGGGTCTCAGAGGATGAGGCAGGCCTTGGCAGTGAGCTAAGAGATTAGGGTGATTCCCCCCCCCCCCCAGGGAGAGAGAAGAAAATGAGCTGGAAAAAACTCATGCATGTGCAGGAAGGGCCAACCAAGTCAATGTGTTCAGAAGGTCCACATGCACAAAAGGCACATGTGATGCCTGTTGGATGCATGAGAGAGGCAAAACTACAGGTCTCTTCAGAGTATAAGGTCAGGAGTAATGCCATGAACTCTGTCCTGCCTCCTTAATTTCCATTTCCTTCTCTGTAAACTTGGAGTTTTAAATAGAGGAGCTCCCTCAGGGTCTTGTTCAGGAGAAAATACATGTAAGCGTTCAAATGCAATGCCTGACAATTTCTAACTGCGGACAGGCAGTAGCTACCTTCCTCACCAGCGTTGTCATGATTATTTCTGATGCAGGGAAGCCCACTGGGAGGTGAAATGGGTTAATGGGACAACTCATCGATTTGGAGGCATTTGCAAAATTGGAGTGCTTGTTCCCAATTATGAGCTAGAATTGCATTCTAATGAATGCACACAAAGTCCCTCAAGTTCACCTAGTCTTTACCTTTTTATATCTGGAAAACACAGAATAACTGGCATTCTCCTTAGAAAGGGAAATGTTCCTAGTCAATCACCGGGAACCCTTGTGTATGGCAACCTCCCACCTGCCAGAGGAGGGGAGTGAAGACCTTCCTCTGCCTTTCCAACTCCCCTCCTTATTGTATCACATATTCTGCCTTTCCTCTACCTTTCCAACTCCCCTCCTTATTGTATCACATATTCTGCCCTCCTTCCTTCCTCTCGGTATGGCCATGGCAACCTAAGAGTGTTTCTGCTGGACTCTGCCAGATGATGTCTTTCAGTGTAAGCCTTACTGATATTTGCTAAGAAGACACATTGTTCAGTAGGGAGTAGCTTAGTCTAGTGTGAAGCATGTAGACAGGACCTGGGATCAGAGCGAACTAGCCACAAATGGGTTTCTTTACCTCCTCGTTGCATGGACTTCAGGCAAGCTGTTCATCTCTCTGAGCCTCAGTCACCTCTCCTCTAACATGGGGACACTTGTCCAAAGATTGTTTTCAAGCTTAAATGAAACAACATTTCACCCCCAGCAAACTTCTCCTCTGTATTTTTTTTTTTTTAACATCTAATGCAAGCTTTATTGGCAGAATTTTCAGGGGAGTATTTTTCAAATTGTATAAATAATATGTGATATTTCCTTCCATTCTGCATTTTAAAACTCTGTATCAGGAATATATAATTGTTCTTTTAAAATTAATTTATTTATTTTCAGCATAACAGTATTCATTATTTTTTCACCACACCCAGTGCTCCATGCAATCCGTGCCCTCTATAATACCCACCACCTGGTACCCCAACGTCCCACCCCCCCACCACTTCAAACCCCTCAGATTGTTTTTCAGAGTCCATAGTCTCTCATGATTCACTTCCCCTTCCAATTTATCCCAACTTCCTTCTCCTCTCTAACTCCCCATGTCCTCCATGCTTTTTGTTATGCTCCACAAATAAGTGAAACCATAAGATAATTGACTCTCTCTGCTTGACTTATTTCACTCAGCATAATCTCTTCGAGTCCCGTCCATGTTGCTACAAAAGTTGGGTATTCATCCTTTTCTCTGTCTTTTATCTCCATGTACTCTCTTGATGGGTTGTGCAGAATTGTTCAATCCTGCAACATACGCACTCTGACCAACCCAGAGGCTTTACAGAAATAGGAGGGGGTTGCTGAAATCCTAGCACACCTTGGAACATCGTCTGTTCACTCAGCAAACCATGCGGATAAGAAAACCCCAAGCTCCAGGGCATGTGCTGATTATCTGCAAAGATGAACAATCTCCAGCTCCACATGTGCCCTTACCTGACTCACGGGACTTGGAGGGATAATGTAAAGGGCTTTGTTCTTCCCAACATCAAAATTCAAGCCCAGCCATGGCCAAGGGCAGCATACTGAGCTTAATGAAGCAGTGGGATGAACTAATATGGCAAATCGTATAGCTTTACTACCAATATGGCTCACATCACACTAAATTATGGCACCAGACGTGACAGGACACACATCACAAAAGGAGAAGTAGTTCACAGAGTGGTAGGAATTTTCAAGGCGACATAATAAGAATCTCAAGAGCCAGCACTTCCGGGATATGCTTGTGTTTTGTCATTTTCTTTCTCCTTGTGCAGATCATCCCCCTAACCCAGCCCCACCACGTGATCACCAATTCAACATGTACTCACCATGTTCTGAGTGCTGTGCTAGGAACTCAGGGCTAATGGTAGAGACAGAAAAATAAGCCAAAACTGATAGGAGAACCATGGCAAGTGTGGTGATTTGAGTACGTGCAGGGTGCTAGGGAATCCTTCACAAATCCAGCTGAAGGAGGCTTATCTCTGTCATAAATTCATTCATTCACCTGCTTATTCATTCGCCCACATTGCTGCATACCTACATCTCTCAGCACCGTGCTCAGTGGTAGAAGTGACATGGTTATTAACAAGACAGGCACGGTCCCTGCTGTCACAGGGCTCCCAGCCTAATGAGTGACATAGAGGAACAAAAAGACGACTAAAAATATTTAACAGTGAGCAACATGAGACATCTGAGAGCACACAAAAGAGTCATGACCTGCAGCTGGGGGTCAGGGGTGTGGGCTATAATGGGACTCCAAAACATTTCCGAGGACAGTAATACTGAACTTGAAACTAAAGGATATGTGGAGTAAGCTCTGAAAAGAAATAAAGGAAAATGTATTCTTTGGAGAAGAAACAGGACTTGCAAAATCCCTAATAAGAACAATCGTATGGTATGATCAGGGAACTGAAATTAATTCAGTTGTGCCATAGAATGGACTATTACTGCAGAACAGCATGGAGAGATGTGACCAGAGAGATAAGGAGGCATCAGACCAGGTGTGGCCTCTGGGACACCATGAGAAGCAGTGTGGATGTCACCCTGGGGGCACTCGGAGCTGCTCACTGAAGGGTCTGAAGCAGAGGGGAGACGTGATCAGATCTCCAAGTGTCCCGAACAGCTTGGAGATGAAAAAGACTGAAAACCTGAGAATCCCTTAGGAGGGGCGTGAGAACAATCCAGATGGCAGGTGAAGGCAGCCTGGACTGTCCTTGGGAGAGGAGATGTGAGGAGAGAGAGCATGGACAGCTTTGGAAGGCATTTGGGAGGTCATAGGGGCTGGCAGTCAGCAATTAATTGAGAATCTTATGAAGCCCAAAACGTCAAGTATCGTGGCTCAGAGAAATGGTTGTTGGGTCCTGACCATGAGTTGGCCAAGTGAATAGACAGGGTGAGAAAGATGACCCAGGTAGAAGTAGCTGACACACAGATGTCACAGAGGTGAGTTCTGGAAACTGAAGCCTGGTGTGGCTCCGGGTAAGGAAGGCCAAGTGACAAAGACATGGGGACCAAAACTCAGAGGGCTTGCTTGGGGGGTTATCCTCTTTGGTATGCTGCTGGGGTTATACAACACATTCAGGGAAGAAAGGGATGTGAAGGAGGGCTTGGAGAAAGCCTGACTTCTTATAAAGGAACCAGTTAAAGTGAAGCCCAGAACTAAGTCACCAATAAAACCTGAAATGAGTTTATCTTCAGGGAATGGCTACAGTGAGTGATGTGTCCTAAAATAAATTCAAGACCATGTGCTCGAAGAGAGTACAGAATTCTCTCCCCACCACACATCATATGATCTGACAGCCTGTCCTACAATAAAGGACTGGACTTCTTGACCCAAAACAGTATTTCCTCCCTCCAAGCCCTTCAGCCCCAGAGCTTTATGGATCAACCTCAGAGAAACTGATGTCATCATGTAATTAAATCCTGGATTTTGAATTTCCAAAGCTTGCAAATCACAGAGTCAGGAGAGAACAATTAGCATACCAAGATCCAAACCCTGCCAAGAGAGAATGGTGCCATAAATCTGTGATGTGCCTCATCGGTTTCTGTGCCTCACCTGCCAAAAAGAATGCAGCCCCCCTGTAATTCTGTCGGAACCACCAGCCTCCAGCATCAAGGCACAGGGCAAACCCAGAACATGTTTTCAGGGAAGACCACACAGACGTTAATGTCTGGCAGACCTAGGGCTTTCCAGCTTATGCAGACAAATCACATGACCCAGAGCAAGTCTCTTGATCTTTCTGAATGTTATTTTCTCATGTGTTCCATGGGGCGATGTAAGATTTGGGCTCCTTGTGGACAATTTATCTAAAATGGTTTGCACACAGGAAGCACAATACAAATGATAGCTATTAATAAACATATATAGCTTAACAACACAGTCCATTCTCCTTTGTATTTCCTGTCTGCCTTGCCCATTATTCTTGAAACAAGCATCCCTTGGAAGATGAACCAGTTCCTTCTTCTCAGGGATGCCCCCAGGTGCCTCTGGAGGAAAGGGCACCTTATACTATTCACTGATGTCGTACAGCACTAAGAGACATGCTGCCTCTCGGGGCTTAGTGAGGAGCTGGGGCGCTGGAGGGAAAGGGAAAGTTCCTCATCCTGGGTCTATGTGCAGAGAATCGTGCTGGGTGTTGTAGGTCTAGTCACTCACGTAATCTCCATGACAACACTTTGCGATAGGTGCTCTTGTCCCTGTTTTATGGATGAAGAAGCTGAGCCTTAGAAAGTTAGAGTAGCTAGCCTGAGACATTCAAGCAGACGTCGTGTCAAGTCTTAAATCAAACTTAAGTTCATCTGCTTCTAAGGCATGACCTCTTCCAGGAGTCTTCAGTGTAAAGAAGAGGGAGCAAACACACCAAAAGGGCAATCCCAAGTAGGTTAAGTTGTCTGTAGTCTGAGGAGCTGGAGGAGCACCAAGCATGGGAGCCATTCCTGGCCTCCAGCCCTGACTCTGCCACTATCCAAAGAAGTGACCAGTGGCAAGTCTTTCTTTCGAGAAGCTCATCTGTGAGCAAGAGGCTCCAGCTAGCCTCCAAATGTAAATTCCTTAGAACCCTTTCTGTTTCTCCATTTCTAGAGAACTTACTCTAGAAAGTAAGTGTTTATGAAGATGTGTTTATGAAGTGTGTTTATGAAGATGAAAACTCACTTGCTTTTAAGTCAGAAAAGCCATGAAAAGAATTTAAGAGTATTTTTATTATGAGGAATGTGCCATATTTTAAGGAACAAATATGAGTGTGGGGTAAAAATAAAATATTAACTTTTGAGTAGTAATAGGATGAGAATGAGTCAAAGTTGCAAAGCGGAGAACAGGTCTTTTCAAGGAAGGATGAGACTATAAAAAATCAGACGGGCCTCCTGAGGTGGAAGGTCTTCAACTACATGAGGTGCCTGCAGTCAGGGTCTCCTTTCCAGAAACTTCTCTCTCCCCAGAGAACACTGACTTCTGGAAGGGCTCACACCGGAGCTGGATAAATCCTTGTGGACAAAGGACTTCATTCATTCGTTAAGGCTTCCTCTAGGTTTCAGATTTGGTCACCCAGATCTAATTTGCGCCTCTGGTGCCTGAGGAAACAGAAGTTGGAAAAGCGGAAGTGGCCTGAGGTAGGAGCCCGGGGCTAAGGTCTTGACAGATGGCAGGCAGCCTCCCTGTAGGGCAAGAGCAGCAGGCAGAGGCAGGGAAACAGCAGCTCTGCACCACAGGTGTCATAAGAATTTTTTTAATTAATTACCCCAGTCCCAAGGATCCAATCAGATGATGAATGTGATGGCACTTTACAAGCTCCTCAGGGGGAAACCCTAGTTAATAGGATAGTTCCCAGGGCTAACTGACCAAGTGAAGGATGAGAACCCCAATGGCATTACTAAAACACTTCCTTAACCAAAACTAACAAAAATTTTTAAGACATCTCCCTATAGGGATGCCTGGATGGTTCAGTCAGATAAGCGGCTGCCTTTGGCTCAGGTCATGATCCTAGGGTCCTAGAATCGAGTCCTGAATAGGGCTTCCTGCTCAGTGGAGGGCCTGCTTCTCTCTCTGCTTGCCACTCCCCCTGCTTGCTCGCTCTCTCTCTCTCTCCCTGAAATGAATAAATAAAATTTTAAAATAAAAAGATTTAAAAAAAAAAAGATGAAGAAGAAGAAAAAAAGAAACTTCTAAATAGTTCACACAGCTACTAAGGCACACAGCCAGGGTTAAAACTCAGCTTGCTGGGGCTCCAAAGTAAATGCATGTGCCATAAGACCACCAACTTCTCCTAGACCCATCAGGGCTCTGATGCTCGGGGCTGGATCTTTTAGGGAGCAAGTAAGGTAGCATTTTATTGTCATTATTGTTTTGCTAACTAATGATCCTTGGACATAACTCTAATATATGGAAAGTGAGTAAGTTTATTTGTAGGTGTTTCTAGAAGATCAGGAAACAGTGCTGAACTGTGATCTTAGAAGGAAAAGGGCAGAAAAACTAATGCTAAGCAGGTAGCTGTCACGCTGTGGCTCCCACGCTGAACCTTCACCCACAATGCTCCCTGCCCCGCCTTCTGGTAAGTATTATTTGCACACATGCACACACACACACTCATTGAGACAGGGTTCTAAGAGGCCAGCTCTGGTTACACAGTAAGAGGGAAAATAATTAGAATTCAAAACCAGGTCTGGCTCCAAAGTGAGTGCTCTTTCTACCACCCTTGGCTGCTAGGTGGTGCTGACTGAAATCCCTGGGCACTGTCCCCAAAGACTCCTGCACCTGCTCACCTGGGACCCTTCCTCTCTCACAGTCTTCCACTGGGTGGCCTGGTGCCGGGTTTATAAATAACCAAAATCACAGCAGATGTTCTCCCCCTTTGATGGCAGGTAACTTGACCTGAAAATCTACATTCCCATCCTCCATCAACTCCACTCCTGGAATAGGCACTATTGGACAAGCTGCATGTGTAGTAACACAATCCAATAAAAATGAAATGAAGAAAACAACTTTATTTCTTACTACGTTCAAGTCTTCCTTATTTGAATTGTGAATACTCCAGTTATGTCTCCTAAAGGGTCTGTCTAGAAATGCATTTTATGGTGAAATATGCCCCTGGGTGACTTGTGTTGGAAACTCTCTGACTTCCTTTCAATAGCCTGGGTTAAAGAAGCGGGTGATACGTTTTGTGAGAAATTCTAAAGGGCCTCTAAACTTTTCTTTATGCCACTCTCAATCTTGATAAATGACCTGTACTGTCAGGTATTCTCTTCTAGGAAATAAAATATCTGCCCCAGGAACCATCTAAATCTTGCCAAAGGGGCAAAAACACCCCCTCTAGTCTATAATATCATGTAATAATATGAGAAATGTACTTATGATATAATGTCAAATAACAAAGCAGGATATGAAACTGTACGAATTAGTTTGATCTCAAACACATATCCTGAAAACAGTCCAGAGCAATTATTTTTTTTTAATTTTATTTATTTATTTGACAGAGAGAAATCACAAGTAGATGGAGAGGCAGGCAGAGAGAGAGAGAGAGAGAGAGAGGGAAGCAGGCTCCCTGCTGAGCAGAGAGCCCGATGCGGGATTCGATCCCAGGACCCTGAGATCATGACCTGAGCCGAAGGCAGCAGCTTAACCCACTGAGCCACCCAGGCGCCCCAAGAGCAATTATTTTTGAATAATGGGATTAGGCATGCTTAATTTTCTGTTTTAATTTTCAGTTAAGAGAATATATGCCTTCTAAAAAGATTTTCTTCTTAAAAAAGAAAATCATTTTTTCAGAAAAGGGCTTAAATATCATTCAGTATTTCCTGAGCACCAAAAAAAATCACTGTATGAAATTAAAAACTTTAACAAATACCAGGCACAAAGGTTCTTAGAAAAGAAAATTATATGCCAATCGTGCTGATGAATATAGTTATCAAAATCCTAAGTAAAATATCAAAAAATCAAATCCATATATAGAAAATAATATATCATGAAAGAGTAATATTTACCTTAGAAATGGAGTTTAGAAAAATCTATCAGTAAAATCCACTGCAATATAAACTGAGAGGAAAAATATGTATAATCATTGAAATAAATATAGAAAGAGCATATGACAAAATTCAATGTCCAAATTCAGGATTTATTAAAAAGCAACAACACTTCCAAAACAATAAATGAAGAAAAAAAAAGATATAGTAAAAATTTTAATATCACAGTTACAGGAAACTTAGAAGCACTTCCATTAATTGAAGATCAAGTTAAGAATACCTCCTATTACTAAATATTGTACTGACAGACCCAGCCAATGCAATAAGACAAGAAAAACAATTACTTAAGGATCAGAGAGGAAGACATAAACCTACTCATGAGGTTCTATGTTGCTTCCATAGGAAATCAAAGAGGAATTGGAAGAATTAGTAACAAACTTTAGTAATGTTATTATATTCAAGATTCAAGATCAATAAATAAACTGTTAACATTTCCTTTTAAAATTCTACATATTTTGGCTCAGTCAGCAACATTTGCTTAATGGAATACTTACTGTTCCACAGGGAAGACTGTAGAGTAAGAAATAAATTAATCCTCTTATGAGCACATTCTCTCCCTTTTTGAATGTAGGTATGTGCTTTCATAATGCCTTGAGCCAGAGAAGTCTATCAAGAATGCATATTGTTTATCACTACTACATAGCTAAGAACAATTGTAAAATCTTACTTTGGGACAAATCAGCTATACACTTTTTAAGATCCCCTTGGTTCTAGAATGGGTAAGAGAAAACAGTATAATGCTGATGATGAAAATGAAGAAGAGGAGGAGAAAAGCACAGAGCGGCACCTGGGTGGGTTGGCTTAGACGGTTAAGTGGAGCCTTTGGCAGGGTCCGGAGATCAAGTCCTGCATTGGGCTGCCTGCTCATCAGGGAGTCTAATTCTCCTTCTCCCTCCCCCCAACTTGTGGTCTCTCTCTCTCTCTCTCTCTCTCTCTAGCTCAAATAAATAAATAGACTCTTTAAAAAAAAGAAGAGTACAGAAATGGGAGAAAAGAAAGAGAAAGGAAGAGTGGAGGGAAATAGAGATGACAGGAAGAAAGGAGATAAGAAGTAGTAAGGAGAGATGGATAAGGAGAAAAGGGAAGGAAAAAGAGAAAAGGAAAAAGAAAAACACACAAAAAGGCTCTTTGTTGGGGCACTTGTGTGGCTCAAGCATCAATCTTTTTATTTTTTTTAAAGATTTTATTTATTTATTTGACAGACAGAAATCACAAGTAGGCAGAGAGGCAGGCAGAGAGAGAGAGAGAGGAGAAAGCAGGCTCCCTGCTGAGCAGAGAGCCCAATGCGGGGCTCAATCCCAGGACCCTTGGATCATGACCTGAGTCGAAGGCAGAGGCTTTAACCCACTGAGCCACCCAGGCATCCCTCAAACATCAATCTTCACCTCAGGTCACGATCCCAGGGTCCTGATATCAAGCCCCGAGTCAGGCTCCCTTCTCAGGGGGAAGCCTGCTTTTCCCTCTCCCTCTCTCTCTCCCCCTGTTGGTGCTTGCTCCCCCTCCACTCTCTCTCTCTCTGTGAAATTAATGAATAAAATCATTTTTAAAAAGGCTCTTTGTTGATCCCTTAATAAATGCCAAGTACTATACTAAGTATTTAATCTGTCTTATATCAATTATTCTTCATAGTAAACCTCTGAACTTTAATATAATATCCTTACTTATAGGAGAAAAAACAGATGCTCAGAGAGGTTAAGTAACATTCTAAGGTCACACAATTAAGAGCGGGCATAGCTAGAATTTGAATCTAGGTCTCCCTGTCCAGACTCCATGGTCCTGGCCACTCACTAGGAGATATTCCTTGCATTATGTATCGTGCTGATTTTAGAGTCCTGTAAGACATGAAGATGAGGAGGTTCTAAAAAATCACCTTCATATTCCCATCCCAAATCTTCAACTAAGCCAATGTTCTGAAAACCTGAATCCTCATTTTAGAATGCTCCTGATTCTGGATGTTAAAATTAAGAATGAAAAGATATTCAGTAAGATACAATTTTTAATGCATTAAGCATTCAAGAGCACAAGTTTAGTGGAAAGGTTAAATCTGAAGCAAAAATATAACTTGTCAGTTTTCACTGAAAAAGCATTTGAATTCTAGTGCATTATCATGCTCTGCAATCTTTCTTCCCCATGTAGCAGTTCTCCCAAGACCTGCTCTCTGACTGACTTGCTTTGCTTGTATTATTCTTAGACCATGATGCATGAAATACAAGGTTTACATTAAGTTTTAGCAAATAAAATAGAGTGCTTCCAAAATGTTTGTGTTTCAAATAAACATCCAAAACAACATTTACCATCCTTCCTGAGGTTGTGGCTGTCTGGGAGCTGCCTGTGTTTTACATTTATGTCCCTTGTTTCCTATAGAGTGTCAGACTAATGACATCATGAAACATGACGGGGCAGGCACAGCAGTGTCTCAAACGAATCACTGCCTATACAAACTACTGAGTGCATCCTGGTTTGCAAGACCATAATGACAGATTTCAAGACCTGAAAGAGAAGTCTGTTAATCCTCCTCCGTGCACCTCAGAAGATGAGGGAGAGAAAGCCAACACACAGCACGAAGTTGCTTATGCCTAATTGCAACCTGGAGAGAAATATCCTGAAAGGCATGGTCATAAAGCCATGGGACCCAATTCTCCAGAAAACATGGAGAGGGTGAGAGTTACCTCATTATCATATTACACATGCCAGTCATCATTAGCAGGTATCTATGTGCCTGCTCGGGGTCAAGCACATTCCAAGTGTTGAAATTGAGAGGTGAATGAGAGGTCCGGCTCTGCAGGAATGCTTGGTCCAGCAGATAAACAAAAACACGGGAAATTTTGAATAAAATGAGATTCTAACAAAGTGCTCCTGCAGCAAAACAAACAAAAACAACTAACCCAGTGCAGGGAGGAAGGAAAGGACTGATCTGAAGATTAAGTGGGAGCCAGCCTAGGAACAAGCGGGGAGTGACAAAGGATTTCGTGCTAGATTAATTGTCCAGTGGTTCCCAAAGTCTGGACTCTAAAACAATGGCACTGGTATGATTGCGGAATTTGTTCCAAATGCGGGTGTGGGCCCTACCCCAGACCTCCTGAAACCAAAAATTCTGGGGATGAGACCCAGCATCTGTGTTTTAACAAGCCTTCCAGGTGGTTCTGGTGCTGCTGGAATTTGAGAACTTTGGAAACCTGCGAAAGTGAACCCCAAGAGACAGAATGCCTGGAGGACAAACAAGGTTGGATAATGGGGGTGGGAGGATTAGGCAGAGACGTTGCTCACTGGAGGGATGGGAGGAAGGCATACCAGGAAGGGTTTTATATGTTATGAAAATAATTTTGGATTTTACCCAAGGCATAATGGAGAGCCATTAAAATATACACTACGAGTACAGAAAACAACAAATAATGCTAGCACCCATTAAAAAACATATGCCATGGGGCACCTGGTTGGCTTAGTGGGTTAAGCCTCTGCCTTCAGCTCAGGTCATGATCCCAGAGTCCTGGGATCGAGCCTCACATCGGGCTCTCTCCTCAGCGGGAAGCCTGCTTTCCCCTCTCTCCCTGCCTGCCTCTCTGCCTACTTGTGATATCTGTCAAATAAATAAATAAAAATCTTAAAAAAAAAAAAAAACAGGGGCACCTGGTGGCTCAGTGGGTTAAGCCTCTGCCTTTGGCTTAGGTCATGATCTCAGAGTCCTGGGATCCAGCTCCATATTGGGCTCTCTGCTCAGCAGGGAGCCTGCTTCCTCCTTTCTCTCTGCCTGCCTCTCTGCCTAGTTGTGATCACTCCCACTGTCAAATAAATAAATAAAAATCTTAAAAAAAAACCCCAAAAAACAAAAAAACAAAAAAAAAATGCCATCACAAAGACAGTGCTATAAATCATTCCAGAGATAAAACACTGCACAGATAAATAGCCAGTAAGAAAGGAACAAATCAGCCCAACCTTTCTTTCTGGAGTCTTTCTTGGCACTGATTTTCACAGCTCCTTGAAGTTCTGTCTCAGTTGATATCCTACCAAGCCTTAGTCCACTTCACACAGATTCCGAGCCTTGGCCAGGCTCATGGAGGACTCCTCTTCAAGACAACAACTCCTCCCTTCAGAAACAATGCTCCGAGCTGCACATCTCATTCACTCCTGAGCGCTGCGAATCAAGCCAAGAGAATGTTTAGAATCATCACCCTTGTGAGGTTCAACAGAAATTAGTCGGGGGGTGGCAAAACAGACTGTCAAACACACAAAACCAGGAAAACTTTGGTCTTTGTGTACAAACTGCTCCCTTGATGTCATCAAGCCACTGACAGGGTTTGTAGCAAAGGGAATGACAGGTCTACCTGAAACATGGTCTCTTAACCTAGATACATAACTAGACACCTATCTCTTTAAAACTCTGGATTTCTAAGAAGGACAAAACCCAACTCCTTGTTTTCCACATGTCTTGCTTTCAAGCAGTAGATGCCACCCAGAAAATACAGCAAAGGAGTATTTCCTGAGCAACCCTGTGGAGACATTTCCAACAGGGCACCCATCCATCAGCCAAGCTTGATCAGAGCCATGCTGGCTAAGGCAGATCATAGGGAAGTGACCTGTGGTCTCTCCTTCACTGACAGGCATCAGCAGGGACATAGAGTTAACATACAATTGGGCTCCAAGGGTCAGGTGACAAATGGGGCTGAGAAACTTTCCAGCCAGCCAATTTTTATGTCAGCTTTTTCCTCAGCTGTAAGAGCAGACAAGCATTTAATGTGGAGAGCAAAAGAGAAGAAGCAGGCAGCCACTCATTCTGTTCTTTCTTTTTTAATAAATACACATCACACATTACTAGGTACTATTAAGTCCAGACTCTATGCTGGGAAGAGAAGATAATGATAATGATAATACAACCACTTCAATTACAGCTAATATTTACTATGCATTTACTCTATACTTTGCCCTCAGCTACGGGTTCACATACATTATCTCATTTGATTTCAGTTAAATTGAATGAATGTATCCCCTGTGTCGAGTTAATAATCTTTCCCAGTGACCATCTATCTGAAAGTTACATCGGAGAGTTCAGTTGAAAATAAACATTTCACTAGTTATCCCATTTTTTTTAAAGATTTTTTTTTTAAAAATTTATTTATTTGACAGAGATCACAAGCAGGCAGAAAGGCAGGCAGAGAGAGGAAGGGAAGCAGACTCCCCACTGAGGAGAGAGCCTGAAGAGGGGCTCGATCCCAGGACCCTGAGATCATGACCTGAGCCGAAGGCACTGGCTTAACCCACTGAGCTACCCAGGCGCCCCTAGTTATCCCATTTTTAAAGAAAATGAAGATAAAGCTGCTGGAAATGGTTCTTTAAACTGAGCAAGCCAATTCTGAGCTCATCCCACAGACCCAGAATGGTTGAATCCAGAAAGGCAGATTCTGAATGCCAGTTTCTGCTCAAAAAGAACAGTAAACCAAACCTCTTAATCATGACAACTAAGGAGGGCTTAACTAGGTCTAATGTAAAAGCCACATAAAACTATAGGAAGACTTTGTGCATTCTAGCTTCGTCCATGTTGTTACAAATGGTGAGAGGGTATAATGCTGGGTGAACTATGTCAGAGAAAGACATATGTGGAATTTAAGAAACAAAACAAAGACGAAGAGAGGCAAACAAACACACTTTAATTTGCAGAGAACAAACCAGGGGTTACCAGAGGGGAGCTGTTGGGGGGGCATGGGTGAAACAGGTGAAGGGATTAAGAGTACACTTAACTGTGATGAGCCCTGAGAACAGCTGAGTGACTCTACTGTACACCTGAAACTAACAGAACACTATGTGTTTATACTTAAATAAAAAGACAATAAAATTAGTAAAATTATAGGAAGCCCTGATAATAGGGAAATTCTCACCTTAGCCAAAGATACTTGGTTAATTTATTTGTTAAAAAGCGATTATTATTATTTTTTTAAAACAATGCTGGCCCCGAATGATGTCTCAACGATAGGAACCAAAGCTACAACTAAGGAGAATGCAAAACTGTCTTCCTAGAATGGGGTCCATGAAATCAAACACAGAAAATGGGAACCTTCCCTGCCACCCTTGTGCCATCTAGCTGCACCATGCTACTAGCCCTCACCCCCACTTACCAACCTCTCCCCCTGACAGAAGACAACATCCCACAGGAGATGACAGAGTCACAAAGCCCTACATGTACATAATTAAATTTTTTAATAATACTGATCATCTCATGGCCACAGCCAGTGACGAAGAACCTATGACAGGCCAGGCCCAAATGCCGGCTCATTCACGTCAAGAGTCAGCTACCGTGCAGCCACCCTGGCTAAGAGTGCGGACTCTTTATTCCTGTCTTCACAGGTGCTCAGTCTAATGAGGATGTAAGGCAGGTAAGGGACTGCAGGGACTGCAGGGTTGTCCCTCCAGGGACAACCAGAACACACACACACGCAGACACCAGGTATACTGGGACACAAAGGAGCAAGGACTCTCCTTTACTTGGAAGAATCACTAAAACTTCTCAGAGGTGAGACGCCTGGGTGGCTCAGTGGGTTGAGCCTCTGCCTTCAGCTCAGGTCATGATCTCAGGGTCCTGGGATTGAGCCCCGTATCTGGCTCTCTGCTCAGCAGGAAGCCTGCTTCTTCCCCCTCTCTCTGCCTGTCTCTCTGCCTACTTGTGATCTCTGTCTGTCAAATAAATAAATCAAATCTTAAAAAAAAAAACAAAAACCCTTCTCAGAGGAGGAGCCCTATACTGTGGGGTCTCAAAGAATGATTCTTATGCTAACTGGATAAGAGAAGACCAACAGGCACTCAGTAAGTCCATGTATAATAAATGAATGAACGGTTGTTTCTGGCAGAAGGATCAGCTGTGCAAAGGCACAAAGACTGGCAACAAACAGCCAAACTAAGAAAAGGAAATCTAAGTCTGGTAAGGAGGCGATGTGCCTCCTCACATCTCCAGTTGTAACTTGCATGCTACCTTTCTCTTCAATCTTTCTTCTCGTGTCTGCCTTGACATTCTACTGACCCTTCAAGGTTGAGTTCAAAGTATTGTATGCAGAAAGGTTTTCTGATCTCTATTCAATGGGATTTCTCCCTACTTATGCTACAATCTGCTTTTTGGCCAGGTGCCTAGCTTCAGCCACCGATATGCAATGTGATATTGAGGAAGTTACTCAGCCCCTCCTTGCCTCAGTGTCTCCATCTCTGTAATGGCGGTAACAGGGAGCCATTGTGGAAATGAAGTGTGACCACACATGTCACATGCTTGGAAGAGTACCTGTGCTTAAAAAAGTGCTTAAAAAAGATGAGGTGCCAATCATTTCCTGTGTTAATAGCTCAATGTCACGTGGCAGTGAGTGACCTCCGGTCCATACTCTTATTCTCCCTTTACAGAAGAGGAAACTAAAGCAGGTTAAGTTTTCCTTGTAAAGACATGGCAGGAAGAGATAGAATCTAAGATATTTCCATCGTGCTGTTTTGCACACAACAGGTACCTAACATAAATAACAGAATGAGCTGAAATATATAGATTTTACCCAATTTCAAGGCTTCCTAAAAGTTCCCATATGGGGTGCCTGGGTGGCTCAGTGGGTTAAACTTCGGCTCAGGTCATGATCCCAGGGCCCTGGAATCAAGTCCCGCATTGGGCTCTCTGCTTGGCTCCTCGGCAGGGAGCCTGCTTCCTCCTCTCTCTCTGCCTCTCTGCCTGCCTCTCTGCCTACTTGTGATCTCTGTCAAATAAATAAATAAAATATATATATATATTTTTAAAGAAGTTCCTACATAAAACTGGATGGGAACTGGGCCGTGTTTTCCTCTTCAACTTCATAAAGCACCACATAACACCTCTCCCTATTCCGTGGGTATCTCCAACACTGCTTCTTCAACAAACTGGTACTGTGTTCAAGTGTTATAAAACACTGCTTGTGCATTTCTGAAGAACACCTGGATATCCATAAGGAAAGGAAACCAACATTATTTCAAATAAAAACTTTGATAAGGAAGCCACAGTAAGGAGAGAAGTTACCACAGCCCGGGTCTTGGCATCCCCTTTAATTTTCCAAAAGCCAGAGGTTGGGAAAATGCTGTGAAGTAACTCCAAATTATTTAGGAAATTTGTTTCTTTGTAATTAAGGAGATTAAAGTCCCCCAAGGGCCAGGAACCATGTAACAACTGAAATCATTTTCCCTCAGTAAAAGCTGTGAAACCCTATCAGTTAAATTCAGGCTCACCTAGAATTGTGAAATGCTTCAATAATGTTTCTTTGCTCCACACAGTCTGCAATAATTTAATATTCCTGAAGTGTGTCAGGTTTTTATAATGAGCTCTTCAGATCTAAATATGAATTATGTAACATTCCACTACAGACATTCTGTCTAGGGCCCTGCTTCTAAATGTAAAATCCTGTGTTCAGTGAGTTTGGGAGGGAGGGGTTGTGAGGGTAGTTTGTTGGGGAGGGAGGGCGAAAAAATCACCAAACAACAAAGCAGAGAAAACATGTAGGCGTTAAAAGTGAAGAAGAAGGAGAAGAAGAAGAAGCAGCAGCAGCAGCAGCAGCAGCAGCAGCAGCAGCAGCAGCAGCAGCAGCATAAAGGCCTGAGCATCCGTAACAGAACAAACACATACTAAAAAACCTACTGTAACACAAGCTCGTGCTTTCTCTCCCCCTACTCATCCCCCTCATAAGATCCTACTGTACAACAGCCAGCATTTAGGTGGGCCTGCTATTTGGCAGGTATGTTACTATGAACTTATTTTATTCAATCTTTCAACCACTTGAAAAGTTAGATGTTATTATCAGTTTTCATTTAACAAATAAAGGAAAGCAGAAGCTGGTCAGTAGCTGGTTCATGGTCGCACGGCTCTTAAGTAGCACAGCACAGGTCAGGGTACAGACTACTCTTCTCCCCACCTTCCCGCCCCACCAAGCCTTCCAGGTGTCCATCAGATGGCCAGTGGAGAAACAAAATGTGGTCTGTCTATGCAAAGGAATACTGTACAGCCATAAAAAGGAATGGGGTATTGCTACATGCTACGACGTGGATGGCCTGTGATAACAGGAGGGCCAAATGAAAGAAGTTAAACCAAAAAGGTCACACAATATATGATTCCATTTATATGAATGATCCAAAACAGATACCTCCTAGAGAGATGGAAAGCAGATCAGTGGTTTCAAGGTACTAAGGGAAGCAAGGAAGAGGGAAAGGGACTGCTTCATGAGTACAGGTTCTCTTTTGGGGATGCTAAAAAGGTTTGGGAACTAGATAGAGGCAGTGGTCGCACAACATCATAAACATAATAAATACCCCTGGATTGTACATGCTGCAAATGTTAATTTTATTTTGTGTGCATTTCACCTAAATTAAACAGAAACAAAACAAGAAAACCTCCAAGCCACGTCCCACATCCAGCGTGTCACTTGGTGATATGCTAGGAACACTGCAAATTCCAGTCTGAAAAGATAACCTGGACTTAAAACACAGATGAAAACGCAGTCTTCCCAAAAGGCAAACTTTGGGATTAAAAGCTGCATGCCACAACCTGCGTGTTTGGGGACTTAGGCATTTTAATCGCTTTGTCCAAACTATAGAGCACTCAAGACAGGTTATTAACAAGGCACAAGAGTTTGTAGCCATCCAGACGAAGAGCCTGTTTCGTCATCAGTAAAATGGAAAGACTACCCCCAAGGTTGTAATATTTGGAAGATTAAAGAAAAGAGTCATACATCTGCTTGTCTTTACATAAAGAAACACAGGATAAACAAGGTAGGGCACCAGGATGTCATTTTACTACACAAATAGGGGCATCTGGGTAGGGGAATGACCCAGTGACCGGGTGGAAGGATGTGGCAGAGGGTGATACTTCTGAGTCGAGCTTTTTGCATTATTTCCCCCATTTGGAAGCCCACTGTTCTACACACATGAAAAAAGCTAAATTAAATGCACAGGGGTGGGAAGTGAGGGAAACAGCTTCAGAGTTCCTTATGGCTGTCTGGCCCACTAAGTTCTCTCCCTCTTCTTTGAGACATTCATTAATGAACATTCTCCCTACTGCAATAGCCTAGATAAAACATTTCCTTAATTGTCTAGTACATTCTTTCACAAAAGCAAAACACCGTCCTTAAATTACCTGTTTTCCAAGCTGATTTTTGCTTCACCTGAAACTCTTGCTCTGAAGGAGAAGTATAGCTTGATCAGCTGTTTAGAGCATGGAGTCTGGAGCAAGTCTCAAATTTTGGCTCTGCCATTCATACTGTATGACCACGGGCAAGGGACTTGATCTTCTTGTGACTTAATGTACCTATCCATAAATGGGGATGAGAAGGGGGATGATCATGGAGGTGATAGTAATTGGAATGTTGATGATGATGATAATGATAGTGATGAGGAGGAGAAGGAGGAGGAAGATGGTCATGGTGACGATAATGATGGAACCTACCTCCCAAAGATATTGTTAAAGGAGCTCAGAACAATTGCCTGGTTCAGAAGGCTATACATACATCTGCTATTCTTATTTGAGGAACATCTAAGGCTCACCATGTCCTAATATTCTGAGAAAAGTTTATCCGTTCTAATGAACTGAAATTTCATGCTCACCTTTAACCTCAGGGCTTACATGGCACATACATTGTAAAAGAATAATAAATATTGAGTAAGTTAATGGAAGATGGTGAATGGGTGGATTTTGGGAGGAAGGAAGAAACTATAGGTGAGGAGGCAGGTATTATTATAAGCAAAAGATGCCTAGTTTTCATCAACTGTAGTATTTCCTTACAGTTAAATGAGCAATTTGAATTCTAAACTCTATCTCACAGATGTGTCATTTACTCTCAGAAATCAAATTAAATACATTTCTTCAAGGAAGCGTGTGCTACACAGGCAGCTGATAGGATCAAGACCACTGCACTCCATGTTCTGGGGTCAAGGCGTGTGAGGCAGTGTGACCTAACTGCAATTAAGGACAGCTGTCTCTGGAAACCTGGTTTCTTTCCTAAGGTAGAGAGTATAAATTAAAGTCTAGCCAGATTGAAATGCATCACTGCTCAACTGAGTACAGAAACGAATTCTTCACACTTTGATTTGTCAGGAAGACAGAAATGCTTTCAACATATAATCAACCCCATCATTCTTCACAACAAATGGAAATGCGTAGACTTATCCCGGCACCTAATGTGGGAAATCTTTTTAAACTTTAAAACAGTAGAACTGTATGTCATTTTAAAAAATTAAGCTGTAATATGATATTCAGGTTATATTCTCTGAAACAAATCAATATTCCAGGCAATCAGGAATAACGCTTGCTATATACTGCCCTCTAGTGAATTTCTGTAAGAATAGCGTTCCTCAGAACATTATTTCAAATAACCTATGCATAAGCTTTCTTTTCAATGGGATATTAGATCTTTGACATAAAGTTTAAAATGCATTTGAAAATACTAGATGATAATCCTCAAAACTATTTTTTGAAATCAGCTTGTTTTAAAATTATCTGATGTCAAGGTAAAGTACTTATTTATTTCCTCCAGAGCTTGGCTCCCCCTTAGGAGTTTGCCATAGTATTGGTTTATTTCTGTTTTGGCCCATGTTTTTAGCGGTCCCTCAGCCTACTACTACTTCTGAATTCACTCTGGGCAAAAGAGGGTTGGCTTTATACTTGTCAGAAGAAGCTCACATAGTTCCTTTAAGCTGCCTTGATACTACAGGGCAAGCAACCATTTCTTCTCATTTTACAAACAAAGTCACAAATCACTGCTAAAGTTGAGAGTAATACTGAGATGCTCCCATTTCCAGTTCTGATAACTGGAAAGTCACACGACATCCAGCATACTGTAATTTGACTTGTTCCATCAGAATTTGGTTTGAAGTGTCTGCCTTCTGCTTGGGTCATGATCCCAGGGTCCTAGGATAGAGCTTTGTGATGGGCTTCCTGATCAGCAGGGAGTCTGCTTCTCCCTTTGCCCCTCTCTCCACCCCCAACCCTGCTTAGGCTCTCTCCCTCACTCTCTCTCTTTATCAAATTAGAAAAAAAAATTAGTTTGATGAAATATTATCTGTCCTTTCGTGGCTACCCAATTTCTTACTGCCTCCATTTCTGTAACATTTTCTGTTGTCAAAACAAAAAACAAAAAACTCTCACAGTACAGCTGTTCCTCATAAGGTAATTTTCTTCCTCATTTTTTTGGTGAACATTATACAACAAACATTGTGCAAAATTGGGAACTTAATGTATGAGATTTTTTTTCAGGGCAGGAAATTATGATGAATACTAACTAAATAACAGGACTCTCACAGGTTACTAATTACATGGAAAAGATAATGACCAGAAGGACCTTTCTGGAAGAAAATTATTGTTTTTTTTTTCTCTTTAAAGTAAGCATGACTAAAGCTAAGCTCAATTTAGTCCTCTAAATATACACATAAAATATGAAATCATTCAGCAGAAACTAGCCTCCTTCTAGCTGATAAAATACTTCTTTAGAAGTGGGATTTGAAAATATTGTTCTAGCAGTAATTCATCACTGGATTTATGAATACTGGAAATATGTTTGCAGTCTAATGAAATTTTGTGATAACACAGCACTTGAAGTCATTCTATTTGACTTTATTTTGAATGCAGTTCTATATTCTATTTGCTTATCAAAATAGTCCTTCAATCTTCGCAGTAATGAGTATGGGCAATTGTCTGGTTAGCCTATAATAATATCCTCAATTACATTTTAAATATGCTATAACCAAACTTTGAGATAAAACTCTTTACAGAATGCTTTAACAAAAAGATTAAGAGATAAAGAAGAGCTCTTGAAATTGACTGATTAAATTGGACTCTAGTGTAATTTGATATATTCATCATTTACTTACTCACTCTCTTCCTCTAAAAATATTCATTGAGGATCTACTATATACCAGAATGTAAAATGCAGAGTGTTCAAACATGATCAGGAAGGACTTGCCGAGGAGGAGTTCAACATTTAGTGGACAAGTCAGATGGGTAAATAGATTAATTAAAATACAATATAGTTCAATATTGTAATAGAGGAATGTATGGCTTATTATGGGACATTTTACAGAAGGGGATTATTTGCATTTTAAAAAATGTGAGTTTGTTGGGTACACAGTCTGCAGTGAGCCTACTCAAAATGCAAATGGAGCCAGGCACCGAAAAGCCCGGCTTGTACAAGAAACTACATTTGGCCTGCATTAGGGCAGCCTGGAAGGAAAGGGAGTTTGGTGGGTGGGAGGTCTTCACATATTTCAACAGGTGCTTAGAATATTTATGGAAACAGTTGAAGAATTTTAAGCAGAATAATGATATGATCAAATTTAAATTTTAGAAGGTGTACCCTGATGGGGGAAAAATGTGAGGGACGTTTCATTAGCAGCAGGTAAACATGTTAAGAGGATTGGGGGTATTCCAAACATGAGATGCTGAGAAATGCAAAGCCAAAAAGATCATAAATCTAATGAAATGCATCTTAAGAAATTTAACATTTATTTTCCAGATTTACAAATTCTGTAAAGTGAGTATTTTATAAATCATATCAAATCCTTTCTCAGGTGAAAAATGTATAGAAGTAAAATTGCTAATTGGAATATGGCTACATATTATTAATACAAAAGGTGTTATTCATATTTGCTTATTTATTCTTTCTCATTGGGTATCATTCTGTATTCCATTTTGTTACTTATTTGTCCAATATGTAATCAGACCTGAATTTTGCCTTCTCAAATACATTCTGTACCTTTCTAGGCTATTTTGGTAATTTAAAAAGCATTATTTGTGGACCATTACAAATCACTGAAATAAAATCGGGTGGGGGGAGGAGTTAATAGGAGAAAGATGACAAGGGACACTGCTAGACACCTAGGATACAACACTAGCATGCCACAATGATGGAAGACAGTCTAGAACACAATGCACCAACCCTTAATTAGACGGAGCTAATCTAAGAATCACCTAAGGCACCTCAATCCTGGGCCAAAAATAGAATAAAAATGAGTCCAATTTCAATGCTTAAATGAAATTATACTGGGGGAAAAATGAGCAAAGCTCTTTATGCTCTTTATGACAGCTGAACTCAATTTTAGTAGGGAAAAATTAAGATTGCTTAGTTTAAAGGGGAAAAAAAACAAATTTATGTGCATTGTCATGAGTCAGGTACCCTGGAGCCTTCACTCCAGACTGAATGCAGAAGGCTCTTGGTTCAGAGCCCTCTAGGTGCCAAGTGATACGCAGTCACCTGCTGGCTGTGGGTCTTTGGACACATTTCTTAGCCTGTCTAGGCAGAGTTTCTTCATCTATAACAGGGTGTCATGGCACTATAGACATTTTTAGGCCAGATAATTTTTTGTTGCAGGGAACTCTCTCAAACATAATCCCAAGCTGTTTACCCAGAAGATTATGAGCGAATTTCCTCCAGGGTGAGGTGAATTTCCTGCCTGTGTACGGCCTTGTTTCCCTAAGGTGACTGCTTACACACACATCTCCACATTGTGGGTCCCATACACCCAGGCTAAATCTTTGAGAAGAGCAATATTTCCCAAAGAATTAAAATCTCCAAGAATGGCACCCTAGCTAAAAATGGAAGGAGTTCACATTACCAAGTAAACACGCAGGTTTTTAATCTTACACGTCTGCATTTTAATCACTTTACAATTTTCCTTAAGAATCATGGAGTGAATTATTAATATTTGGGTAAATAATCTGTTGTTCATAAAAACACAAGCACAGTCTGAATTCAAGTTTTTCTTTCTTGCTAGATAGAAATCATTCGCAGGCACATTTGAAGTCAGAATTTGCTGTAGCTTCTACCATCAACAGAATGTTATGTTCATTTAGTTCATTGGTTGATTTTAGGAACTGAATTCTAATTAGGACCTCTTGCTACAAATATGAATTTCGCCCTTTTCTGTTTCTTTTTAAATGTTGACTGCTAGTTTTAGCTTCTTTTTAAAAGATTTTATTTATTTATTTGACAGAGCGAGACGATGAGAGAGAGAACATAAGCAGGGGGCTGGGAGAGGGAGAAACAGGCTTCCTACCAAGCAGGGAGCCCAATGCAGGCCTTGATCCCAGGACCCTGGGATCAGTGCCTGAGCCAAAGGCAGATGTCTAGTGACTGAGCCACCCAGGCACCCTATCTTCTTTTTAAATCTTATAAGTTACAGAGCCACATCTGCTGGCCCATTTAATGTAACAAAGGTCTAGAATTCACTGTTAGAGGATTTCTTTTTCTTCTTATAGTCACACTTGCCAACTTCAAAACATCTTGAGCATATCTTTTATTGACACATCTTCTCTATTTTACTTGCCCTGGATCAATAGTTGGGCTTCCAAAGCTAAACAATGGGATAAAAAGACATGTAGAGAGGGGCACCTGGATGGCTCAGTTGGTTTAAGTATCCAATTCTTGGTTTTGGCTCAGGTCATAAATCTCAGGGTCCTGGTACTGAGGCCCACATGGGGCTCTGCTCTCAGTGCCATGGAGTCTGCTGAAGATTATCTTCTTCTCCCTCTGCTCCTCCCACTGCTCTTTCTCTCACCCTTTCTCTAAAATAAATGAATAAGACCTTTTAGAAAAAAAGACATGTAGAGAGAGAGAGAGTTACATACAAGATAAACATGGAGGATTTTATGGTTTTTTAATATTCAGCAGCTTTTAGTTTCTAAAGCAGATTTTTAAATGAAAAAATGTGGAATTTAAAGCACAAAATTAAACATGAGTTGTGTGGCCTAAGATGCAGCTGAGGGATTCCAAAACTACCCCAAAAATGGAATCTGCAATCAGCTGTTAGTTCTCCAGTCATTGCTTCAAGTGTTGAGGACAGAGAAATCACCCCTGACCTCACTTACAGAGAGCAGAAGTCCTATAGGAAGCAGAGGAGGGTATTTAAATATCTTTTGTGACTTCTGTCATTTCTCTAGGCAGGCCACTTTGAACATCTCCATGTGGTATGATCAGAGGCAGAAATAGAAAACTCTCAAAGAGGAATAGCTACTCCTCTTTCTGCTCTGATCAAGAATAACAGTATTAACAATTATAATCCAGGGGCGCCTGGGTGGCTTAGTGGGTTAAAGCCTCTGCCTTCGGCTCACGTCATGATCTCAGGGTCCTGGGTTGGAGGCCCACATCGGGTTCTCTGCTCAGCAGGGAGCCTGCTTCCTCCTCTCTCTCTGCCTGCCTCTCCCTCTACTTGTGATTTCTGTCTGTCAAATAAATAAATAAAATCTTTAAAAAAATTATAATCCAGGATCCACTCCAAACTTTATGTAATATTTTGATAGTCTCAGTAAGCAGGCTAAATGACCCTTGCATAGTTACTTATCTGTATAATAACATGCTAATTTTGCCCCCAAATTAGAAAGGCTTAACTTCCAGCAAATCTAACCAGGTGCAACTTCTGTATGTGCGGAGTCGCCGCCAACATGGTGTGAGTTTATGGGTACAAAGAAAATCTTTCCAAATACCTCTGGAACCCTTTACTCAGGCTTTTGGGCGTCGTGTCTTTGAGATAAAAGTTTGCTTCACCTGCAAAGTGAGAGTAATAGTCAGTATTCAGCTCTTTTAACAAGATAGTAAAATGAGATACACCTGGCAGGAGCCTAATGGGCTGGGCACTGCCATGGGAGGGAAGAAGGAAACTTAAAAAGGAATGTGGGCAAATGTTGAAGGCAAGCTTGCTTGTGACACAATTTTTCCAAGGCCCACTCCATTCCAGTGCCCATGATTGCCCTCTTCTCTTCTCACTAATTAAAGTTAGAATTGTGGGATATAAAAGGTCTTCTTGGATAAGTTCCCAGGCCCCTCAACCAAACTGACAATGTTCTACTGATCAGGTCTTTTGCTAACTCCAGAACTCACTGTTTGAAAAGAATAATTAAAACAATCTTACAGCCACCAGCCGCATTGAGGATTTCAGTATTCTGCAAAAGCAAATATGTCACCTGGAACTGCCATAAAGCTTGAAGTGTGTATAACATCCCAATAAGTTTCCAAAATGTCATTAATTATTATTATTTCTCTGCAAGGGAATATATGAGCAAAAAAAATCATTTTATAAGGACAATAACATTTCCTCTTAGCATGTGGTTCAAGATCTATTTCACAAGCTTGATTCAGAGACAAATAGTACTTCCTAAAGTGTTCGGATAACACAATTCCAAACCATTACCTTTACAACGGAAATCTGAAATAACATTATCTCTGGGAGATAAGAGACCCTAAGTCAATAAAAAAGAGGATGTTAATATTACTGTGTATTATTACTGCACATGTACCAAGCGCTTAGCCTATGTTATCCCATCTGGGGCAGAGACTCTAGTCATCCCATACAGCCACAATAGCTTTCTTACATACTATTAGTAATAAAGATAAACATTTTTCAAGTTTTTATTTTCATTCCAGTTAGTTAACTTACAGTCTTATTAATTTCAGGTGTACAATCTGGTGATCCAACACTTCCATACATCACCTCGTGTCCATCATAACAAGTGCCCTCCTTAGTCCCCATCCCCTAGTGACATTCAAAGTAATGATTGATAGATGTATATTCAGTAGTGCCATTTTATTACTTGTTTTGTTGTTGTTTCTGAATATTTTCTCTGATCCTTTCTTGTCTTCCATGTTTTGCTGATTTGGTTTCCTTTAGTGATGTATTTGGCTTTCTTTCTCTTTATTCTTTGCATATTCTTTAGTGATTTGGGATACATGGTTATCATTAGGTTTGTATATAATCTCTTTGAATATAGCAGTCAATAAACGTTGATCAGTGAAGTTTGAGCTCAGTTCTTTTCTCCTCCTTGTACTTTAGGCATCTTTTATTATATTTTATGCCCTCTTAGTGAGTTTCTTGACTGATATTTTTAAGAGAAGTATTTATTTTTTCTGTGTTTGTGTTCTTGAGTTCTATACCGTCACTTTGGGTCTCTCCTTCCCATTCAACGAGTCCCCTTTAGTATCTCTTGAAGGCCTGGTTTACTGGTCATAAACTCCTTAGTTTTTGTTTGTCTGGAAAGCTCTTTATCTCTCCTTTTTTTGAATGGTAGTCCTGCTGGATAGAGTATTTTCAGCTGCACATTCTTCCCGATTAGCATTTTGGATATATCACACCACTCTATTTTGGCTTGTAAGGTTTCTATGAAAAATCTCCTGCTAACCTTATGGGTTATCCCTTGTTAGTTACTGACTTCTTTTGTCTTGATGCTTTTAAAATGTTTTCTTTATCACTCTATTTTGCCAACTCAATTATGCTATGTTCTGGTACGGACCTGTTTTTGTTGATTTTGATAGGGGTTCTCTGTACCTCCTGGGTCTGGATATCCGTTTCCTTCCCCAGATTGGGCAAGTTTTCAGCTATATTTTCTTCAGATAAATTTCCTGCCCATTTTTCTCTCTTCTTCTGGAAATCCTATAATACAAATGCTATTATGTTTGAAGCCACTGAGTTCTGTAAGTCTATTCGCACTCTGTGTAATTCTTCTTTCTCTCTTTTGTTCACTTTGATTACTTTCCATTACCCTGTCATCTAGGTCACTAACTCATTCCTCTTCTTCTTCCAACCTGCTATTCATCCCATCACGTGTTTCTCATTTTATTGAGAACTTTATTTCTGCTGCATTATCCTTCATCTCTGTGTTAAGGGCCTCACTTTTGTGTTCTACTCTTTCTCAAGTCCAGTGAATATCCTCATGATCCTTGCTTAATCTCTATCAGGTATGTACTTATGTCTGTTTTGCTTCAACCTCTAGCCATGGCCTTGTCCTGTTCTTTCATTTGTAATAAATTTTCTCTGTCTTCTCATTTTATCTGCCTCTCTGTGTCTGTTTCTATGTGTGAAGAAAGTCAGCTATGGCTTCTGCTCTTGCAAGTAGTGGCTTTATGAAGAGTAGGTCCTGGAGTGCCCTGCGGTGCCCTGTTCCCCAGAGCCTGGCACTTCAGGAGGGGACCCTGTGTGTGATGCTTACACTCTACTGTTGTGTCTGGGTCAGTTGTCCTTTCAGTGGGTTGTCTTTCCTGACTCTGCCTGCTGTGGGCTGTGCTTGTTCTCTGTGGTGTTAGTGGGACACAGGCCAGTTCTGAGCCATTGTGTCTTCTGGGGAACTTGGGAGTGGAGCACCTGTGTTATCAAATTTGTGTTGGGCCACTAGTCCTATGCCAGATCCCCCAAAGCCCTTGATGGCTGGAGGCTGCATGTTAGGGCAGTCAGAGGCATGAGGCTGGGGGAAGCAAATGACAGTGGTTGGGGGCACAAGGCTAGGCATGGGGTGTGGCAGCAGGTGCACCCAATAGCCATGTGAGGTGTGCACACAACTTTAACAGAGTTTAGCCTGAGCTCTGGGTGGAGGCTAGGAGGCTTTGAGTAGACAAGGCCTCAGGACACCTTGTGAGTATGGTGCACTGCTTGCAGGTTAGGTAGCAAGTGTCTGTGCAGCCTTGCCTCCTGTAGCTAGCTCTGTGTTTATGTTTTGGGATGAAGGAGGAAAATGGCCCTTGCCAGATCCCTCATTTTTAGAGAAGTTCCCCAATGTGCTCTGAAATCAGTATGAACAGATCTATCTCCCATTTGCCCTGGGCCGTGTGTAACTACTGTTTTTATTGCCTGTTCATGCAGGCTGTTGTCTCTTTGAGTGTGGTGCCCCAGCTATCCCTTGCCTTCCCAGCTCACGAAGCACTGAGTCAGCTGACTTTTAAAGCTTCAGGCTCTAAGTCCCACTGATTTTACACACACATGTAATCAACCCCTCTAGGTTTTAAAGCCAAATGCTATGGTGATTAGTTTTCCCTGTGTGAGCTCCCCAGTGCCAGGGCTCATTTCTCAGACCTCTCTGTCTACACAGCTTCTTTGTTCCTGCCGGCAGCCTCCCTCTCCCTTTCTGACCTTCGTAATCTTTCAGATCCAACTTCTCTCTGTTTCATTGTGGAGTTTGTTCTGCCAGTCTTTGGATCACGCTCCAGTTTATTGATTTGGATGCTGATGATACCTAGGTATAAACATGGCACAGGGTGAGCTCAGGGTCCTCCTACTCTGCCGTCTTCCCAAGCTTTGAGTTAAAAATGTTTAGACCATAACTGCCTAGCTGATGGCTGCAATTTAAAGATGACGCTTGCATCAAAAGTGTGAAAATAGAGTGCAGCTTCCTCCACTCCCCTTTCCGGAGTCGAGGAACCTCGCCTGAGGGTGTCCATCTCCTCCCTACGCAACTTTCCTGGCTCCCCTTCTCCTGAGCCCTGAAACATCACCAGAGAGTGCCTTTAATAAATCTTGCCTTGCACCCACCAAAATAAAAAAAAAAAAAGTATGAAAATAAGTCTAATTGCCAGACAAGGGGGCATGAGTGGAATGATGTGCACAGCTTCCGGGTCTTGTCCTTAAAGGAAGGACACACTGATTACTTCCCTTTCGCCCAGCTCTCACTGCTAGGATGTGGGAATAGGCATCTTAGAGCACTACTGAGTACTAAATATTGATAAATGTTAAGCAACAGGGTAGGAGCCTGGATTCTGAAGATCAGAGAGCTGCAACCCAAGCCTGAACTGTGTATTGGGACTTTTGCAGTATAGAGAAACAAATGTCCATCTTGTTTAATCAACTATTATTTTGGATCTGTCATTAGCACCAAAGCAACTCCCTGATAAATCATTCCATCTTCACAACAATCCTAAAAAGGAAAGGTTATTATCTCCATCTTACAAATGAGGAAATTGTAAAAACAAAACAAAACAAAAACCTACCAAGTTTCCAGAACCAGCAAGTAGCAATCCTAAGTCTAAAACTCAAACCCAGGGTTGCCTGGGTGGCTCAGGCAGTTAAGCATCCAATTCTTAGTTTTGGCTCAGGTCATGACCTCAGTGTCCTTGGATTGAGCCCCACATTTGGCTCTGTGTTCAGGTGGGAGTCTGTTTGAGATTCTCTCCCTCTATTCCTCCCCTACGTGTGCACTCTCTCTCCACCTCTCTCTCTCTCTCAACCTCTCTCAAAATAAATAAATTTTTAAAAATCTTTAAGACCCCAATCCAGCTTTCTACTCTATCACTAAAACTGCTAATACAGTTTTATGCTAGATCTGGCTTTTTATGGCCTTGGAATTGTCCTACTTACCCCATTTCAGCCTTAGTTGAGTTGTTGTGAAGATTAAATTAACATAAAAATATGTAAAATATTTAGATAGTGACTGACACATGGTATTATATAGGTTATCTATTAAAACTGCTATCATTATCATTATTAAGCTTCTTCTAATTCCAAAATCCTCCAATATTTATTCCTGGAGAACATAGGTAACCAACTTCAAACTCAAACAAACTGAGCTAAAAGTTTAGAATTTTAGAGACACGTGTACCTTCAGTTTAAGAAATTGCAAGAACATTTACCCAGCAACCTCTGATATTAGCTGTGTGAGGAAACTTTGACTGTTGGAGTAGGCAGGTCTGTGATGTATCTCATCTGCTGAGATTTCTAATAACCTCTTAAATAAAATTCACTGAGATTCCTGGTTGATTTTTTGCTATAATAGTATAGAAGGGGCAGTCCCCCCCCACCAATAAATATTCTTTATGTCTCTTAGAGATCGATTGTCTGATTCTTTGGCAGCTGTATGCTGACCAGAAGAAACACAGCATTTCAGCCTCCTTGCAGCTAGGATGAACATGGTCATGAACAGAAATGAAACCTCACTTTACCATTAAACAGAAGGCTGTACCTTTTCCTTCCTCTTCCCCTTTTTTCTGTCTGTGGTATGCTTCTTCCTACCAAAACCACCTTACAAAAGTTGACTGTTAAACATTCAAGACTCTAGCAAGCCAGTTATTAAACTGTTGGTAGTTTAATATCAGCCATGAGAAAAGTGTTTACCACATGGAAATCCATTAATCCAATCAGAGCCAATATCCCCCAGCTGGGGACTTTTTTTTTTTTTTTTTTATATACACAGAATAAGTTTACCAGCACTGTTTTCCTTGCTTTCCTAGAATCAGGATACTTGAGTAAGATCTGTGGGCCTGTATCATGAGGGCAGGTCCCAGAGATGAGAAAACAAGGGGTCCTAATGCGGAACAAAGCCATTGTGTCCACTTAGGCTCTCCAGGTGAGTCACATATTTATATCCAGCTCAGTGATTCTCAGTAGGGGCCAACGTGGCCCCCCTGACCCTCAGAGGACATTTAGGAGACATTTTTGGTTATCATTAACTGGGACAGTGTGGTTACTTCTGGCATCTGTGGGTAGAACTCAGTGATGTGGCTAAACATCCTACAATACACAAGAAAGCTCTCATTTCCAAGAATTATATAGTCTAAAATGTCAACAGTGCCAAAGTTGAGAAATCCTGATCTAGAGTAAGCCACTATTTTGTTGGATTTCTATTATAGCCAGAAAACCTGTAGCTTAGCTAATAATACAAATATATAACTAAAAGCCCCAATATCCTTTTGTATAAATACAAATGCATACATACACTCATACATAAATCTATATGTACATGTCCTTATATAAGAAACACTTTTTTAAAATAAAATTTGAAGGGAACCACTTATATAATGGGTTTCTTAGCATTTTTCTACTTTTGAAGCATTTAGTCCTTGAAATCTCTGAGTCCTTGAAATCTCTGTTCTGGACAAGAAAAGAAGTAATTTACTAAGTGACTGGAGAGGTCTAAAAGAGTTAATCCTTCTTCAGAAAATGAGTAACTCACTCCTACCCAGAATCTTATATTGGGAGCAAGAGGTGAGGGTGTTAATATTTACCTTCCAAGAAAGTGGTAAACCTGAAGTGCTCTCTGGAATTTCCTCCTGAAATTACACCAAGGACGTTATTGAATTTGACCAGTAGAGTTCCTGGGATCACATAGAAGTAAAAATGGATTCTGCAGAAATGTCCACTGGGGAAATAAAAAAGTTGACAAAGATAAAGAAATAGAAATGTAAGCTATCCATAGATGCTCTGTTGAAATAAAACTGAAAATGTATATTCCATAAGACCAGAATGAACCTGAGGAAGAAAAAGCAGTAAGTACTTTCTAGTCTTTATGTAAGGGGGAAAGGGACAGAGTTCTGATTTCTCCAAAGCAAATTGATTCTTTTGGGATTAAGTATCAACAAAAGTTATATCATTTATATCATGTGAATTGTATATCTATAATGTAAATTATATAAGTGTGTATGTATGTGTATGTGCATATAAACTAAACTGATGAGTTCTAAATTTTAAACATAATTATAATAAAAATCAGTTTAATCTGATTTTATCACTCATATTCTACCTAATCAAGGAATCATACTTCTTCCAATAACAGTAACCTTTTTTCCTGTCATTCCAGACCCACCCTCTGATTTCTACTGCTTAACCCCAGCTGACTTTTTTCCTTCTAACTTTCTTTGTCTAAAATTCATCCCAGTCTGTCATTTCATCTATCCCTTATCTTCTTGAGTAAAATTAACTGGTGCTCAAAGTTGTCATGTATACTGTCTCCCAACAATGTCTAATATTCACCATCATTATCATTTATAATCGAGGCACTTCCTTCCCAATGCAATTCAAATCTTTTTTTTTTAAGATTTTATTTATTTATTTGACAGACAGAGATCACAAGTAGGCAGAGGGGCAGGCAGAGAGAGGGGAGGAAGAAGGCTCCCCACAGAATAGAGAGCCCAATGTGAGGCTGGATCTCGGGACCTTGGGATCATGACCTGAGCCAAACACAGAGGCTTTAACCCACAGAGTCACCCAGGTGCCCCTCAATTCAAATATTTTACTGATCGGGGCGCCTGGGTGGCTCAGTGGTTTGGGCTGCTGCCTTTGGCTCGGGTCATGATCTCAGGGTCCTGGGATCGAGCCCCGCATCGGGCTCCCTGCTCCGCAGGAAGCCTGCTTCCCTCTCTCTCTCTCTGCCTGCCTCTCTGCCTACTTGTGATCTCCGTCTTTCAAATAAATAAATAAAATCTTTAAAAAAAAACACAAATATTTTACTGATTTATCAAGTTTTTTTTTAAGATTTTACATGTAAAGAGCAAACAAAACTGCAGCCTGCATTCCACTTCTGACTCAGAGATTGCAAACTAGCACCCAAGTCACTTCTAAGCCCATATATGGTTGAGCACATACTATCATGTTTTTTAAAAAGTATTTTCCATGCTATAGGCAATTTATCATGCACATTATTAGTTCTGTACCTTTTCTTCTGTTGGTCCTCTGATCTTCAGGTTTGGGCCATTACCTCTGCTTGGCCCTTTCAGATATGCAGATTCTTCCCATTCTTCAAAAGGAGGGTTGCTGGGGGGAGGGGGTTTGGGAGAAGGGGGTGGGATTATGGACATTGGGGAAGGTATGTGCTTTGGTGAGTGCTGTGAAGTGTGTAAACCTGGTGATTCACAGACCTGTACCCCTGGGGATAAAAATATATGTTTATAAAAAATAAAAAATTAATAAAAAAAAAGAATAAGTGCAAAACCTGGAGACCTAAGCACTGGTATAAAGCTTTTCTCAGTTTCTCAGTCCTCCATGATCTGATTCTACTCCCTTTCTGTTATCCACATCATTTATTTATACATCCTCTTTTTATATGTGAGGTCATTCATTGAAAGATTCATTCATTCTTCATCTCTAGAAGTTGCTTCTCCTGAAGAGACAAACTGACCAAACTCATGAAACCGTATACACACATATGGTACCTGAAATAGCAACAGGTACAATATCTGAGTGACACCCCCGTCACGTATTAGTATAGGAAATTTACAACACAAACGGAGCACAATTCTGTCATGCATAATTTTAATTATTAGCATTATTTGTGGTGTATTTTGTTGATTCTTTATACACAATGCATCACTATTATTCCTAAATAATTCTAGAGATCTTGCTCCATTTGTATTCTTAATTTTCTGAACTAATACGTGACTTGAATATCACCCAGATATCGTATCTGTTGTTAATTCAGGTACTATATATGTGTGTATAGTTTTGTGACTAAAAAAAATCATGATCAGAGTAATTTTTCTTGACAAAATATGATAATATTTGTTTCATTCAAGCTTTCTTATAAGAAATTAAACTAAATGATCCCTAGTTGAAGGCACTAACAAAAATATTCTTTAAAAAAAATTTTTTTTTTAATTTAAGAAAGAGGGGAAGAGGGAGATTGCCCTCAGGTGGGGTAGGAGCAGAGGGAAAGAAAGAGGGGAAGCAGACCCCCACAGAGGGTAAGAAAGAGGGAAGCCTGATATAGGGTTTCACCACCAGACCCTGAGATCCTGACCTGAGCTAAAATAAGAAGTCTGATGTTTAACCAACTGAGACACCAAGGCACCGTAATAAAATTCTTCTTTTTTTTTTTTTTAACAAGGATATTTCTTTATTTAAGGTGACAGAAACTTGTCTGAAATTTAATGTCAAACTGTAGCCTAAAAATGCCAAACACTCCCATACAACCAGTAGTTGAAGATTTTGAGCAACATCAATAAAATATATCCTACAGATCACAATATGAATAAAAGTATGGGCCACACACATTATTAATATACACAGCCTAGGGGCACCTGGGTGACTCAGTCCGATAAGCCTCATACTTGTGATTTCAGCTTTTTATTTTTTAATTTTTTATTTTTTTATAAACATATATTTTTATCCCCAGGGCTACAGGTCTGTGAATCACCAGGTTTACACACTTCACAGCACTCACCAAAGCACATACCCTCCCCAATTTCCATAATCCCACCCCCTACTCCCAAACCCCCTCCCCCCAGCAACCCTCAGTTTGTTTTGTGAGATAAAGAGTCACTTATGGTTTGTCTCCCTCCCAATTCCATCTTGTTTCATTGATTCTTCTTCTACCCACTTAAGCCCCCATGTTGCATCACCACTTCCTCATATCAGGGAGATCACATGATAGTTGTCTTTCTCTGCTTGACTTATTTCGCTAAGCATGATACGCTCTAGTTCCATCCATGTTGTCGCAAATGGCAAGATTTCATTTCTTTTGATGGCTGCATAGTATTCCATTGTGTATATATACCACATCTTCTTGATCCATTTATCTGTTGATGGACATCTAGGTTCTTTCCATAGTTTGGCTATTGTGGACATTGCTGCTATAAACATTCGGGTGCACGTTACCCTTTGGATCACTACGTTTGTATCTTTAGGGTAAATACCCAGTAGTGCAATTGCTGGGTCATAGGGCAGTTCTATTTTCAACATTTTGAGGAACCTCCATGCTGTTTTCCAGAGTGGCTGCACCAGCTTGCATTCCCACCAACAGTGCAGGAGGGTTCCCCTTTCTCCACATCCTCGCCAGCATCTGTCATTTCCTGACTTGTTGATTTTAGCCATTCTGACTGGTGTGAGGTGATACCTCATTGTGGTTTTGATTTGTATTTCCCTGATGCCCAGTGATATGGAACACTTTTTCATGTGTCTGTTGGCCATCTGGATGTCTTCTTTGCAGAAATGTCTGTTCATGTCCTCTGCCCATTTCTTGATTGGATTATTTGTTCTTTGGGTGTTGAGTTTGCTAAGTTCTTTATAGATTCTGGACACTAGTCCTTTATCTGATATGTCGTTTGCAAATATCTTCTCCCATTCTGTCAGTTGTCTTTTGATTTTGTTAACTGTTTCCTTTGCTGTGCAAAAGCTTTTGATCTTGATGAAATCCCAATAGTTCATTTTTGCCCTTGCTTCCCTTGCCTTTGGTGTTGTTCCTAGGAAGATGTTGCTGCAGCTGAGGTCGAAGAGGTTGCTCCCTGTGTTCTCCTCAAGGATTTTGATGGATTCCTTTTGCACATTGAGGTCCTTCATCAATTTTGAGTCTATTTTTGTGTGTGGTGTAAGGAAATGGTCCAATTTCATTTTTCTGCATGTGGCTGTCCAATTTTCCCAGCACCATTTATTGAAGAGGCTGTCTTTTTTCCATTGGACATTCTTTCCTGCTTTGTCGAAGATTAGTTGACCATAGAGTTGAGGGTCTATTTCTGGGCTCTCTATTCTGTTCCATTGATCTATGTGTCTGTTTTTGTGCCAGTACCATGCTGTCTTGAAATGACAGCTTTGTAATAGTGCTTGAAGTCCAGAATTGTGATGCCACCAACGTTGGCTTTCTTTTTCAATATCCCTTTGGCTATTCGAGGTCTTTTCTGGTTCCATATAAATTTTAGAATTATTCCATTTCTTTGAAAAAGATGGATGGTACTTTGATAGGAATTGCATTAAATGTGTAGATTGCTTTAGGTAGCATAGACATTTTACAGTTTATTCTTCCAATCCAGGAGCATGGAACATTTTTTCCATTTCTTTGTATCTTCCTCAATTTCTTTCATGAGTACTTTGTAGTTTTCTGAGTATAGATTCTGTGCCTCTTTGGTTAGGTTTATTCCTAGGTATCTTATGGCTTTGGGTGCAATTGTAAATGGGATCGACTCCTTAATTTCTCTTTCTTCTGTCTTGTTGTTGGTGTAAAGAAATGCAACTGATTTCTTTGCATTGATTTTATATCCTGACACTTTACTAAATTCCTGTACAAGTTCTAGCAGTTTTGGAGTGGAGTCTTTTGGGTTTTCCACATATAGTATCATATCATCTGCGAAGAGTGATAATTTGACTTCTTTGCTGATTTGGATGCCTTTAATTTCCTTTTGTTGTCTGATTGCTGAGGCTAGGACCTCTAGTACTATGTTGAATAGCAGTGGTGATAATGGACATCCCTGCCGTGTTCCTGACCTTAGCGGAAAAGCTTTCAGTTTTTCTCCATTGAGAATGATATTTGCGGTGGGTTTTTCATAGATGGCTTTGATGATATTGAGGTATGTGCCCTCTATCCCTACACTTTGAAGAGTTTTGATCAGGAAGGGATGCTGTACTTTGTCAAATGCTTTTTCAGCATCTATTGAGAGTATCATATGGTTCTTGTTCTTTCTTTTATTGATGTGTTGTATCAGATTGACTGATTTACATATGTTGAACCAACCTTGCAGCCCTGGAATAAATCCCACTTGGTCGTGGTGAATAATCCTTTTAATGTACTGTTGAATCCTATTGGCTAGTATTTTGTTGAGAATTTTTGCAAATGTGTTCATCAAGGATATTGGTCTATAGCTCTCTTTTTTGATGGGATCCTTGTCTGGTTTGGGGATAAAGGTGATGCTGGCCTCATAAAATCAGTTTGGAAGTTCTCCTTCCATTTCTATTTTTTGGAACAGTTTCAGGAGAACAGGAATTAGTTCTTCTTTAAATGTTTGGTAGAATTCCCCTGGGAAGCCATCTGGCACTGGGCTTTTGTTTGTTTGGAGATTTTTAATGACTGTTTCAATCTCCTTACTGGTTATGGGTCTGTTCAGGCTTTCTGTTTCTTCCTGGTTCAGTTGTGGTAGTTTATATGTTTCTAGGAATGCATCCATTTCTTCCAGATTGTCAAATTTGTTGGCGTAGAGTCACTCATAGTATGTTCTTATAATAGTTTGTATTTCTTTGGTGCTAGTTGTGATCTCTCCTCTTTCATTCATGATTTTATTTATTTGGGCCCTTTCTCTTTTCTTTTTGATAAGTCGGGCCAGGGGTTTATCAATTTTATTAATTCTTTCAAAAAACCAGCTCCTAGTTTCATTGATTTGTTCTATTGTTTCTTTGGTTTCTATTTCATTGATTTCTGCCCTGATCTTTATGATTTCTCTTCTCCTGCTGGCCTAGGGTTTCTTTCTTGTTCTTTCTCCCACTCCTTTAGGTGTAGGGTTTGGTTGTGTACCTGAGACCTTTCTTGTTTCTTGAGAAAGGCTTGTACCAGTATATATTTTCCTCTCAGGACTGCCTTTGTTGTGTCCCACAGATTTTGAACCATTGTATTTTCATTATCATTTGTTTCCATGATTTTTTTCAATTCTTCTTTAATTTCCCGGTTGACCCATTCATTCTTTAGAAGGATGCTGTTTAGTCTCCATGTATTTGGGTTCTTTCCAAACTTCCTTTTGTGGTTGAGTTCTAGCTTTAGAGCATTGTGGTCTGAAAATATGCAGGGAATGATCCCAATCTTTTGATACCGGTTGAGTCCTGATTTAGGACCGAGGATGTGATCTATTCTGGAGAATGGTCTATGTGCACTAGAGAAGAATGTGTATTCTGTTGCTTTGGGATGAAATGTTCTGAATATATCTGTGATGTCCATCCTGTCCAGTGTGTCGTTTAAGGCCTCTATTTCCTTGCTGATCTTTTGCTTGGATGATCTGTCCATTTCAGTGAGGGGAGTGTTAAAGTCCCCTACTATTATTGTATTATTGTTGATGTGTTTCTTTGATTTTGTTATTAATTGGTTTATATAGTTGGCTGCTCCCACGTTGGGGGCATAGATATTTAAAATTGTTAAATCTTCTTGTTGGACAGACCCTTTGAGTATGATATAGTGTCCTTCCTCATCTCTTATTATAGTCTTTGGCTTAAAATATAATTGATCTGATATAAGGATTGCCACTCCTGCTTTCTTCTGATGTCCATTAGCATGGTAAATTGTTTCCACCCCCTCACTTTAAATCTGGAGGTGTCTTCGGGCTTAAAATGAGTTTCTTGGAGGCAACATATAGATGGGTTTTGTTTTTTTATCCATTCTGATACCCTGTGTCTTTTGACAGGGGCATTTAGCCCATTAACATTCAGGGTAACTATTGAGAGATATGAATTTAGTGCCATTGTATTGCCTGTAAGGTGACTGTTACTGTATATGGTCTCTGTTCCTTTCTGATCTACCACTTGTAGGCTCTCTCTTTGCTTAGAGGATCCCTTTCAATATTTCCAGTAGAGCTGGTTTGGTGTTTGCAAATTCTTTCAGTTTTTGTTTGTCCTGGAAGCTTTTAATCTCTCCTTCTTTTTTCAATGATAGCCTAGCTGGATATAGTATTCTTGGCTGCATGTTTTTCTCGTTTACTCCTCTGAAAATATCATGCCAGCTCTTTCTGGCCTGCCAGGTCTCTGTGGATAAGTCAGCTGCCAATCTAATATTTTTACCTTTGTATGTTACAGACTTCTTTTCCTGGGCTGCTTTCAGGATTTTCTCTTTGTCACTGAGAATTGTAAATTTTACTATTAGGTGACGGAGTGTGGGCCTATTCTTATTGATTTTGAGGGGCGTTCTCTGAACCTCCTGAATTTTGATGCTCATTCCCTTTGCCATATTGGGGAAATTCTCCCCAATAATTCTCTCCAGTATACCTTCTGCTCCCCTCTCTCTTTCTTCTTCTTCTGGAATACCAATTATTCTAATGTTGTTTCGTCTTATGGTGTTACCTAGCTCTCGATTTCTCCCCTCGTGGTCCAGTAGCTGTTTGTCCCTCTTTTGCTCAGCTTCTTTATTCTCTGTCATTTGGTCTTTTATATCACTAATTCTTTCTTCTGCCTCATTTATCCTAGCAGTGAGAGCCTCCATTTTTGATTGCACCTCATTAATAGATTTTTTGATTTCAACTTGGTTAGATTTTAGTTCTTTTATATCTCCAGAAAGGGCTTTTATATCTCCCGAGAGGTTTTCTCTAATATCTTCCATGCCTTTTTCGAGCCTGGCTAGAACCTTGAGAATTGTCATTCTGAACTCTAGATCTGACATATTACCAATGTCTGTATTGATTAGGTCCCTAGCCTTCGGTACTGCTTCTTGTTCTTTTTTTTGTGGTGAATTTTTCCGTCTTGTCATTTTGTCCAGATAGGAGTATATGAAGGAGCAAGTAAAATACTAAAAGGGTGGCAACAACCCCAGGAAAATATGCTTTAACCAAATCAGAAGAGATCCCATATCGTGAGGGGGGAGAAAGGGGATAAAAAGAGGTTCAAAAAGGAAGAAAGAAAGAAAAAAAAGAAAAGAAAAGAATTAAGAAAAAAGAAATGAAAAAGAGAAATATAAAAAAGAAAAAATATTTGTATAAGATAAACTAGTTAAAAAACGTTAAAAAAGAAAAGGGTAAAAGGAAAAAAAATTTTTACCAGGAGGCGAGAAAAAAAACAAAAAATGAAAAAGAAAAAAATTAAATGAACTGCAAGACTGAAAAAAATCACAGGGAGAAAGCCATGAGTTCCGTGCTTTGCGTTCTCCTCCTCTGGAATTCTGCTGCTCTCCTTTGTATTGAAACCACACTCCTTGGCAGGTCAACTTGGTCTCAGTGGGATTTCTTGTTGATCTTCTGGGGGAATGGCCTGGTGTAGTGATTCTCAAGTGTCTTTGCTCCAGGCTGAATTGCACCGCCCTTACCAGGGGCCGTGCTGGTAATCCCCTCAGGTTTGCTTTCAGGAGCTTTTGTTCCCTGAGAGCTTCCCAAGAGTTCCGGAGGACAGGAATACAAATGGCGGCCTCCTGGTCTCCGGCCAGTAGGAGCTGAGAGCCTGGGGCCCCACTCCTCAGTGCGCCCTCAGAGAACAGCGCCCAGTTACTTCCGTCTTCCTGACCTCCGGCCGCGCTCCGAGCTCACCGAGCCTGCGACCGGTTCAAGGTAAGACAGAGCTGTGAGCTTACTGTCCACTCTGTCTCTGTAGCCGGCTTTCCTGTTCCAATGCCCGCAGGCTCTGTGACACTCAGACACCCCCAATCCTTAGTGACCCTGCGGGACTTGAGGCCACGCTGACCCCGTGTGGGCTTTGCCCCGGTTTAGCCTCTGGAGCAATGTCCCTCAGTGGAACAGACTTTAAAAGTCCTGATTTTGTGCTCCGTTGCTCCGCCACTTGCCAGGAGCCGGCCCCTCCCCCGGGGTCTATCTTCCCATCACTTTGGATTCACGTCTCCGCCAATCCTATCTTTCAAAAAGTGGTTGTTTTTCTGTTTCCAGAATTGCTGTTCTTCTTCTCTTCATTCTGCCGATGGATTTGCATGTGTTTGCAATCTTTAGATAAGCTATCTAGCTGATCTCCGGCTAGCTGAAGTAGTCTCAGCCTGCGACTTCTCCGCCATCTTGATTCCTCCCCAGCTTTTTTTTTTTTTTTTTTTAAATTTTTTAAAATTCTTTGAAATTTTAAAATTTTTTTTTAATTTTTAAATTTTTTGTTCCTTTTCAGCGTAGCAGTACTCATTGTTTTTGCAACACACCCAGTGCTCCATGCAATCCATGCCCTCTCTAATACCCACCACTTAGTGCCCCCAAACAGTGCTCCATCCAATCATTACCCTCTCTAATACCCACCACCTGGTGCCGCCAACCTCCAACCCCCCACCCCTTCAAAACCCTCAGATTGTTTTTCAGAGTCCATAGTCTCTTATGGTTCCCTCCCCTTCTAATTTCCCTCAACTCCCTTCTCCTCTCCATCTCCCCTTGTCCTCCATGCTATTTGTTATGCTCCACAAATAAGTGAAACCATAATTGACTCTCTATGCTTGACTTATTTCACTCAGCATAATCTCTTCCAGTCCCATCCATGTTGCTACAAAAGTTGGGTATTCATCCTTTCTGATGGAGGCATAATACTCCATAGTGTATATGGACCACATCTTCCTTATCCATTCATCCGTTGAAGGGCATCTTGGTTCTTTCCACAGTTTGGCGACCGTGGCAAATGCTGCTATAAATATTGGGGTACAGATGGCCCTTCTTTTCACTACATCTGTATCTTTGGGGTAAATACCTAGTAGTGCAATTGCAGGGTCATGGGGAAGCTCTATTTTTAATATCTTGAGGAATCTCCACACTGTTCTCCAAAGTGGCTGCACCAACTTGCATTCCCACCAACAGTAGAAGAGGGTTCCCCTTTCTCCACATCCTCTCCAACACATGTTATTTCCTGTCTTGCTAATTTTGGCCATTCTAACTGGTGTAAGGTGGTATCTCAATGTGTTTTTTTTTAATTTTTTTAAATTTATTTTCAGCATAACACTATTCATTATTTTTGTACCACACCCAGTGCTCCATGCAATCCATGCCCTCTATAATACCCACCACCTGGTGCCCCAACCTCCCACCCCCCGCCCCTTCGAAACCCTCATATTGTTTTTCAGAGTCCATAGTCTCTTATGGTTCACCTCCCCTTCCAATTTCCCCCAACTCCCTTCTCCTATCTCCCCATGTCCTCCATGCTATTTGTTATGCTCCACAAATAAGTGAAACCATATGATAATTGACTCTCTCTGCTTGACTTATTTCACTCAGCATAATCTCTTCCAGTCCCATCCATGTTGCTACAAAAGTTGGGTATTCATACTTTCTTATGGAGGCATAATACTCCATAGTGTATATGGATCACATCTTCCTTATCCATTCGCCCGTTGAAGGGCATCTTGGTTCTTTCCGCAGTTTGGCGACCGTGGCCATTGCTGCTATAAACATTGGGGTACAGATAGCCCTTCTTTTCACTACATCTGTATCTTTCGGGTAAATGCCCAGTAGTGCAATTGCAGGGTCATAGGGAAGTTCTATTTTTAATTTCTTGAGGAATCTCCACACTGTTCTCCAAAGTGGCTGCACCAACTTGCATTCCCACCAACAGTGGAAGAGGGTTCCCCTTTCTCCACATCCCCTCCAACACATGTTATTTCCTGTCTTGCTAATTTTGGCCATTCTAACTGGTGTAAGGTGATATCTCTATGTGGTTTTAATTTGAATCTCCCTGATGGCCTGTGATGATGAACGTTTTTTCATGTGTCTGATAGCCATTTGTATGTCCTCATTGGAGAAGTGTCTGTTTATATCTTCTGCCCATTTTTGATATGATTTTCCGTTTTGTGTGTGTTGAGTTTGAGGAGTTCATTATAGATCCTGGATATCAACCTTTTGTGTGTACTGTCATTTGCAAATATCTTCTCCCATTCCGTGGGTTGCCTCTTTGTTTTCTTGACTGTTTCCTTTGCTGTGCAGAAGCTTTTGATCTTGATGAAGTCCCAAAAGTTTATCTTCATTTTTGTTTCCTTTGCCTTTGGAGACATATCTTGAAAGAAGTTGCTGTGGCTGATATCGAAAAGATTACTGCCTATGTTCTCCTCTAGGATTCTGATGGATTCCTGTCATGTTGAGGTCTTTTATCCATTTTGAGTTTATCTTTGTGTACAGTATAAGAGAATGGTCGAGTTTCATTCTTCTACATATAGCTGCCCAGTTTTCCCAACACCATTTATTGAAGAAACTGTCTTTTTTCCACTGTATATTTTTTCCTGTTTTGTCAAAGATTATTTGACCATAGATTTGAGAGTCCATATCTGGGCTCTTTACTCTGTTCCACTGGTCTATGTGTCTGTTTTTATGCCAGTACCATGCTGTCTTGGTGATCACAGCTTTGTAGTAAAGCTTGAAATGAGGTCTTTTGTCCATTTTGATTTTATCTTCTAAAAAATTATTCTTAACATTCTTTCACATATCCCTTTGGTGCCCAGATAAAGGAAAAGCTTACCTGAATGAATGAATAAGAATGACCATCTTTATGCTGGGTTTATTTAGGTATGTGGAGAAAAAACAAACCCATTTAGGTTAGACAAAATAGCAAATGAACTTTCCTGCACCATACAGGTGATGGAAATCCCACTGATGTATTTAAAATTTCTAAGAGCTCTCAAGACCTAGGGATCGCTTTGCCACAATTATAGAACAACCATAGGTATTCCCATAATTCATTGCCTTTCCCCTTAACTATTTTGCAACTAAAAGAAGAAAATGGAAGCAAAATATAATTTCCCTACTTTCATGTCAGTCTCTTGGCATTCTTATTGTGGGAGCTGATTTCAAAAGAGGGATACCTAACCTGTGGCATGTAGGAACCCATTACCAAACTTCTTGTGAATGTAAATATCACATTGCCAGAAGATGTTGAAAGTTTCTGTTTGAAAAATACTTGCTAGACTATTACTAGTATGCCTATAAATGGCCATGAAACAACACGAATCATTTTCTCAGTCATATGCCCAACACACAGTAAAACTGTAGTAAACTAATTACTCATGCACAATTTTAATTATTATTTATGGTGAAATTTGCTAATTCTCTACATAAAATACATCATTATTATTCCTAAAGAATTCCTTAATATAAATGCAATATTTATAATGGATATATAAAATAATATATATTATAATATATATAATATATGGGTATATAATGGATCAATATATATGTAATATTATATACATATGTGTGTGTGTGTGTGTGTGTGTGTATAAACATTTGGTGTAGAACCAAGAAAAAAAGAATGAAACAAAACAACCTTACCTCCCCGAAAGTAAAATGAAACATAATCCCTAGTCACATTTTATTTTATTTTATTTTTTTAAAGATTTTATTTATTTGACAGAGAGAGATCACAAGTAGGCAGAGAGGCAGGCAGAGAGAGAGAGAGAGAGGAGGAAGCAGGCTCCCTGCTAAGCAGAGAGCCCAATGTGGGACTCGATCCCAGGACCCTGAGATCATGACCTGAGCCGAAGGCAGCGGCTTAACCCACTGAGCCACCCAGGCGCCCCCCTAGTCACATTTTAGATTAGAATTTTTATTGAAGGATTTTCATTTTGTTTTTATTGTTTTTAATTAAGCTTATTTCTTCCTAAGCAATATATTTGTAAATCTTTCTCAGGAGGGCAATTACTCATATTGACAAAGTGCATTATGCTAACTACAGCATGAAAGGTATGCTTTATGACAAATGTTCTGATTTAACATTGATGAACCAGATAGGTCAAGCAGCAACAGAGAGACCAGATTCCATAGGCATTTAGGCTCTCTTTTTTAAAGTAAAGAGTTGAAGTGGAGAGACAGGTTTGCAGAAGACTCTGTAGATATACACAGAGTAGGTGTGACTTTGTGGTAAGATATTATCCATGAATGTACACCAGTACCAACCGGGGTGGTTCTATACTGCCTGTTCCTTCTCCAGCAGCCAGAGGAAGACTGAAGACCGTGTGGGATGTTGGGACCTCAAAATTGGAAGAGCTCCAGTGCCTGAATCATCACCTGGAAAAAGCTGCTTCCTGACTATGAACACCAACCCTCACTTTTACAGGAGCAAAAACATTCATTTTGCTCAGCCAGTAGATTTTAGTTTTGTTGTTGTTGTTTCAATATAGAAAATATAGTTAACTAAACTGTAGCCCCCCCTTTTAGACAGCAACTGGTCAACTATAATAGCAATTATATTTATACTATTGGATTGTGTTATAAAGTCATGACTTTCAGTGAGCCTGGGTGGCTCAGTTGGTTGAGCATCTGACTCTTGGTTTCAGCTCAGGTCATGATCTCATGGGTCGTGAGATCAAGTCCTGTCTCAGGCTTCCTGGTGAATGGGGAGTCTGCTTGAAGTTTCTCTCCCTATGTACCTCCCCACAACTTGCTTTCTCTCAAACAAATAACTAAATATTTAGAAATAAATAAATAAACAAACAAATAAATAAATAAACTCATGACTTTCAATGAACATTACTCTTATGTTGATATTGTATCCTGATATTGGTCAATTACAACTGAAGTTTTTATTAAAATGGAAGTGATTTATCCTTATGAAAATTCACCATTCTCTAGTTATTTAGTTATTTATAACTTAGATATGCACAAATGAATATTTTAGTATCTCTGATGTGAAGGGTTCTGTTTTCTTCTTATGTCTTCTCATTTGAAATATATTGAGCATATAATTCAAAGAATCAAAATTTTTAAAGATTTTATATCTTAGATTATATATATATATATATATATATATATATATATATATAATCTTACACATAAGATTATATATAAATAAAATAAAGATTTTATTTATTTATTTGAGAGAGAGAGTGAGAGAGAGCATGAGAGGGGAGAAGGTCAGAGGGAGAAGCAGACTCCTCATGGAGCTGGGAGCCTGATGTGGGACTCAATTCTGAGACTCTGGGATTGTGACCTGACCCGAAGGCAGTGCTTAACCAACTGAGCCACCCAGGTGCCCAAAGAATAAAATGTTTTAAAGAGGTTTTTCACAAGTATGGCTGTGATGGTTAATTTTATATGTCAACCTGACTGGCCTTGGGGTATTCAGATTAAACATTTCTGGGTCTATCTGTGAGGATATTTCCAGACAAGATTAGCACAATCTTAGGAAAGCAGATCACCCTTCCCAAGGTAGGTGTGCATCACCCAACCTATTGGCAACTGAGATAGAACAACAGTCAGAGGAAGGAACAATTCATCCCTTTTTCCTGACTCACAGCTTGAGCCAAGACATCTCATCTTGTCCTCTCCTGCCCTGGGACTGGGAGTTACATCACTGCCTCCCGAGTCCCTCAGGCCTTTGGGCTTAGGGCTTTGGCTGAATTATACCACAAGCTTTCCTGGTTCTCCAGACTGCAGATAGCCACCTTGTGGGACTTCTCAGCTTGCATAGCTGTGTAAACCAGTATGTCATAATCAATAAACCAACAAACAAATAAATGCACACATTTATCTTCTCCAAAGACTTGTTAGGCTTGTTAGGCTTCTCCAAAGAACCCTAACAGAATGATTTTTCTTTCTTATATTTGTTCAAATGAATTGAAAACAAAATATCATCAGATGTTTTAGAAATACATTTCACTAAATAATATATTTTTAAAACTGAATGTAATGCTTAACTAGTTTTTTATGTTACGGGGGAAAAATAATGTCAATGATCATATCAAAGATATACTTAAAACAGTCATTTTATAAAGTTTTAAATTACCAAATTATAGAGAATATATTTTTCTTTAAGTACTTTGTAATTCTTATTTTTTATTCCAACATAATATTCATTTTTTGTAAAAGACTCATAGTTTTACTCAGTACTTCAATTTTTAAGTTTCCAAACACAGATGAATTAAGAACAAATTTTAACAGGTTAAATAAATTACAGAATAAAGATAACATTTAATTTAGTGTTGTCTGAATATTCCTATGTATTAACAAGTGATACTAGAGATCAATGACATACTAAAAGTTTATCTTTCTCAGTCACTTCTCTAATCCTTGCTATGGATTTAATCGGTCTCCTTGAGTATCCTGAAAACATTTCTTCGACATTGCTTCCAGAAGTCTCTGAAATGGTTCAAGATAACTATTTCAGTGATATTTACTCCAAGGCTACACCAAGTAAAATCTCATGTTTCCTAAACCTGGATATGCATCGGAATCATATAAAGTATTTATAAATGGTTTTATCCTCATATGTTCTGGCTTAGTAGATTTAAGAAAGTATCACTATTTTGTTAATCTCAAACAAGTAGTGCTGAGACACAAAGGAAAAGATCTAGAATCACAGTTCCCCAATATACACTCAGATGGTACAATGAGAAGAATATCAGTGTGGGGTTCATTATGCCAGTAGGTGGTTCAAGCCACTCGCATGCAAATAGTGCACAATGAAGGACTGCCTACCAGTGGGATGAGTCATCTAAATGGTGTATCACTGTACTTGCTGAAGAGGCTTCCTCCTTTACTTCTAGAATCACTCCCATTCTATTTCCCAATTTAAATGAGGAATCATGTCTTCATCCAAAATTAGGCATATCCCCTTACAATGGGCTAAGCTTTTGTGTCTTCCCAAAATGCCCTGTTGAAACCTTAACTCCCAACGTGATGGCATTTGGAGGTCAGCTTTTGAGGGGTAGTTAGTTTTGGATGAAGTCATGAGAGTGGGGAAGGGATATGGCTTACAAGAATGGATATGGCTAATTTACTCTTCTCTACCATGTGAAGATATACAAAGGCAAAGCTGTTTGCAAGTCAGGAAGAGGACTCTCACCAGAACCCAACAATCCTAGCACCCTGATCTGCTCCCGCTTACATTCCAAACTCCATTGTTTTGCTTTATTTGTTTCTGTAGCATTCATTGCCCTCTATCATATTTCAGAATTCACTTACTTTTACATGTATTAGTCTCACAAATTTAACTTCATAAAAGCACAAATGTTTGTATTTTTTAAATTTAAGTCCAATTTAATTAACATATGCTGTATTATTAGTTTCAGAGATTGAATTCAGTGATTCATCAGTTGTATATAATAGCCAGGGCTCATTACTTCAAGTGCCCTTCTTAATGCCCATCACTCAGTTACTGCACCTTCACACCTATCTCCCTTCCAGCAGCTCTCAGTTTGTTCCCTGTAGTTAAAAGGCTCTTATAGCTTACTTCCTTCTTTGTTTTTTTCTTATTTTATTTTTCCTTTCTTTCCTCTATGTTTGTCTGTTTTGTTTCTTAAATTCCACATATGTGTGAGAACATATGGTATTTGTCTTTCTCTGACTGACTTATTTCACTTAGTATACTCTCTAGTTCTATCCACATCATTGAAAATGGCAAGATTCCATTCTTTTGGAGGGCTGAGTAATATTCCAATGTGTGTGCTCATGTGTGTGCGTGTACCACAACCTCCTTATCCATCCATCTGTTGATAGACATATGGTCTCTCTTCTGTATTTTAGCAATTGTGTACATTGCTATCCCCTATAAACCTCGTGGGGGCATGTGCTCCTTCAAATCACTATGTTTATATCCTTTGACTAAATGCAAGTGCTATTGTAGTGTGGATCTGAGGAGCCTCCATCCTGTTTACTGGAGTGCCTGCATTGGCTTGCATTCCCACCAACAGTGTAAGGAGGTTTCCCCTTTCTCTGCATCCTCACCAACGTCTGTTGTTTAGTGAGTTGTTAATTTTAGCCATTCTGACAATCCAAGCCCATTATGACCTCCTCCTCAAAGCCAGAAGACTTTTTGGACTAGAATCTCTATCATTAATTTAACTGTTTGATACCTGTTTAAAAATTATCTCCCTGCCTTACCATATATAACTATCACCAAAATAAAACACTATAATTTTCTCATCAATTAAAGTAAGGTCTCTGAATTGCCATATAAGCTCAGCTTTTCATGTTTTGAAAATCGGTGGCATCAAAATATTCTGGGCCATAGGCACAACTGTTATGGGGTCTTGGATGCCCACCCCACGCCATTCTCAGATGTTTCCCAGCCTTGACTCTGTAAACTAAAGATAACAATACACTGCAAGACTCCTTGGAGATGTCCTAACCTATAATTAGGACATCACCTTGTACTTGGGAAGCTTTCATATGACCCTTCCTATCGAAGAGTGACATGTGGGGAATAGGTAGCGTAGGAAAGTGGCATCATTTGTATCACTGGGACCTGCCTCGTCTGAGCAAATCCATCATGACATTCCCAGCTGCCAAATTCACCTAGAGACTACAATGGCTTTAAGGTCCAAAGCCTCAAAGAAAAATAAAATGTTTCCCTACGCATATCCTCTGTGCTAGGACGTTCTCCTGGTCCTGACCATTCATGTATGGGTGTCCTCTCTCCCTTTTGAATCTACTAGCACACTGAGTAGCCAGGGGAAATGCAGCATGTTCAGCATATTGGCTATTTCACTTTACCTGCACACTTGTCTTTACCTTGGAGTTGTGACTAACACTTATTACTGTACAGCTTACAAGAGTTGAGTTGAATGAAGATGAGAATAGGAAATATTAGCTAAAATGGAATGTGAGATTATCTTTAAATTCCAGTGATATGTGTTTTTTCTCTCCTGTTTGTTATGGTTTTGGTTTTTACTCTGTTTGATTACTACTAGTGCAAAATTGTGTACAACTGGTAAGAAGAGAAAAAAACTTAACCACTAAGATACTCATAATATTGCCACCAAGACAACACCAAAACCTTATTTCAGTTTTGAAATAACAAACAGATCTCTTGTCTTCCCTGGTCATGACCTCTCTGCTGTGAATGCCAGTTAGCACACCATCTTGTTCTGGGGTAAAGCTTCAATGATGCATAGGCTCATCCCCAAGACCCTTTCACCTCTTGCCCTTATCATGCACTTCACCAGCCCCCAGAAATATGTAACCTAGAAGCCACTGAATTACTATTTTCTAATTTCCCTACAGTCAAAAATAAGCCAAAGCCAGTGCCCGAAGATAACAATCTGAAACTGAGTCCTATGCCTTCTGCTAGGGATAGATCCAGGGCATTCTAAACAATCCAAATGGTTTCATGCAATATATGCATAAAAATTGCATAACCAAAGCTTAAAGAAATATGAGGGGCCTCCTGGTATTCAAAAAAAAAAAAAACCCAAAAAACAAAAACCTGTCCCCTGGTATTAAAAACACCAAAGGACTCCCATACAGCTGAGTTTAATAAACCACTTTTAAACATATGCTTCATAAGAGACATTTCCAGTGTGTGTCTCACGCTATAATGCTCAACAGCTGCGACTATAGCCCTCAATGTGTTCCATATGGGGCTGTGGTTATAATCGGCTCTTTCTGTGAAAGGCTCTCTTGGACTTCTTCTGTAATTAGGATTAAAATGTGCTGAGGGCACACAAGAGATGGGAAAGAGACCTTTTATTTCAGTCATTAGCATTTCTCTCAGGCAAGATCACCTTTCAGAAAAAAGCTGTGCAGAGTCTGTCTCTAACCTTCACCAAAAGAGGTCCAGCCTGTAGCCTGTTAAACTAAATTCCTCCTCCTCCTCCTCCTCCTCCTCCTCCTCCTCCTCCTCCTCCTCCTTCTTCTCCTTCTCCTTCTTCTTCTTTTTTAATCTGAAAATGATTTTGAGGCAGCAAGCTTTAGTAGAGTAACAATTGTTCATTGCTCCTCAAAACGATGCTAAGACAATAAGGAGTTGGGGAATTTTGAAAAAATTAATAAATGTGAGCTTCATTGAGAAGAACAGACACAGGAACCTTAGAAAGAAAACTGACAGGACATGAGGCTGGATCCCAGGATCCAGGGATCATGACCTGAGCTGAAGGCAAACACTTAACTGACCAAGCCACCCAGGGAGCCCAAAATATATATATATATTTTTTAAAGAAGCACTTCTGAGAAATTTTCTTCAAAACACGTGCTTTGAGGAACTAAAAAAAATAAGTACTTCCAATGCGATAAGAATGTCAGGAAGAAAGATTAGAAGGAAAGCAAATTGTTAAGAAATTTTTGAAGGAAAATTTGACAATATTTTAAAAAGTCAAATTTTACCTACCTCTTTATTGGAGGAATGTGACTGCTGAATAACTATGAGCTGGACCCAAGCAACTGGAGGCCCCTCACTGTCTCCTATATCCTTGCAGTGTACATTCTCCCCACCGTTTCCATTGTACAAGACAGATTCAAGGATGCAAACTCAAGAGAGCAATGTGGTGTTAAGACGATCTGGACTAAGATAAATGACTGAACCTAGGTAAGGTCTTTATATAAAGTTTTAAGATCTGGCAGGTGGGTGTGGAAATCTACTTATCTTATGGCACCCAAGATGAGCCCCATATGAAAGTTCCCTTGCTTATGGAAACTGCCAGCTACCAGTCTGGTTTCTTCAGTCTCTCTTTGCCCTCCATGTGCTGGGTGAGTTTTCAGATTTCATTCAGGAAATTCGCACATTTACAAACCAACATTCTTTGACCCCGCAGTTCCACAGCTAGGAATTATTTGCCTTTAATTTGAAGTTTAATACTGAAATTTACATAGCTGATATTTAAATCTTTTTATGTTTATAACTTAATGCATTATTAGCATTTTAATAAATAAGATTCATGTTCATTTAAATGGATTCAAACACCTAGACTGCCAATTTCTTAATACAATGTCCATATTTTTTTGAAAATAATATGAAAATGGAAAAAATTACCTCATAATCTTTCTCCACCTGATCCTGTTCTCATTGTCAGGTACTTTCCATTTCTTCCCAGCTAATGACTCTGCTTTGTTATCATCAAAGCAAGGAAAGAAAGTGTGATAGTGGCCAAAATATTAGGTGATTTGAGTTAGCACCTGTGCATCTGGGGCAGTTGTGCCAGCCAAAGTTGGCCAACTTTGGTTTCCTTATCTGGCCACTTGGGAATAATAATCAAATCTATGTGCTAAGACAGGTACAAGGACTACATGAGATACCATCCTGATCACTTAGCACAGAACCTGCCTTAGACTGGACACCTAATGAAGGATGGTTCTTATATAAAATATCTATAAGTAAATATTATGCATTTTATATGTTGCTGACATTGATGCCTTAAATGTGGCATACTAAAATACCATTGCTAATATAATACTGACATTCCAGTCCATCACAAATAAAAATTGCACTGTATCATTTCTCTAATGAATAGTAATATGGAAAATTGCCCATAACAGTGAAATTTTGAAAAAAAATATTAAGTTCCTACAAGATAGAATTCATTAAATAAACTATTATATCTATATATGCAATCAACACTATGCACCTATTAAAATTATGTTACAGACAAATCTTAAATGTATTTAATGCATGTTTCTAGGTACTTGGTTTCTCATCTGTAAAACTAGACAAGTGAGAGATGATTCTTCATCACTTTGAGCTATTTTCTTCCATTTTTGCTATAAATTTTCATTGTCATTTAATTTTTAGTTTGCTACCAGAGTGGATTTGAAGATCTTTTACTCACACTGAAAGACAATAGGTGAGAGTGAATAGGCAAGGTCATAACAATAACTAGATTTTCAGGAAATAGTGAAGAACATTCCATGTAGAGTACAGCAGCAATGTGGATGACACCTCGGAGTTGTGCAATATGGCAGCCCTATGGTGACTCCCCTTGCTTTAGGTAGGAGAGGCTCTTCCACAGTACGTGCACCTAATGCTGGGATGGATGGGTCCAGTCAAAATGGCATCAACAATCTGCAGCCTGTTCCAGCAACCAGCAGCAGAAACTCTATAGCATTTCCTTATCTAGCAGAAGAGAAAATAATTTGTTTTAGAAATATGTATCAAATCTTGCCAGTATCTGGAAAATCATATAGAAAAAAAAATACAGAAAAAAAAACCTCACATGATCTTGTAACAACCACCTAAAAATTCAGAAAATGATCAAACAAATCAAATAAATGCCATATAATTAACATTGGTTTCCTCTTCAACTGCAGAAAGTGCATCCTGAGTAGGCATCCAGTCCCTTCTCCCTGGATCTCTCTCCCTCTTTTAGCTCTTTTCTTTTTCTCCCTGGATCTCTCTCCCTCTTTTAGCTCTTTTCTTTTATCTGGTCCCTAGGCCCTAGACTCATCCTCCCACAGCCCCCTGTGGTGAAGGCAGAGGAATGTCCTAGCTCTGGGGAGAGAAAGCAACATCTGCAAAGCCAGGCCGTTGAGAACAGTCAAACTTTTCTAGAAAAAAGTCTGAATTAAAAGTTTAAGATAATAAATTCTGGGATGGGTCCTGGAATATGGTTTTCACAAGCCCTCCATGTGATTCTGTTGCCCTTAAAATTTGAGAAATACCGATCTATTCCATTCTGTTTCTTTGCTACATCTCTGGCTCAGTCAAAACAGGTACCTTCACAAGGATGTCATCTCAAGAGCATCCTTTGAAAGTCTCCCTACTCAAAAGAAGAAAAGAAAAGAAAAAAGAAAGTCTCCCTACTCATTTTTCTCTTTTCTCTGCTTATGAGAGGCTATCCTCACCTGAATAATTTAAGATACTAAATTAGACAGTGACATTTATTCTGCCACTGTTGTGTGTGTGTATGTGTGTTTCTGTTTTACCCAGACAGAGGGAGTGAACTAAAAACCTTAAGATTGAGACTTTATTTTTTTTTTTTTATTTTTTTTTTATTTTTTTTTTATTTTTTTTTTTAAAAGATTTTATTTATTTATTTGACAGAGAGAAATCACAAGTAGGCAGAGAGGCAGGCAGAGAGAGAGAGAGAGAGAGGAGGAAGCAGGCTCCCTGCTGAGCAGAGAGCCCGATGCGGGACTCGATCCCAGGACCCTGAGATCATGACCTGAGCCGAAGGCAGCGGCTTAACCACTGAGCCACCCAGGCGCCCCAAGATTGAGACTTTAAATATGCCTTCTTTTTGAGTGTTTTGAGTGTCTGATAAAGAGATAGAGTACTTACTTGGCATTAACATGTTCTGTTTCCTTCCTAAAGCTTGTTCCAGCAGGTCACCCCTCATTCCCATATTGTAGTTCCTACAATAATTAATTCAGCATCTATTTCATTATACCTCATTCCAAGAGTACATTAAATGCATTCTCATATTATGGTGTTGATCTCTCCCTTCTTTACCTGGTTAGTGCCAGTGAAACTCGAGGTGTGATCTCCTAACAAAGAAGGACCCCAAGGTGTGCTTTATTTTTAAGAACCTAGTAACTAAAAGTCAGAGAGGGAAATAATCCTTGGCTTTTGACCCACTGTTGTGGCATTTTTCTAACACAACCCATTATCACATTTGTGTATGCCATCATCATAGATGTTGTGGTCATGCTTTAAGGTACTTTGTTTGCTCAGGGATAGGAAGAGCAACATTTAATATTTTAGTGATAGGCTTAGTGAGAGTTGACACATTTACCACAGAAGCTAACATCAGACTGATACAACAGAGTACTGAAGCCTGCTTTTATTAAGTGAATGCCATACAGTGTTTGCAATTAGATTCACAGAAAGAATTTATCCATAGGGATTTGCTTCCCTTCTAATGGCATTCTGTCTAGAAAGCAATCTCCAGTTAAGTCCCATGGCAAGTTGCAAGGAATGACATAATACACACTCTGCCCTCAACGAAGTACACACTGCTTCTTCACCCCGGGAATCATTTTCCATTTCAGTCTAGGAGCAAAACATACGACTCTGCTTGTTTTCCTCTCCAGATCACTAAAACCTAGAAGCACAGGGCTGCTTTCTGGCTTTTGTGTCAAGAACTATTAGATTGGGGGATGCCTGGGTGGCTCAGTGGGTTAACGCCTCTGCCTCCTGCTCAGGTCATGATCCCAGGGTCCTGGGATGGAGCCCCGCATCGGGCTCTCTGCTTGGTGGGAGGCCTACTTCCTCCTCTCTCTCTCTCTCTGCCTACCTCTTTGCCTACTTGTGATCTCTGTCTGTCAAATAAATAAATAAAATCTTAAAAAAAAAAGAACTAATATATTGGGCTTAAACAACTCTCCATGGAAATATATGCTTTATAGGTTGCTCATAATTATGATTAGGAGGCTGAAAAGCCTGACTCAATTTCACAAATGTCTAAGGTGAGGGAGCAGCTTCCAGGCCCGCCAACAGGATGGTGGTTCAGCGAATTTCACTGCTACCTGGCATCATTTATCTGTTAAACTAATGTGCCCTGTGGATTAGAGTTTAGGGATTTTGGTCTCTATCTCCAGAGTCACCTACTTCCCCTCACCCCAGTTTTCTGCAACCATCTCCCTAAGCCTCAAGGTAGAATTTCACAGATCAGAAGATCAATGGAGAGGGAGCAGAGACACCAGAAGCTTGTTCTCTGCCCCGTTTAAAGACAGCTGGCAATTTTCAATGTGCTCTATCATGCAGCCTTTCCACCCTACCTTTGCCAACCACATAGTCACATAGCAAACACATGGATTTGACCCCAGGACTTCAAATTCACAAAAAATATATGGTAAGAATATCCATGCTGGTGTATGACCCAAGTTTAGCATTTTCTTATACTTGAAGTAAGTGGACTTCAGAAGTGACAGTTTTATGAGGTATCATTTTATCTCTGCTTTCAATGTATATTAAAGTACCCTCCATGACTTTTTTCATACCTTTTTCACACCAGGAGAAATAGGAGGTGGAGGAGGGCAGCCCAGCCCACCTCCTCAAAGCCATCCAAGGGCCGGCCATCTGTCCTACCATCTTGCCTGCCACCTTAGTCACTTTATTTGAGTACATACAAGTACAGACACCAGCTGTTGTCATCTTCTATGCCTTTCTGACCAACTATACCCTAAAACAAAATTTGGCAAAAACAAAACCAAGAGAAGATAAAACTGTGAAGCTGATAAAGGCTTCCTTGGTTGCCTTTTCCCACTTTGCATTTCAGTGCGAAATTCTGCATTTCCTGCATTTCCTCCTTCCATCCAGGTCACCGACACCCTGCCAACCCACTCTGCCCTCAGGTTATTGCCAATAGGTGAAGGTGGCCACTGGGGAATCCCATCTGGACTGTACTTCCTGAAGGACAGGTAATAGGAATAACCTTCCGAGTTATATGGATAAGAAAGGTTATCTCTTCTCACATGTGCAATCAAATAGTATACATTATATTTCATTTGTATCTCTTAGAACCCTGATATCTTCTTGTTTCTCTGACAAAAACAGTAATCCAATTAATTGGACAAACGCATTAATACTACCTTTCTTGGAAAATAGCATCTTTTATTTTTCTCACTTAACTTGCACATTAAGTAGTTACTGTGACACAGCTCCATGCTACAAAAGGAATAAAATGTGTTTTCTGCATTTAAGAAGCTTGCATTCTAGCTAGGAGGAAGGGTACATACCTAAACACTATTCACACACACAAAAACAAAACACAGTGTCATTAAGTACAATAATAGAAATGTGCAAAAACTCTTATGGAGACATTGGACAGAAAAAAGAATTGAGCACAAGAATGGACAAGAACATCTGGAAGTGAAGCTAAAAATAACGGCTGAAGGCCAGGGATGAAAAACTCTGTGTTGTCCTAACAAGTTAGGACCTTCTTTCTGACTGTAAGGGAAAATCTGAAAATTACTTTCTGAATATAACCTGACCCAGTGAAGCAACTGTAAATGGAAGGCTTCAGGTACTCTTTCAGAATTACCACTGCCTAGCATAGCCTCAACCCTCCACTGTCCTGACACTGTATGTGGGAAGTAGTCTTTAGGGTATCATTCTAAAACATCTTCCTGTCTATATAACCCTGTCTTCTCAGAAGATTTTGGAAAAATAAAAAAAGACATTTATACTTCTGATAGAATGAAGTACAATGTTATCTAAATGAAAAGGTTTAGGAGAACAATATTCTTACTTGTTTGGAAACAGCAAAATCCACCAAAGATAGCACTAAAAGAAAGTATATGATTTAAATTTAATTGACCCAGATTATTGACAGAAGTCAGATGAAATAGAATAAGAGTGCATGGAATAAAAGGTATATGATAAAATCTATGGTTTAGAAATCAGCAACAAGTCTTTTGTTTCTTTAATATAATGCTTGGAAAGCCAGCATGTAAATGTGACAAAACATAGCATTTAACATTATCCATCTCCTTGTGAATTTTTAAAACCACAACACATGATTTTGACAACCACAGCTATGTACTATGGGAAAGTCGAAGCCAAAAAACACAGGAATTGGAGCCAGTGAGTAAAAGGAGGGAGCATGAGATTGATGTATGGTAAGCTTACAAAGAAATAAATTCAAAACTTTCCAAAAGCACAGAACTAAAGTCAGTCCCATAGCTACATAAAGAAACCCTTAACTAAGATAGATATGCTATTCAGTGTTCTGAAATTATAATTGGCCTTCTAGCATTATTTTGCATGGAATTAGTCTCCTCTATTAATCCAGAAATACCAGCCCAAACCAGTGCTTCTCCCCGTACCCCTAAAATTTGATAAAGATCATTACTTTCTTTAGTATACATGAATTTCTCATTTCTGCTGAATGATTTCTTAAACTACATCCTAAACTGGATTACAGGCATTGGCACAGAGGAATGCTAATGAGGAGCTACAGGCATTTCCCAATTTAAAACTTGATTGCATTCCAAAAATATATCGGAAAGTTTGACTAATTGGAGCTCAGAATATATCTTCTTGTGGAAATAAATGGTGGATAATTTCCTGAACTGACCCAAGCCAGGCCATGAGATACCTAAGCCATCATTTCCAAAAGCACAACCTAAATTCTGGGTCCGGACAACAGGATCTTTTGGGGAGAGTAGGAGGAAAGGCAATACAGTGAGGTTTGCCCCTATTTTACTTAGCATTAATAGGTTAAAAGTGTCTTGGCTATTCTCTCTCCTCCCCCTTTAATACCACTTCAATCCTCCTATCCCTGCTAGAGAAATGCTCCAAGCTCCAAAGGTATCTTCCCTACCTCTGCCCCAACCCTACCCCACAGTCTTCATGTCAAGAGTTCGGCAGAATGGGAGGCAGTGATAGAAAGACACATTTGTCACCCTTGAGATCTGCCACTTAGAAGCTTCCGCACTGGCCAGAATTACCTTGGTAACAGCAGTTCCTCTAATTGCTTGTTCTGGCTTTTGGGAGCTCAAATTGTCATTAGAAAAAAAAAAATCAATAACTTTTCAGATGTTCTATTCTTGGCAAGAAAAGAGCCTTGGGAAATGTCTATATAGCAGAAGTCCCTGCTGCCATCAATTCTTGCTCCTGTGCCAGTTTTGAATTGATTTAAGAAAAGCTGTCTATGGCTTATGTCTCTCCTTTTCTCTTTCTTTGAATCTTCTTCAGCACAGTTTCTCTAAACATTCAGTGCTCCCTTCAAGGGAGATCTTTGTCTTCTGGAGCAGGTACATTTTCCACTGCCCTATTCTGAACATGAATATCCTTACTCAAGACCACGTGTCTTTGCATCCAGTGTGAACTTGGATCATGAGGCAGCAGGTGAGGAAAGGCATGGCAGGGAAGGTTTGGCTCAATGCAAACTCTAATGATCAATGAGGGCTGCCTGGAAAGTGGCCAATGGGGGCTGGCAGAAAGAGAGGGATTCCAGGGAGATCCCAGCTCCAGAGCAAGTGGGTCATAGTTAACTGTTGACTCTGGCAAGAATACTGGCTAGAGGACAGTGAGGGAACCCACACACTTACACTCTCAACCCTTGGCAGTAGGGAGTCAGGATGATTTGGATTCATATCTGGTTTTTCCATTTGGTAGCTATGTGGCACTGGGCAATTTACATTTAGTTTCTTCTTTTGAAAACTTAAGATAAAAATCTACATCAAAGAATCCTTGTGATAAAGTTAACATTTGTAAAGATACAAAAATTCCAAAATATTAATTCTTATCCCCTTCACTAACACTGTCTGCCATTCTTTCAATCAGCTGAATTAATAAATATTGGTCTTGGCCCTCTTTAGACATTTTTCTCTTAAATTATTGAGGTTTTTTGTTATTGAATTTTTTTTAAAAGATAGATTTATTTGTTTATTTATTTGTCACAGAGAGACAGAGATCACTAGTAGGCAGAGAGGTAGGCAGAGGGGGGTGGGGGGAAACAGGATCCCTGCTGAGCAGAGAGCCCAATGTAGACTCCATCCCAGAACCCTGAGATCATGACCTGAGCTGAAGACAGAAGCTTAACTCAGGCACCCTTTGTTATTGAAAAAAAAATTTTTTTTTTTTATCCACAATGATTACTTGGAGCAGATCATATGTCTTTCTTCCACAAAATTCCTCACTTCTAACATGGCATTAGTTGTATGATGTCTTGCATCAGGTTTATAAAATAGCTTTTTGATGGGGGTGAGGTGTTACACATTCAGATTAAATGCACATTTCATCTATTAAGTCAAAAATTCCTAATTTTTTGAAGGTCAAAAGTAAGATTTCTAAACATTGAGTAAATAAGGTAGATTCCTTTCTATTTTGTTATCTATCAAAAACAAGTTATTTAAAGTAGTGCAATGTTGGCCAAGGTCTATTTTCTTCAAGGTGGTTAGGTATAGCTGGCACAAATTCTCTTGCATTTATGCAAATACCCAAGTAGTCACTTTCTCGTAGTGCTGTCTACAGCCCGGGCACCAACATGCTTGAGCTGTGTCTTCTCTGTCCCTCTTTGACTCCAATGTGAGCATAACAGGGCAGGAAGACCCAAAGGGCTGCATACCCCAAAACATGCAGAAGCAACCTGGACACGCCACAGCTTTCCTAGGGGAGTCATAAATGGAGACAATAGGCACCCCAGATCTCCCTGCTCTTCAAACATTGGTTGGTCATCCACTACAGCGGAGTTTCATCGTCCCTTCCACTCATCCTAGACTTTGTCTTAACAGCTCCACACCCTTACTCTTATTCTTCCTGTCTCTTTATCCTTTCCAAGAGCAACACAGAAGAATTCCTGCCCAGTCTCAGAAGAGCTACATCCACTCTTCTGTGAACTATTGTTCCTGCCATTACTGGGAAATCCTCTGCCCCCTGCATTTACCAAGAACTCCAACAAAAACAATTTTTTCTTGTGAAGAATCTTCCTCTTCCCATCACCTTCTAAAAAGAGGGAGTGGCTAACAAGGACTACATTCCAGAGGAAGCCCCAAATAACTGGAGAGGTGAATAGAACAACTACTTCTATAAGTCTTTCAACCAGAAGGCATGTCCTACTAAGATATTTCCCCATCTTTGAAGTACAGTTATGAAAATTGTTCAGAGACAGAGGAAAGTCAGGTCGAAAATTTCTAAAACAAAACAAAACAAAACCCAAACTTATAATTTTTAGTTTTTTTAAAATCGTACTAAAAATTATTTCGTTTCTTCATATGTCCTAGAAATTAGGCTATGCCTACATTGCTATTTAAGATAAAATACATGTGGTGTAGTAGAAATGCTGTAGATACAGCCAAACCTATGTTGGGCCCTGCTTTTGCCATTGAACAAGTGATTCTGAGCCTGTACTTTTTACTATCTCCCTTTAAAAAGTTGTTCTGAGCCTCAGTTTCTTTATCTCTTAAATGGATATAATAAATCTTGCTTCAGATGGGTTTTTTTTCTAGTGTTTTTTAAAATACTTTTTTCTAGTATGTTTTTTAGTTGGAGAATATTAATTCTCTTCTTCGTCCTTCTTCTTAAGTTGTGCATTGTGTTTTCCTCTATGCTCTGCATATAATACATTGGCAATTTCTGTCTCTAAGGCCTAAAATGAAGCAATTACTATTTTCTGTTTTTAAAAAAGTAACAATCGGTATTAAGTGAAAGATGTCATGTTTAGAAGCTCAGTAGACATGAGATCCAAAAGTAACCCCAAAAGTTAGTCTTTCCATCAGTTAGCGCCTCTTCACATGGGGGGATAACACCCATCTGGCAAGGCTGTTGTAAGGAAGAGAGAGGCTGATGCAGAGTTGGTCATATAGGTAACGTACAGTGAGTGAGAGCTTGGCATGGGGTGTACTGGTCCCAAAATCATATTCTAACACCTCACATAGGATGCCATCCCACTCAACCCTGTTCTCCACACAGGGACAGTCACATGGAAGTTGGTGGAGAGCTCATACCCTTTCAAGGGACATTCTGGCTTTGCCTGGAAAAGCACCACTGTAGTGTTCTCAGACGGTGGCCTCAGAAATAGCTGGCCCTGCAGTACCCACTTCCACCTAAGACCTCCATCCCTGTGAAAATGAGTTCCTGTCTGCAGCCCTAAACATATGTCTTATGAAGTAGGGTAATGGATTTTAAAGAACCTCTACATATGCAAAGCATTGACCCAGTTTGTATAACATCAGAACATAGTGCCACCCCTTCTGGATGCAAGATCTCAGAGCTCCAACAAGACCTGAGAGTATGGTGTGATGACTGAGCTCTTTCACTTTGAATTTAGTTACCAGACACCAAAGATGGGGTTAATACAAACTCAGTAAATTTGTTGGTGATAAATTCCTGGCACAAATGCCACATACATTCCTGGGCCCAGGAATGCCAAAATGTTCAGGCAGTAAAGCAATGATGCAGTCAGTAATTAGGATACCAAACAATGCTAACATCGTACTTAATCAAATCCAGAAGTTCTACCTTATTTAGTCCTATTATAGCAATCAACTATTTGATTATTTCTATCTCAGGCTTAAACTCCCAGGCAAGTTATCCAGCTTACTACTGCCTAGACTTAAGATTCAAATGAATTTAGTATTGGCAGTCACTTTTACGGTTAGATAGTTTTCTTCACTTCTGATACTTAAGATTAAAGATATTAAATTACTGGGACGCCTGGGTGGCTCAGTTGGTTGGGCAGCTGCCTTCGGCTCAGGTCATGATCCCAGCGTCCTGGGATCGATTCCCACATCGGGCTCCTTGCTCGGCAGGGAGCCTGCTTCTCCCTCTGCCTCTGCCTGCCATTCTGTCTGTCTGTGCTCGCTTTCTCCCTCTCTCTCTCTCTGATAAATAAATAAAATCTTAAAAAAAAAGATATTAAATTACCGACTTCCTGGTTGTTACCAGGTCTTATAGTACATACCCTGTATTTATAGATACAGGTCAAAGATAGCCAAGTGAGAGCTAGTAGCAGCATATCGACTTTTACTTAATAATTTTAATGTCATGTACCAAACTCTGAATAAAATAAAATGCCAAAATGGTATTTGTTACACTAAAGTTTAACACATAAATGACAACGAGAATTTCTCATATTGTCTGTCCCCAAATTCTCTAATATAATTTTATTTCCTGATACTAAAGCATGCACTTTGTTCAATGGAAAGGCATGAGTGTGTTATTTTGGTCACTAGAGGGCAGGAAATTAAAGTACATTATTTCCAAAACCCTTTAAAGATACATGTCATATTTAGGGAATCTTAATGATTTTCTGAAAGGAGAAAATAATCTGCTAAATACATATTTTCCCAGCAAATAATTCATAAACACTCATAAATATAACAAATAATAAGCTCGATTATTTTTGTTTTAATCATTTTTATAGGAAAGAAATAAATATTTCTATTGGATAATAATCTCAAGAATGCACATTTCCCCTAACATAATGTCTTCTGTTTAATAGTTTTCATTTGATGTTAAAAAAAAAAAAAAGTCCTTCCTTTCTGCTGTGACTATTCATATATTCAATGCGTTTCTTTTCTCAGAAGTTTATTTAATCTTGTTAAATGTTCATGGTTTATCTCCCCCTCCGATTTCCCCCAAGTCACTTCTGAGAGACTGTCAACTCTGAGAAACAAACTGAGGGTTTTGGAGGGGAGGGGAGTGGGGGGTTGGGTGAGCCTGGTGGTGGGTATGATGGAGGGCACATATTGCATGGAGCACTGGGTGTGGTGCATAAACAATGAATTTTGGAACACACACACACACACAATTTAATTTAATTTAATTTAATTTTAAAAAAGAATATATACGAGGCGCCGCCGGGGCCACCCCAGCCGCCATGTTCCCCCCGCCCGCGAGCTCGCTCCCCCCGCCCCCTCCCCTCCTTAACTGGACTCCCGCCCCCTCCCTCTCCCCCCGCACCCCCCAACCCCCGAGGTCAGGCGGAGGCTCTGCCAATGCGGCCGCAGCAGCTCAATCTCCCCTTCCGGGGAAGCCGGGAACGGGGACTTTGGAAAATAAGTGGATCGGCGGACGGGTTAGGGTCCCTGCTCTCCACCTGCGCGAGGGCGAAGTGACCAGGACGAGCCAGGGGCTGCGGAGGTGGGGGGGCGGTGTCTCGCAAGCGGGAGGGAGCCCCGGCTGCGCCGTGCGACTCGCTCTTTGGGCGGAGTGCGGCAGCGGACTGACGGACGGCGGGACGCGGGGACGCGGCAAACAAGGTCATTATCCGAGTGTTAGAGGTGATGGATCATCTTCATAGAGGGGAGTCAGTCGCTGCAATACTCCGTAACCGATCTCTAGTGGAAGAGGAGGACCAGCACATGAAATTGTCCCTTGGAAGCAGCGAAATGGGTCTCTCATCCCATCTGCGGTCTTCCAAGGCAGGGACCACACGCGTCTTTACCAGCAATACCCACAGTTCGGTGGTGTTACAGGGCTTTGACCAGCTTCGACTTGAAGGATTGCTTTGCGATGTGACCCTGATGCCTGGTGGCACAGATGACACCGTCCCTGTGCATAGAGTCATGATGGCCTCTGCTAGTGATTACTTCAAGGCAATGTTCACAGGTGGAATGAAAGAACAAGATTTAATGTGCATTAAGCTTCACGGTGTGAGCAAAGTCGACTTAAGGAAAATTATTGATTTCATTTATACTGCAAAGCTTTCTCTTAACATGGACAACCTTCAGGACACCCTCGAAGCTCCAGTTTTCTTCAGATTCTGCCGGTTTTGGACTTCTGCAAAGTATTTCTCATATCTGGGGTCACTTTAGACAATTGTGTCGAAGTTGGTCAGATTGCCAACACCTACAATCTGACAGAAGTGGATAAATATGTCAACAGTTTTGTCTTGAAGAATTTTCCCGCATTGCTGAGCACTGGGGAGTTCTTGAAGCTCCCTTTTGAGCATCTTGCCTTTGTGCTTTCCAGTAATAGCCTTAAGCACTGCACTGAACTTGAGCTCTTTAAGGCTACCTGTCTCTGGCTACGCCTAGAAGAGCCTCGGATGGACTTTGCTGCCAAATTAATGAAGAACATAGGATTTCCACTGATGACACCGCAGGAGCTCATCAATTATGTGCAAACCGTGGATTTCATGAGAACTGATAATACCTGTGTGAATCTCCTTTTGGAAGCCAGCAATTACCAAATGATGCCATACATGCAGCCAGTGATGCAGTCAGACAGGACTGCCATTCCCTCTGACACCACTCATTTGGTCACACTCGGAGTTCTGAGGCAGCAGCTGGTTGTCAGCAAGGAATTGCGCATGTATGATCAAAAGGCCCATGAATCGAAATCGTTAGCCCCCATGGATGCCCCACGGTACAAGCATGGCATTGCTGTCATTGGAAATTTCCTCTATGTCATCGGCGGACAGAGCAATTATGACACAAAAGGAAAAACAGCAGTCGATATGGTCTTCAGATTTGATCCTCGCTACAATAAATGGATGCAGGTTGCATCTTTAAATGAAAAGCGCACCTTTTTCCACCTAAGTGCCCTCAAAGGATATCTGTACGCAGTCGGTGGGCGAAATGCAGCTGGTGAACTGCCCACAGTGGAGTGTTACCATCCAAGAACAAATGAATGGACCTATGTTGCCAAAATGAGTGAACCCCACTAGGGCCATGCTGGAACTGTGTATGGAGGAGTCATTTATATTTCAGGGGGAATCACTCATGACACTTTCCAAAAGGAGCTCATGTGCTTTGACCCGGACACTGACAAATGGATCCAGAAGGCGCCGATGACCACGGTCAGAGTGTATGGTGGGCGAGAGGCTCTACGTCATTGGCGGCAATCACTTCCGAGGCACAAGTGATTATGATGATGTCCTAAGCTGTGAATACTACTCACCTATCCTTGACCAGTGGACCCCAATTGCTGCCATGTTAAGGGGGCAGAGCGATGTCGGGGTTGCAGTCTTTGAAAATAAGATCTACGTGGTCGGTGGGTATTCCTGGAATAATCGCTGTATGGTGGAGATAGTGCAGAAATATGACCCTGACAAAGATGAGTGGCATAAGGTGTTTGATCTCCCAGAGTCCCTTGGTGGCATCCGAGCTTGTACACTCACGGTGTTCCCTCCCCAAGAAACCACACCATCACCTTCTAGAGAGTCCACCTTTTCTGCACCTTAAGATCAACCCCGCCCCGCGACTAAGATGCTGTGTTCCTATCTTTGCAGCGTGTCATGAATTCTCTTCTTTTGCGCCCCCTTTAGTAGTGTATGTAAGGATTAGCCTCCAGTAATTGTTACAGATATTGGGAAAAAAAAAAAAAAAGACAACATTGATATTATTTGTGCTGTTTCTTTGGCTTAGAGTGTTTATAAAGTTGGTAACAAAACCATTCTGGAAATGTATCCCATTGAAGCTGATGTTTAACATATAAAAACAAAACAAAACAAAACACACACACACACAAAACCCACAAAAAAAAAAAAAAACCAACCCAAGATATTGTCTATAAAATGTTTCTTCAGTACTTTTTCGATGCTGTGTATTGGGTGTAAGGTATTTGTCATCTTACATTAGAAAGCCCAGCGAACCAACTCGAAGGTGGATTGTAGTAAGTGTACAACTGTGCTAACTCGGCTTCAAAATAAAAAGTTTTCCTTTCATCTTTGACTGTGAGATGTCGAAGGGAGGCAGCTTGCTCTAACAGGAAACAATAGACAAAAGGTTGCCAACTCGCATGAGCTACCTCCCTCTTTTCATAAAGTATTTTTGACATATCTGTCAACCCACCTATCTGCGTGGGTGCATTGAAAACATAGGAAGTTTCTTAGACACACAGGAGAAATAATAACTGAAATTCACCAATATTAATAATAATAAAAAGAAACAGCATGACCCCTCTGCTTAGAAACAAGAGTTCGGGGTTTCTAAAGTGTGTATAAATACATACACACATGTACATTGAGCAGACACAAAATTTTAAAAATGGAATGTCACATCAAATAAACCTGAATGATCTTTTAAAATTTCTACCAAAAAGCAGCTTCCGTTAAAATGGGAATTCAGTAGCACACATGGAAAATCCTACTGAATTTAGGTGGACAAGGGCTAGAAATGTTGAGCAACTAAATTTGTCACTTGACCAAATTTTTCCTTCCGAAACTGTAATCTATGCCTTCTCATTTGCTGTTAAGGTAACTTGCATATTATCTGTGTTCTGTATACTCTCAATTCATAAGGTTATTTAGTACAAAGTGTAGCAGCCTCCCCTGGGGAGCTGCTTTTGCTCAGTGATTTCAACTTCCATGTTTTATCTCTTTTTGTTCAATAAAAAAGCATTTAATGTCAAAAAAATAAAAAATAAAAAAAATAAAAGAATATATACACATAGATATAGCATCAGCTAATTCAGATTCTTTAGAATATTTGGCATGAAGCCAATAAGAGTTTAATTCATATGAAAGAACAGGCCCATTAAGAATATTTATGTTATAATCAAACATAATTATAAGTAAAAATTAAACAAAATTAAAATAAATTATAATAATTATAATAAAAATTAAAAAATTAAAAATAATAAATAAAAATGTAAAAATTAAAATAAATTATAAACAAAATTAAAATAAAGCTCAATTGTTTTAGCTTAATAATTTTAGTTGGAACTAGAATGTAAATAATGAAAAAAAAATATTTTTCATAATGGCCCTTTCCATGAAATTACTTGATTGTTTATTACTTTAAATGACTGTTTTTTTTTTTGTAATGGATAATCCTAAGTTCATTTTATAATAATTTAAAATTTTAATTTCCAGCTAGTTCAATTTAATAAAATACAAAAAATGTGGAAAAAAATCTTGTTAAATGTTCAGTTTATGACTTAAATTTCAAATGATGGGACTCTGTTCATTGATTTCCAGTCATCTTCTGAACAGCCTTCTGGGTGCTCTTCCATTACTAGCACACCTGTCAATGCCTTTTTGCACGAGACCTCTACCTAAGTGCCCGGAAAGATGTTTATACACCTAACATTTCTGGAATTACCCACTAAATGAGCCAGACAGAGCTCAGTTCCTTCCTATATCCCTTGGATTCAAAACACAAAGCTAAAGTTAGAAATTGAAATAGCTAAACAAAACAAAGAAAAATGATCAAATCAGGAGTCCTGTGGACAGAGAACTCAAATCAGGTGATCTAAGGCTTTCTTTTCACTGATCATTTGTCTCAAACCTAGTGTGGTAGGCTGAAAAATTGTCTCTCAGAACCTATGAGTATATTTCCTTCCACTGTAAAGAGACTAGCAGAGATTATTAAGATTAAAAATCTTAAAATGGAGAGCTGCTTTGGATTATCCAGGTGGACCAGTCTAGTCCCATGAACTCAAATTCAGAAGAGGGAGGCAGAAGGAGGGAGTTCCAAAACATGAAATGGAAGGCAGAGGGGAGATAAGAAGTGTGAGAGGGGACTGACCATTGCTGGCTTTGTAGAAGAGACAGGACCACAGGCCAGCAGAACCTCAGTGCTCCTCAATTGAGAGCTAGAAGAAAATAAAGACCATGGAACAGAATTCTGCCAATCACCTGAAATGAACAAGGAAATAGATTCTCCCTTAGAGTCTCCAGAAAGGAACACAGCCTTAAGAAACCTTTCGTTTAGCTCTGTGGAACCTGTTTTGGGCTTCTGATCTACAGAACTGTAAGGTAATTTATTTGTGTCATTTAGCTGCTACATTTGTGGGAATTTGTTAGGACAGCCCTAGGATGCATCAGGCCACTGCTGATGGGATAGGAGAGTTGTCTCTTCCAGGTCCCATTCAATGCCTTCCTTAGTTTTGCATGGTGCTCTCAGATTCTAGAACATATCCCAAGTTTTTCAGCTCACCCACAACTCGGCTAAGTCTTTCTGCAGGAGATGGTGCCTGAGTCTTGTAGGAAAAGTTAGCCAAAAGAAAAGGGATTTGATCCAGGTGGGAGCCATTCATAAATTGTTAGGTAGAGTTCTAGACAAAGTTTAAGTTTGTGCTTCACTGGGGTCTATTCTTATAGCTATGAGGAAAAAAGATACACGGTAAATGAAATATTAGAATATTCATACAGAAGCCCAGGTAAGAAACGATCATGACATAAGACATTGTTAAGAAGGATGGCTGTTTGAAAAATGAATCCAACAGTTACTTAGCTCATGGAATCAGCAAAACTTAGTGACTGATTAGATATGGGCTTTGAGTGAGAGGTAGGGCCATGCCTAACTCCCAGAGACTGAGTAAATGATAGTGTTTCCAACAGAGATGAAAATATACAAAAGGAATGGGTGTTTAGTGGAAAGAAGATAATGTGCTATTTTTGGCAAATGTTATGGAATTGGAGATGTCTTTGGTATCTCAAGGATAAGCTATCTAGCACTCAGCTGGACATTTGAGTCCAAAATTCAAGGGAGATGTCTATTTTAAAAGTATGAATATGGAAATAATCAATATATGGCAGCTAGGGAGTTGTGAAAATCATGAGTGGCAATGATTCCCAGAAAGATTATGTAGAATAAAAAGAAATAAGAACCTCAGGTTAAACCTTTGAGCACACAGTATTAGAACCATGGAGAGAAAAAATAACCTACAAAGAGACCAAGAAAGGAAAAGTCAGGGGTAGAGTAACCAAAGAAAAGAGAGAAAAGAGATTCCAGAAAAAGGAAATGGCTAGCAGTAAGGTGAGACCTACGACATGTCCTTGAATCCAGCATTTAGGAAGCCATTGGTTTTGGCACTCATCGTAGCACAGGTGAAGTTGAAGCAAATTACAGAGAAATGAGGAGCATATAGCACATGATGAAATAAAGAGAGTGATATTTCTTCTTTCATAGGAAAACAACATTTTCATGTCTTACCAGGAAATGGTGTCTTGCCTGTTTCATTAAAACTAAAGTTTACTGAGCACCTGCTTAATGAAATACTGTGGTAAAGGGAACTATGGAGAAGACAAAGATAGGCCAAAGATGAAAATGTAGGGTTTCTATTAGAGAAATTATAATTAAAATACAAAATAATGTATAATTAAAAACAATAATTGGTCTTTATTGAACATGTTCAATGTGCTAGGCATTAATTTCATAAACTCATAATCTTTATAACCATTAATGGGTCGTGATTATGATCCTTGGTTTTTGTTTTGTTTTGTTTTTCAGGTGAAGAAACTGAAGCACAGAAAAATTATGTAACTTGCCCAAGGTCACTCACTTAGTGAATATTCACATAAGAATTCAACTCTGGGCGATATGGCTTCAGAATGTGTGTACTTAACTCTTATGGACCACAACTAAGAGGAAATGTCGAACAAAATAAGAGTCAGGAAGAGAGGAAGCAGGAAGCCCTTCAGGGGTTCAGAAGAGAGTAACTTATGCTTGGAACCTGGAAGAAGTCCAGGAGGATGTGGGCATTTGGGTAAGCCTTAATGGACACATGAGGCATGCTGTGATGACAACGAGGGCAACAAAGCTAAAGAAGGTAGGGGATCAAAGGTCCAGAGGTGGAGATGTGTTGCATGTGGGATGCACAGTACAGAGGTGTGCCTGGTTTGGTGTAAAAAGACAAAAAAGAGCAGTATGGCTAAAAAGGTAGTGTGGCCAGAATGTAGAGGAAGCTAATTAGGCTTTTTAAAAATCATCCCTCCACCAAAAATCATCATCATCTTCAGATGATTTTGAAAATGGTTAGGAATATGAATGGTATTATATTTTTAGAGGGATTAATTCAGTAGCAGTGCTTAGGGAGAGCTAAAATATCATCTCTTTTTAATCCCCAAATTGTCTTAGAAGCTATTCAAGAATTTGTGTTATCCTTCTATGGCTGTGATAACAAAGTATGAAACTTAGTTTAAACAACATACATCTATTCTTTTATAGTTCTGGAGGCCATAAATCCAAAATGGGTTCCACTGGCCTGAAAGTGTTAACAAGGCCATGCTCCCTCTAGAAATCCTAGGGGAGAATCTGTTTCCTTTCTTTTTCCAGTTTCTAGTGCTGCATTTCTCACATTCTGTGACTTGTGGCCACTACCATCTTTAAGGCCAATAGTGTAGCATCTTGCTTCAGTGGTCACATTGCCTTCCTTCTTGGTGTTAAATCTCCCTAAGATGTTATGCCTTCTTCTTGTAAGAATACTTGTGATTACATTTAGGGCCCACCTGGATAATCCAGGATCATCTTCTCCTAGAATACTTAGTTTAATCACATCTGTGATGTTCTTTTTTGCCTTAAGAGGTAACACTCACAGGTTCTAGAGATTAAGACTTGGATATCTTTGGAGGCCATTATCCAGACTAGAACAACATCCTTTAGAAAAACAATTCCAAATCCTTTGGCCACTTTTTCATTCTTGTCCTCGAGTGATTGAATGGTGACAAAAACATAATCATTCAATTGGAAGATTGGTCTGGAATTGGCAGTGGGATATGGAGAATATGCCAATCCCTCTATCCACCCCTGTGGTGTTGAAGGAAGGAAAGAAGGAGAGAGATACTAAAACACCATTTGACCAAGAGATTAGTGAGATGCCCACTACAGTTCATGTGGGAAAAGTGTGTGATTTACTTACAAAAGATGTATTCTTTTCATGGAATGGTGGATGAGACCAGCATACAGGTATACTGGAGTAGACACTGCCATCACTTAGGATCAACCTGGCTGAAAACATGGAGTATGAGAGGAAAAATCAGTGAGGAAGAGCTAATACTAGGGCATGAGTCAGTTATAAGGACCAAGTGCAGAGCCCCTAGTTACAGCTGAGGTACATGGAAAGGAGAGGAGCCCTAAGCTGAAGGAAGTCCTGAAAACTCGGATGCAATGAAGAATGGATTTACAAAGGAGAGGTTGGTTCAGCCTCTGTCATAATGATCAGCAATTCTGAATGTAAAATAACTAGTTCCTGAAATTTTACAACATCATTGGCTCATCTTTTGCTCTATTATAGTTTTCTGCAAAATTTGGATTTTTATCTTCTTTTTATATTGTTCTATGCAACATAAGTACACAATGTATAAAAATCAAATAGGCAAATAATTGTATTAAAGAATGATTATTAGTGAAAAAGTACTGCTAAAGGAGATCAAACATTTGGGAATTGAATTACAATGATCTTCCATAAGGCATTCATTTCATCTGGGCCAGAATAAAAACTGGAAATAAAATAGTGGCTTTTTATAAATACACGATTAAAAATCTGAAGAAATTATTTTAAGCTGATAAGCATAAGATGTTACCATATTGATAAATCTCCAGAATGGAAATGGGAGTTATCTACTTTGGAAACCCATGGTAAGATATTACTTTGAAGATGTTTGCATACTACATGTTTCCATCAAGGTCCTGGAATTGGACAGACAACACCATCAGTTGGTATGTTTGTGAAAGCCTTTTTGGTGAGGAATTGTTTGCAGTGGTGTAGACAGGGTTAAGGAAACCAACAGGAGGTGCTGAAGCATGCTTGAGGACTGGCAGCAGCTGAAAACCATTACCACCCACAGGCCTGGAAGAAGAGGAAGGCTTTCCTAGAACCAGACCTGGCCAAGGCCTTGGGACACAAAGAATAATTATCACACCAGACAATAGCATATACTTTGGTAAGACTGGAAAACTTCAAGAACTAAAGTGTAAGCAACTCTACCCCTTCTCCCACCAGTCACAGCATGTAAGATCTTGCCCTGAGGTGTAAGAGTTGGCCACAATCCAGAATAAAGATAATCTTTTTTGGAGATCACTTTTTTTTGTTTTATTTATTCTAATGTAATTTTATTTATTTATTTTTTTTATTAATTTTTTATTAATTTTTTATTTTTTATAAACATATATTTTTATCCCCAGGGGTACAGGTCTGTGAATCACCAGGTTTACACACTTCACAGCATAGCGAAATAAGTCAAGCAGAGAAAGACAACTATCATATGATCTCCCTGATATGAGGAAGTGGTGATGCAACATGGGGGCTTAAGTGGGTAGGAGAAGAATAAATGAAACAAGATGGGATTGGGAGGGAGACAAACCATAAGTGACTCTTAATCTCACAAAACAAACTGAGGGTTGCTGGGGGGAGGGGGTTTGGGAGAAGGGGATGCTGTGGAGATCACTTTTGAAAGATTGAGTGTATCCTCAATTTCAGGCGAACACGGGAACTAAGGTGCCTCTTAGCAGCCTTCCGTTTCTCAGAGCTCTGATTGGTTTGACACAAACTGAAGAAGATTAGAATAGCCTGAAGCATGGACTGTTCCATCTTGCCATCAACGCTGTACAAAATACAGAGCCTTACTCGGGCCCTAAGCCACAGTTTTAACTTCACCTAAGGGAGAGAGGAAGAGAATGGACCTTATTTCTCACTTGCATAGCCCCGAGCCTTACTCAGGCCCTAAGCCACAGTTTTAACTTCACCTAAGGGAGAGAGGAAAAGAATGGACCTTATTTCTCACTTGCATAGCCCCGTGTAAGGGGAAACTCAATACTGAGCCACTTAAAGTGAGCCTTGAATACAGAAGCTGGGAGGAGCATACTCTTCCCTCAGGGCAGGAAATGATTCCTGTAGGACTTGACTCCCAAGGAGATATCCCTAGAAGGTGATATAAAAGTTTTGAACAGGAAACACTCTTGCTAAAGGGTACCATACTTTCTAAATAAGAAATGTCAAGACTGGAATATTATTTTGAGTGTCATTATTTTCATTTTTGCTGGAACAAACAAATCATCTCATATGGACTTTACAGCTGAACAGTATTTTCCAGCTTTTTAGTTCCTCTGTCAGTCCCAAAATAGGTAATTACAGAGGCAAATGAAACCCTTCATACAATTCAAAGGTTTGGAGGGAGCCATCACCACCTATGCACTGGGCACCAGGTCCTACGGGAAACATTCTTTGTGAGCCACATGTGAATCAAAGTGGAAACCGACAGCTTTAGTTCCGGCTTTGGAACATATGGTGCCATAAATTATTAGCAGGCATTCTATAACTAAGGACACAGTTTCTCAATAATAACGCCTACATGTGCATGTACTCCGCTGCACATTACCTTCTGGAATGGAGTCAGATATGGTCAAGCTTTGGTCTGAGGAAACACTGATGCTTTGGGGAGTATAATGAACTGTCCCTGAATTATAAACGCCTTCCTCACCAACCTGCACCCCCCCCCCCAGCCTCCAAGCAGTCAGCAGATCTTTCTCACCCACATGTTTCATATCTTGTATTGTGTGACCCATCATCTTGGACACAAGCAAATGGGATCAGGGTCTGGGGTCTGAGCCAAGACCCGTGATCAGTAGCCAATGGTCCAGTTTAGCCTGAGAACCCCACAAAGGCACGCTGCACTCAAGAGTGTCAGCGCAGTCCAATAACCTATTCTCTCTAGAAGTCTCAATGGAAGCAGAAGCCAGGCAGCAGAAACATCCAGGAGCAGACACAAACTGTGCTATAGAATGCAAGAGAACAGTGAAGAAGGCAGTAGGAGGTGACAGAGAAGCTGTAGCTTGGCATAAAGCAGAGCAACAGAAACTGAGGGTCCAGAATAGTGGCGTAATTAAAATAGAGAGCGGGAGGGGAGGGGGATGGGGGCCTGGTGTTGGTACAGCTCCTGCAGTGGCCCAAACAGCCAGGAGTGACACTTCACTTCCTTAGGTGCCTGGCTATGAAATTGCAGGTGTCCTTTCCCTATGTATCCCTACAAAAACTCCTATCCCTGATGATGTTTTTGTGAGATCACTGAGCAGGTGCTGTCTCTGAGTGTGTCTCTGTGCCTTGCAACTTGAAAACAAAACAAAACACAGGTTCTGTGTTGAAACTGCATTTGTACAAAGGAAGGTCATCCCCATTAGGGACGTTCTTTTTGTACATATAAGGTAATGACAAAGGAATATAGGGCCTGGAGAAAATTCAAACACCAAATCAGCATTCCATTTCAGCTCTGCCACACAGCTGAATACGGACCATGTGTCAGAATTATGCTAAGACAAAATTGGTCACAATTTGGTAAAATCATTGCAAGTAACTTTTAAGAAACAGGATGCTTATAGATTTTAATTCCTGCTGAGCATAGCACTACAATATTTGCATCAAAACAACCTTGAGCACCAGAAATGCATTAGTGATCTTTGTACTTATATAGGGCCTTACAGGCTTATTGGACTCTGTGATGCTGATCACTACTTCTTAAGTCTAGGTTGTCAAGGTGCCTGGTCTGGCCTTTATGTAGATGCACACGTGGAACTGCACTGTCGTAGATTTATGGTTTTGTGTGATTTCCCCACCTGTAAATCAGTAAACTAACCAAAAGTAATCTCTTTTGACTATAATTGTTAACAAATACCTCATTATGAAGAACAAGCAAAAGATAACTCTACCAATTCCTAGGTAGAAACGCCCTGTAGGGGCGCCTGGGTGGCTCAGTGGTTAAGCCGCTGCCTTCGGCTCAGGTCATGATCTCAGGGTCCTGTGATGGAGCCCCGCATTGGGCTCTCTGCTCAGCAGGGAGCCTGCTTCCTCCTCTCTCTCTGCCTGCCTCTCTGCCTGCTTGTGATCTCTCTCTGTCAAATAAATAAATAAAATCTTTAAAAAAAAAAGAAAAAAGAAACGCCCTGTAGTTTGCAATGGAAGCAATTCTCACTTCCCAGGAGAAGGCCAGCTAGTCGACCAGTCACTCACAAAATGGCAGCCAGTGGTGAATTCCCCAACAGGGCAAGGCTGGACCTCAGATTTGTAGACTCACATAGATGAACTTCTGGAGTAGAATGCTGGCTTCTAATAATTTACATTAACAATATCACCACCAGGTGGCAGGCAATTCACATCTGCTTGAGTGAGGTCTCCCAAGAAGCAGGGTGCATCAAAGGCCATATTCCAAGGGGTTCTTCATTTGAACAGATCAAAGGAAAAGGGGTAAAGTGTCCATTTTTAAATTCGTGGCATCAGGCTGTGTTACCTCACGACATCCATCTCTAGCATGGGCAGTTTTCTTCCTGGATATGGTCTTTCACTGGCCTGACAGGACACACTCTTCTAAACAGGGTTAGGATAAGCACCATCACCTAGTTCTGGCCTTCCGCATCCCTTTTTTATGTTACTGGTCTGAAATTATTAACTTTGTTGGCCACCAACTCCTTTTGCCGTCCAACAAAGCCCATGAATCCCTTCTTAGAATAGTAATTTTAAATACCTACAACAACACATAGGATTATAATTGAAACCATTATAATGAAACATAGTTCAGTCCACTCAGGTTAAGATCCTCTGCAACCTGACCAATTCATATAGTCTGTCTCCAAATCTAATATAATAAATTTGACTAGATTTCCCTTGCTAAAATAAATTCCTATTTCTGCCTGGCCTCTTAATTATTGCTTCAATTGCCTTAGAGTTTGGTAAATTTCCAACTCTTTTGTTCTCATGCTGCACAATCACACACCATTTCCTGGTCGTGTCAGCACATGACTCAACACATTGCTGACAAAATCCACCATTTCTCCCATCTCCAAGTCCTTGAGATTTTAGAGTGATAATGAGGAAACCTCAGTATCCTCCTGAGTAATAATACAAAGGTGAGAACTAGTAAGAAGCAATGCAGTATAGTGAGACAGCCTAGAGATGGAATCCTCTAATTGTAGCTTGCCTTATACATACCAAGCACTTACTATGTTTCAAATTCTACACAAAGACCCACTCCCTGCTCTACTGTTAAGTCTGGAGTCAGAAAACTTGTTTTGCAATTCAGTTTCATCTCCCAAGCAACTCTGGACAAATCACCTAACCCTCTGGTGTTCAATTTCCTCATGAGTAAAATATGTAAAAAAAACAGTGATAGACTTAAAAAACAGTGATAGACTTTTTTTTTTTTTAAACAGGTTTCTGGGTGGTTTTTTTTTGTTGTTGTTGTTGTTGTTTTTTTACAAATTTCTGTTTTGATTTTACAGATTTCCTTATCAGAACTTCTGGAACAATCTATTTGCACTTGCTCTATAAGGCTGATGTTAGGGTTTCCCTTCCTAGTCATCCTTTCAAATTGCCTCCCTACTTCATCTCCAGGTCATGGATGGGTTACAAGCTACACTCACATGTAAAAGGAAAGGCACAATGACCCAGGACTTCTTCTTCCTCTAAACCTGCCAAACACATACCAACTATGTAGAACTTTGTCACTGAAGTCTAAACCCTGCTAATAGAAAGGACCTCCAGCTCTTTTTCCTGTGCTCACATCAAAATTCTTTTGAGGAGTGAAGAGGGAGCACAAGAAAATTTTTTTTCCTTTTTCTTTCTTTCTCTGAAATACAAGAGAAGCCCTGTTATTAGCCCTCATAGCCATATGACAACCTTTCTACAGTTGTCACCACTGTCTTATTCAGAGTGAGGAAAATTCTCTCCTATTTGACATCAGTTCACAGGAAATAAATTCTGCTAGCTATGTCCAACTCCCAGAAACTACACATTTCCTAGAAATGCTGTTTAAAGTCAGAAAATGTTCTTGTCTCAAAACGTGGAATACACCAGAGCAACTTTTATGTCATGGAGCAGAAACACCTGTTCCCACATCAGCATTTCCACCATAGTTTATCATTGAACTCCTATTCCCCAGTGTCACAGCGTTTACCTCTACCGCAGGTGTGTTTGAAGTTAGAGCAAGCCATATGAGGATGAGTGAGACAAAGTCCTTGCCCTCTAAGAATTTACTATCTTGGTACAGGTTTTCATACTGGCATCATCACACATCTGTTATAAAGTAATTTCTTACCATCAATGGTACTAAAGAGAGTGAATAATTTCCTTTCTTCTTTATAAATTAGACCACATTTAAAGTCATCCCTATAGTTGTATGTGGATTATTCTGATTTGCTTTCTTGAGTGAGATAGAAATGAGTAGAGTTACAGTGACACTGAGATTTTACACAAGGGACATGCAAACATCACATTTCACAGAGAGAAAGAGGGCCCTGAGAACAGCTGCCCTAGAACATGCAATGATATGTTGACTTTGATAATTACAAGAAAGTTAAGACATGGCTCCTGGCCTTAAGGAGCTTATAATTAGCAGTATCTATCAAATAACCATATGGATAATATATAATTAAGAGCTAAATTATGGAGTTTAGATAATGGACCTTGGGGAGAAGAGGACCCAGGGAGGAATGACTTCACATCAGTCTTGGAACATTTTGTATAAGTGGGGCAGTTCAGTGTTGAGGAGGTTTTGACAGGTGAAAGTCATAGAGACAAGCATATCAGAGAGAGGAGGCTTCTCCAAAGTGAGACTGACTGATTGATGCTCCTGGTGTCTTCAAGAGTCTTCCCACATCCCTGCAAATGTACTCAGAGCTATAGCTCTCATCAGGAGGAACTTCAAATCCACCCACTTCTCTGCATCCCTACCCACGTCCACCTTAACTCAGAACCTCATCAGGGCTCACCCCTATTTCTGCTACAGCCAGCAAATCACTCTCCCAGCCTCCACTATTGCCTTTCTTGAATCCGTCCTCCACTGAATGACCCTCTCCATATTAAATTGACCAGATACTAACTCCTCTGCTTAAAATCATTCAGTGACTCACCTACTCTCTCCAGGAAGAAGCCCAACCGTGGGATACAAGACCTTTTATAGTATAGTTGTCACTTAGTATTCAGCCTTATCTCTTGCCTTTTCCCCGCTTCCATCCTTCTCCCCAGCTATTAAATTACTTGTCTCAGTTGAGTCAGGTTGCCCCAACAAAATACCATAGGCTGGGTGGCTGAAACAAAAGAAATACACTTCGAGGGACTGGAAATCTGAGATCAAGGTGCTAACAGGATCAGTGTCTGGTGAGAGCTCTCCTTGGGTTGTAGATGGTGGACTGCTTACTATGACTTCACATGGCCTTTCCTTGGCACACATGCACAGAGAGTGAGAAATAGATGAGTAAGCTTTCTTATGTCTCTTCTTGTAAGGACAGTAATCCTATTGCATCTGGGCTCTACCCTTATGACTTAATCTATCCTTAATTACCTCCCAATTACCTCCAATATTGGAGTATCTGGAGATGGGGCCTTATTCAATATGTGAATAAGGGAAGGAACACAACTTTGAATCCATATGGTTGCTATTCCCAGAGCACCCCATATTTTCCCACATAACCCAATGCCTTTGGACCCAAAGCTGTTCCCTCTACCTGGTATGCCCTTCTCTGAGCCACTCCCTAACATCCTCATCTTCTACCCCCTCTACCTCTTACCTTTGTTCTGATAATTGCTTTTTCCTCTTGAGGCTCTGTTCAGGCTGAGCCATGTTTTCTAGGGTAGGCTCCAATGGGGGTCTCTGTGCCCAAAGTGGTTTTAGAAGGATGATTGGGAAGGTGTATTCAAGAAGGCTAGAGTATGGGTAAGGGAACCACCTAGGAGAGTATCATAATAATCCTATAGTAGTGTAATTATACTAGAAATAGTAATGGTAACAATTATATATAACATTTATTCAATCCCATATGCCAGGCCATGGTTTTTTTGTTTTGTTTTGTTTTCAGTTTTTTGGTTTTTTTCATAGAAGGATAGTTGACACACAATGTTACCTTAAGCTTAAAGTGTACAACATAGTGATTCCACAAGATCATACATTATGCTATGCTCACAAGTACAGCTACCATCTGTCACCATACACCACTTTGACTATATTCCCTATGCTATATCTTTTATCTCCATGACATTTTCATTCCATAACCAAAAGTTCCAGGCACTGCCTTAAGTGTTTCAAATATATTAACTTATTCTCACAAGAACCCCAGACTAAGGGATTAAAAAGGATATATGTAAAACACACTTTATTTTTTATCCCATTTCACACATAAGGAAGCTGAAATAAAGAGAGATTGGGTAACTTATCCAAGGTCATAAAGCTAGGAAGTGACAGAGATTAAAGGAAAACTGTGAGATATTTCAAAGGGAAAAAGAAACACAGCTTGATAAAAGTCAAGATATAATGGGATGAGAGAGGCATAGGCCTTTAGGTTTCTCACCCAGGAAAAGAGAAAACTGAAGAAGTCAGGGTAAGAAGTCAGTTTGTTAAGAGATGTTATGGTTGTTGGGGACAAATAATCCTTGATGTCGTAACTGGACATCTCCATATTCATAGCAATCCTTCATAGACCTACTGAAAGTCTACTATAACCTACTTGTCTAGGTCTAAGGAGTTGCAAACATGGATTTTATAGGACATTTTTAAAGGTATTGGCTTTATATTCTGTTGGCAAAGGGGAGTCAGTGAAGCATCATAAACAGCAGGTAAATGTGATTTTAGTTCATTTGAGCAACCAAGTGAAAGCTGGAATTGAGAAGGACTTAGTGAAATCAGGGACACGAGTTAAGAGTTAAAGGGTTTCTACACTTAAAAGTGACTGAAGTGGTAAATTTAATATTACATATATTTTTCCACAATAAAAAAGTTAAGCTGTTTTAGGAGTCCAGGTGAGAGATGATAAAGACGTGATCTAGGGAAGGGTCAGGGAAAATGTAATAAGGAAGATTTACTGAGTCATCCATCCCCCCTTCTCAGTTATTCTAGCTAGACTCATAGGAGTTATTTATTATTTAACATTTATTGACCTGGTTCTAAATGCCAGGCACTGTGCTGGGGCACAAAGATGAATAACAATCGGTATCTTCAACTGCATAATGCACTCAATTGTCTAGTGAGATAAACAGACACATATGCAATGTTAATAGTACAATGTATCAGGGCAGCATTGCAGACAAGTCAAAGGCATTATGGAAGCACAGAGGAGGGCAACCTATTGGTTGTAGCAAACAGGGAGGAGTTCTGAGACATGGTGGCTCCTGAGTAGGATCTTAAGACCATAAAGAAGATTTTGCCAGGAGAAGAAAAATTGGAGGGAGGAAGGGCATTCTGAGTAGAAAAGAACACATGAGGTGTTGTTGAAATATTTGCTGGGATGCATAGAGGCACAAAGGAAGGAACTGAGAGGCCCTGTAACTCAAGGGTCCCATGTTATTCCAGCACACCCACTCTTATCTTGACAGGACCCATTCCTTTTGCCCATAAATGGTGGTGAAGCCCAGAATCCCAACTACCCCAGGTGGGAAGAGCAGCCCTATCAGGCAAGGCAGACAGCCTAATGCCTTTGGAGGCAGTGGGAGACAGCCCTTACGAAGTTCCTGGGTCCCACTCCAGAAGGCAAAGCAATGGAGAGGGAGAGGGTCTTTCAGAAGATTTGGAGGACAGCGTAAACCTCAGGAATGGTGTAGTTATCACCAAGAGAAGATTATGAGTGGGGAAATGGAAGATTCCTCGGGTTAACTTTAGAATTTTATTAATGAGTGCTCATGGGACACAGCTTAGAGATTCCCAGAATAACTATAGTAGTCACCTGAGGGGAAATGAACTTCCAGGGGTGTCTCTAACAGTGACTAAAGGCAGAAAAATGCATTGTGTACTGGATAAAAGCAGCCCTCTAAGTCAAGCATACTTGCTTTAAAATTTGCTCTACCAGCTAATAACTATCTGAACTTTTGTTAAGCTTTCTGAGCCTCTACTACTTTTTCTATAAAATGAAGATTATAATAGTACCTGTTACATGATGCTTCCATGACAACTAATAATAAGAACACCCCTGTTCTTTGCATAGTCCCTAACACACGGTAAGTAAGGTTAGTCACTACAACCATTAGTACAGTCAGAAGAACGAGACATACAGAAATGGGGAGATCAGTGGTAACATTTTCATATTTATAAGGTAAATCAGTTATCTTTTTAAGAGTTAGTTTTCTAGATGTTTCCCTCCCATGGAGTGAAGGCTACCTATGTAATTATTCTTTTTAATGACTAAATATCTATTTATGAAGCAAAAAATGGGGGAAGTTATAGGTTATTGAGAAATTGCTTTCAGTTTACTGGAAATACAAAATAAAATATGTCAACTATGTCTCAACATTAACTTTGGAGTGAACTAATTGACAATAATTTTCTATTTCTGTTCTTATTTTCGTAGTTTCCTCGTTTAGTAAAAACCAAGTGGTCTGGTTAATGAAGTTCACTCCATAAATGAAGCTGACTTCCTCAGAGATTCTTGCAGGGGAAGGGCTGATGTTTCACAAACAGAGTAAAGGAGCACACAGCAGCTATTTCTGGAGCTGAAAAAGGGAACATCAACACATTTCAGTTTTTCCCCTTGGGAAATAGTGTCAGGTACACATTTTCACATATTAGGAAGCTAAATGTCTTAAAATATAGGAACTAACTCAGTTCCAGTGCTATACATTAACAATCCTAAATCACTCTTATCCTGTAAACCCAAAAGTTAAGTGAAATGAAGCTTTCTATTTTTTTTTTATAAAAAGATAAAAAAACCAAGGAGGGAAATGATGCCTGCCTTCTTCAGAAGTAGAATTCTAAAGAATAAAAATATAATTTATAGGGACAAACATAAAATCCATCTATGTGAAACTCAATCTTGTATTCATTTTAGAAAGCAATACTCCCAGTACTGTAATGAAACTGATGCCTTAAAAAATATTGAGAGTACATGGGGTGGCTCAGTTGGTTGATCGTCCAACTCTGAATCTCAGCTCAGGTCTTGATCTCAGGGTTGTGACTTCAAGTTCTGCATTGGGCTCCATTCCCAGCCTGGAACCTACTTGAAAATTAAATACATACATACATACATTCATACTGGGGGTACGAAATTATCTGACAATGTTAACAATTTCCGCCTTGTCCATTGAGACAAAAGATCTTCAAAGCATGCAAATAAGTCAAATATAATTAAGAAGGAGCTGAATTCCAAGATATGGAGAAGAGTGAATGACCACTGTTTATTGGTTACAATAAATATTACCATACTTTCAGACCAAGATATATCACAGGATACAAAAGGAATGTGCAGGTGCAGTCAAGGACCCAGATAGATTATTAGTGAGAAATCATATAGAAATAAAGAATCTTAAGACTTGGAAAAAAAAAAAGAGCTCTCTCTTCCAAAAAGGTTAGCCCAAGAAACTACTGACAAATAAACTTTGTATCTGTACCTAACAAAATCCTAAAATTATCTGACTTGCCAATACTTTGGACACAAAAAAGTGGTCACAATGACTGACAGAGACCAGATGGGTTCACTAAAGGAAAGAACTGCTCAACTAAGCAGCAGTTAAGGAATTTCACAGATACCAAATACCAGGATTTTAACAATGCAGTTTAAAAGCTTCTCAAAAACCCTCATGAACCAAGGACATATTCACATGCTTAATGTAGGTGAATTCATAGGTTGTTGAATGATGTTAAAGATGAATGAGAATCTACTTAGAGGCTTAAGGAGTTTTGATCTGATCTAGTTCTTTTCTGTAATGATGGTGAAAGGACACTAAGAAGGCACATAAATCTCAACTGCATGATTATTTCATTGAATGGGAATAAAAAGACTTTTTAAAATTATAGAATAAATACTTCTATAGAGGCAAATAGATCTTTGCCTTTTTTCCAAGACTGGTGAAAAATTGGGTCCAAAATAACTAAGGTGAGATTTATGAAATATAAATAGAGAATTTTACTACCAATTCAGAAGGCAAATATGTAGTGTTTCTAACCTTATCTTTAGAATGACCCTGTGAGGTAGGTATTATATGGGTCGTGTTATAGATGATAAAACCAAAGTTTGCTGAATTAGTAATTTTCCCAGTCATATTACAATTTCTTCCATTGTAATATCTCCATTTATTCAGTCTGACTTCCTCTTACCAGGAATCTTGTGATTACATTGGGCCTACCCAGGTAAGCCAGGATCATCTCCTCATCTCAAAATCTCTAACTTAATCCTATCTGCAGAGTCTCTTTACATATGTATAAAGGAACATTCACAGCTTCCAGAGATCCAGACATGGACACATTTGAGGACTATTATTCAGCCGAACCCAACTGTGCATAGTGAACAAGGTGAGGAGTGGTTGGAGGTGACTAAGAACTAAATTACATGGGCCTTGAAAGCCGTCATAAGAATCTTGGGTTTGGGGCACCTGGGTGGCTCAGTGGTTTAAGCCTCTGCCTTGAGCTCAGGTCATGGTCTCAGGGTTCTGGGATCGAGCCCTGCATTGGGCTCTCCACTTGGCACTCGGCAGGGAGCCTGCTTCCCCCCTCTCTCTCTGCCTGCCTCTCTGCCTACTTGTGACCTCTCTCTCTCTCTCTCTGCATGTCAAATAAATAAATGATCTTTAAAAAAAAAAAAGAATCTTGGGGTTTACCATATATTAAATGGAGAGCTATGCAGAGCAGTGACACAGCTGAACTTGTGTCTTTATAGGATCACTGCAGTGGCTGTATTGAGAAGAGATACAAGAACACATGATGCAAGAACAGTGAGAAGGTGCTTGTGGTGGTTTAGGAGACAAAGGTGGCAGCTCATACCAGGCTGGTAACACTGAAAGTGGTCAGAAATGGTTGGATTCTGGAGATAACTTTGAAGAATAGATCCCACATGACAGATTCAATGTGCTCAGAGAAAGAGTCATCCAAGGATTATTTCATTTCAGTCTGAGCAACTTGAATTGCCATCAACTGAAATGGAAACTTCTGTAAAAGGACTAGTTTTGGAGGGGTAGTTGAAATAGAACCACACATTCTGCTTTTTAGTCAGTATTATTATGACTATTAGACATCTAAGTCGAGATATTAAATGGAGAATTGTATTTAGGAATCTGGAAGTTAGAAGAAAATTCAGAGTTACAAATATCAATATGGGCATATAGGAATTGTCAGCTCATAGATAATGTTTTCAGCCAGAAGACTAGATCAGATCATCAAGGGGGTAAGTGTAAGATAAATAATGATCAAGGATACATTCTGGAGCACATCCTCATAAGGAGAATAAGAAGAAAGGAAGCCATAAACAGGGGCTAAGAGAAAATTACAGTGCAAATGTAGTTTCCTGGAAGACAAATAAAAGAATATGTATTTTAAGGATGATGAATTATTAAATGTAACCTGTGAGATGAACCGTGAGTACTGGATTGACCAACCCACGTGATCTGGGATAATCTGATAACTCAGAGTGGTAATGGCCAAGACTTTGAACAGATATATAGATAAATCACTTAGAACAATCGCTGCATTTTTGGTATCAATCACTTGAGAATCTATTTAAAATAGTGATACCTAGGCACCCCCCCCCCCCAAAAAAAACCCCCTCACCACTCTGGTTAGCATTTTGTAAGCTCTCCAGCGAAATCTAATTGGCAGGAAGGTTTGATACACACTAGCTTAGAACAATGCCAGCATCTAGAAAACTTTTTTGGTATGATTAAGTTGAGGAAGCTTGGTGGGAAGGGACAGGGTTTGTGGGGGAAAGAGAGTGGAAATTATTGTGCAATTGACAAATTGTAAATTTATTGCTCATTATCCAAGGGTTACTTTGGCAAGTATAATTACATTATGTTTTCCTCATTCAGCGTACCAAAACTTTCAGTTCTTATACAAAAATTAAGTAGATACTTAGCTCTGCTCAGCAAATGTTGGACAAAGGCAAAGAAAATGTGTCTAAGAGTGCGACTATACCTCCAAATAGTGGACAAAGCCAGAATGCAAAGACTAAATAAGAGCCAATGAAGAGTCACCTTCAGCCCCGTGACAATTTGTAGTGACACCTTCTAAGCAGCTCTGAAAACAGTTTATACCACCACTTCAGACTGTCTGAAGAATTAAGATCACAGATAGATTTTATTTCTTCTGAGGCTGATGTAACCCGATCCAAACCATTTTTTCTCCCTCCTAGAAATCTTGCAGCTGTGACTTTTATGCCAAGTCACATGTTTCAAATAAAGTTCAATAAAGAAGGCCTAATTCAGATAACAAGAGACACTCTGAAATTCTTTATACACCAGCTGTTAACTTTTGTGTTGAAATGCTGGTTGGATATTTGATGTTTTCCTTTAATTCAGAAAAGCACTTAAAGCACTTAGGGAAGCACTGGATTGATTTTCAGTTTGGGAATCCCATGTCTGCAGAGCAACTCAGAAATAGCTCAATAAAATTTTGTGAGTAAGTTTTCTGCTCTAGCAAGCAAGTAAAATGGAGTTAAAATGCATTCTGGAAAGACAAAAGTTTGCTTATGATGCAATAAGAAGTTCACGCAGAAAGAAACGTGCATGCAATCAGGAGGGAAATCGATGCAAGCCCCCTAGAAGGGGGATTCCAAGTTACTCGGTGGAGTCAAAGATTAAAAGTTGGGGTGGCAATTTAAAAGAAAAAGGAAAAAGGAATGAGAGAGATCCCTGATCAGACAGAATGGGTAGATAGAAGAATAAAGAACTAATGAATAGGAATAGGAGAGACAAGAAATGAAAGAAACAAGCAAAAAAGAGAGTCCCCAAACAAGAGAGAAGAAGCATAAGAAGGTCAATTAACATGGCAAACTTTGGGGCAGGGAAAGGAAAAGGGAGTGTGCCTGCAACTAAAAAGGACAGTGGTTATGCCAACAGCTGGGAGAAAGCCACTCATATCCTGTTTTGAAGGAGGAAAAAAGGTCAAACTCCCTATTTTCTGTCATTGCTGATGACTTTTCAAACTGTTATCCCTACAGCAAAAAAGCACCAGAGTAAAACAAAACTATCTGCAGATGACAGAAATTAAAACAGTTGTGGCTGACTTATTACTGGTCATTTTTAAATGTGAAAGGTCTGATGAAAGGTCATAACAAGAGTGGTGTAACTGACAAGCAAATTTGACTTATATGTGGCATGAAAAACAAGATAATAACGTCCTTTCAAGACGCTTCTGTAAATGTCTATAAGGACCACGCGTAAACCTATTTGCAAAGAAGTCAGTGGATGTTGTATCTGATTTGTAAAATTAAATGAAGATACGGAAGAAATACTTTTGAGATAGAATAATCCTGAGACATAACACACATACCAACAGTATGCAACTAGTATGTTAAGAATATCCTAAGATTATCGAGTAAAGAGATCTAGAAAGTCTGGAGTACATCATAAAACTTAAAGCATGAATCTGATGTACATCCTCAACTGAGAGTCACTGGCCTAGAAGATATTAGATCCAAGTGAAGCTTGCTTATAGCCAATAAGAATTTTAAATGATAACTGAAATCTATGAGTAATAACACTTTAGCACTTAGTTTCATGTCTAAATATCATCAGACAAAATAGCACCAAGAAGAAACATGTCATGGATAGCAAGAGCATAGGCAAACCCTTAGGAACTTCACATATAGGATGCAATTTCTGAACTATTTATATGAACAATATTTTGTTTATAAAAAATTTTACCTTGGGGAGAATAAACATCTCTTTTGATTCAACAACTCTTCTCATGTAACACATTGATAGGAATACAGATTTCTTTTTCTTTTTTATTTATTTATTTTTATTTTTTAATTTTTTATTTTTTATAAACATGTATTTTTATCCCCAGGGGTACAGGTCTGTGAATCACCAGGTTTACACACTTCACAGCACTCATCATCAAGACAGATTTCTTTTTAAACCTAATCATTTCTAGTATTTTTTACAAGGTGAATGAACAAGTCTTTGTGATTTTTGCAGGGACCCCCCTGGGAAATCACAAATAAAGCTTTAGGTGCAAAAGATATACTGTAAGTTTTACTCTTTTTTTTTTTTTTCTGATACTGAGAGTTTGGTTTGGGAAAGACAAAAATAAATATTGGAGGAGATTAGGACTTGATTAAGATAAGATCATGGGTGCCTGTGAATAATACTACCTACCTATTTAACTGAAGTGACAAAAGATATTTGAAATACACATAGAATGTAACATAATTGTAAAAATATGAACTCTTTCAAAAGTGAAGCTTCTTTGTTCTTCTCTTTTTTTAATTGTTTTTAAAAATAATACCGGATGTAATAAAGTCAACATAAAGCACAGAAAGTTACTCTGATAAGAGAATCTTTGTTATGTAAGCAAATAACACAAAAAGATTAACCCTTCATATCATAATGAAAGCAATAAATAGGAAACCAAGGAATCAATCCTATCAACACTGAGCAAACTTTGCCAAACTATTAAGGCATTCCATAGCTTTTCAGACTCAGTTATTATAAACCAAGGCAAATAAAATTTACATTCCAAGCTTTGTCTTTCATTGAGCTTTTTAGTATTCTACAACATACTGGGACCTTAGGACAAATCTTGCAAGACGATGAGAACTAATTTTATAAGAAACAGAATACAAGGCTTTCACCATTATTACCCTCAAATGAACCAATAAATAAGCATCTTTAAAAGTTCTCCATTTTAGTTGCCAATACAGTTAAATATCAGTAGCCATAACCCTCATGAACAAACTCTTTGGTGTCCTTGATAAATCTTCAGGGTATAAATGGGTGAAGAACCAAAAAAAAAAAAAAAAAAAAAAAAAAAGGAAAAGGAACAAAGAAGTACTGTGTTAGGAAAAAAAGTATTATTCCCCTTGAAAATAGAAGTACATATATTGTTATATTTTCTCTGATACTGTTGCTCCTAGTAGTCTCAATCAACAATACTATTGATAATTTTTTTTCAGTGTTCCAAGATTCATTGTTTATGCACCACACCCAGTCTTCCATGCAATATGTGCCCTCCTTAATACCCACCAACAGGCTCACCTGTCCCCCCATCCCTCTCCCCTCCAAAACCCTCAGTTTGTTTCTCAGAGTCCACAGTCTCTCATGGTTTGTCTTCCCCTCTGATTTCCCCCAACTCATTTATTCTCTCCATCTCCCAATGTCCTCCATGTTATTCCTTATACTCCACAAGTAAGTGAAACCATATGATAACTGACTCTCTCTCTCTGCTTGTCTTATTCCACTCAGCATAATATCTTCCAGTCCCGTCCATGTTGACCCAAAACTTGGGTACTCAACCTTTCTGATGGCTGCATAATATTCCATTGTATATTTGCACCATATCTTCTTTATTCATTTGTCTGTTGAAGGGCAACTTTGGAGCAAGGGGAACCATCTTACACTGTTGGTGGAAATGCAAGTTGGTACAGCCATTTTGGAAAAACAGTGTGGTGAGTCCTCAAAAAATTAAAAATAAAGCTATCCTATGACCCTGCAATTACACTACTGGGTATTTACCCCGAAGATACAGATGTAGTGAGAAGAAGGGACTTATGTACCCCAATATTCATAGCAGCAATGGCCACAATTGCCAAACTGTGGAAAGAACTAATGATTTTTTTTTCTATATTTTTTAAAGGTTTTATTTATTTGACAGAGATCAGAAGTAGGCAGGGAGAGAGGAGTTAAGAAGGCCCCCTGCTGAGCAGAGAGCCTGATGCGGGGCTCAATCCCAGGACCTGGGATCATGACCTGAGCTGAAGGCAGAGGCCTTAATCCACTGAGCCACCTAGGCACCCCATGATATTTTTTTTTTAAAAGAAGCCTTTAATTTAATTTTTTTCAATGTTTGAAAATTCATTGTTTATGCACCACACCCAGTGCTCTATGCAATACATGCCCTCCATAATACCCACCACCAGCTTCACCCAACCTCCCACACCTTCCCCTCCAAAACCCTTTTTTTTTTTTCTCAGAGTCCACAGTCTCTCATGGTTTGTCTCCCCCTCCAATTTCCCCCAGCTCAGCTCTCCTCTCCTCTCCATGTCCCAACATCCTCTGTGTTATTCCTTATGCTCCGCAAGTAAGTGAAACCATATGGTACTTGACTCTCTCTGCTTGACTTATTTCACTCAGCATAATCTCTTCCGGTTCCATCCATGTTGATACAAAGGTTGGGTAGTCATCTTTTCTGATGGAGGTATAATACCCCATTGTATATATGGACCATAACTTCTTTACCCATTCGTCTGTTGAAGGGCATCTTGGTTCTTTCCAGTTTGGCAACTGTGGCCATTGCTGCTACGAACATTGGGATACAGATGGCCCTTCTTTTCACCACATCAGTATCTTTGGGATAAATACCTAGTAGTGCAATTGCAGGGTCATAGGGAAGCTCTATGTTTAATTTCTTAAGGAATCTCCACACTGTTTTTCAAAGGGGCTGCACCCACTTGCATTCCTACCAACAGTGTAAGAGGGTTCCCCTTTCTCCACATCCTCTCCAACACTTGTTATTTACTGTCCTGTTGATTTTGGCCATTCTAACTGGTGTAAGGTGGTGTATCTCAATGTGGTTTTGATTTGAATCTCCCTGATAGCCAATGATGATGAACATTTTTTATGTGTCTATTAGCCATTTGTGTGTCTTCTTTAGAGAATCGCTTGTTCATATCTTCTGACCATTTTTTGATGTGATTATCTGTTTTGTGTGTGTTGAGTTTTAGGAGTTCTTCACAGATCTTGGATATCAGCCCTTTGTCTGTAGTGTTATTTGCGGTTCTCTTCTCCCATTCCATGGGTTGCCTCTTTGTTTTGTTGACTGTTTCCTTTGCTGCGCAGAAGCTTTTGCTTTTGATGAAGTCCTAAAGTTCATTTTTGCTTCTGTTTCCTTTGCCTTTGGGGACATGTCTTGAAAGAAGTTGCTGTGGCCGGTAATGATAACTTTTAACCTAAGTAACTGACTTCTATTTCACAGGGAAAATTTCATTGTGGATAATGGAGAACAGTCTGCCACAAATCAGCATTTTAGCCACAAGCAGAACTCATAAGTATACATAGAACAACTTTCTATAGACACATGCTTGCTACAGCCTAATACACATTCTAAAAGTGGCAGAACTTAACCAAAGATAAAGCCTATCTGTAGCATATTAAAAGCAAAAGCATATAAACATAAAAGTGTGCTCAGTCATCAGTGTTTCTGTGTTCTTACTTAGAAATGATTTAGGTATCCAGGATCATTCACTGATTAGCTCATTTTAATTAATCTAAAGTTTCAAGTTCCCTTGAACTTTTTTAAGTTCCCAAGATCTTTTTTGTAATAGTTGAGATATAATTTATATACCATAGAATTTCCCATTTAACATGTACAATTCAGTTGGTTTTGGTATATTTACAAGATTGTACAACCATCACATTAACCAATTCCAGAATATTTTCATCACTTCCAAAGAAAACCCCATCCCCTTTCCCCCACTCTCAGGGATTGCTAATATACTTATTGTATGTCTATATGTTTTACCTATTCTGTACATTTCATATAAATGGAATCCTACAACATATGACCTTTTGTTTCTGGCTCCTTTCAGTCAGCATGATGTTTTCAAGGTTCATCCAGGGTGCCATATATATCATATATCAGTATTTCCTTCATTTTTATTGCCAAATAATATTCCATTGTATGAATATACCACATTATGTATAGCTCCTTCAGTTGACAGATATATGCTTTTTTTTCTACTTTGGGCTATTAATAACACTACTATGAATGTATGTGTACAGATCTTGATATGAACATATGATTGGATTTTCTGGAATGAAATGTGGGAGTTGGAGTTTCTAGATCATATGATAACTCTGCATTTAATTGTTGAAGAAAAACACAAGTATTTTTCACAGCAGCTGCATTATTTTGCATTTGTATTAGCAATTTCTGAGAGTTCCTATTTTTCTATATTTTCACATATGGTCATTATTATCTGCCTTTGATTATAGCCATCTCAGTGTTTGTGAAGTGGCATTTCATTGTGGTTTTTAATTGCAATCCCCTAGTGACTAATGATGGTAAGCATCTTTTTCATGTACTTACTGGTCATTTGTATATATTTATGAAATGTCTATTCACATCCCTTGTCCATTTTTCAATTCATTATTTGTATTTTTATTGTTAAGTTCCCTAAAGATCTTAGAAATTCAAGCTGGCACAAACAAGAAAACATAATTCCTATGGAAATAAGGTGTTTTCTAGTATGCCAGGTGTTTCAAGATAGTGTGTTGAATGTTAATGAATTTTAAATACACAGAATCACATTTTTATAACCAATCTGTATAGGTTTACAGAAAGCATACCCAAATAGAATTTAAAAAGCACTTTTATATTATATTTTACATGGGTAAATTAAAGTAAATATTGCTGTTGTTTATCATACCAAAATTACTTAACCAGTCATATTTGCCAAAATTTTACCTTTATTATATGAACTTAGATTCTTAGAATGTTTCTTAGTTTCTGTATCAGCATCAGTATCTTAAAAAATAATAGCACATTGGAAGTATTAGTCAACTTCTGTATATTCTTGGAATTTGGGGGATAACCAAAGTACACATTTCTCTCTATAATTTCATTTGAATAGAGGTCCTTTATTTTTCTATTTACTCTTTCTCTCTGTCTTTTAGCATCAGGAACACATTCTCCTCCTTCTGCCTTTATGAGTAGTCTGACCATGAAACATTGTTGCCTGCCTGACTTCCCTCATTCCTCACAGCTTTTCTTTCTTAAGAAAGGTTCCATCCCCTATTTTGCTGATCTTTGTTGTATCAAAAACTCCCTCTCTACCTAGTCTTTTTTTTTTTTAAGTGTTGCTTATACCTGAGCCTTTTCTGTCATTACTTTTTTCCCATGCTTACTTGTTTTTGTCTTTTATCACCTCCCACTGCCATAGGCAAATGGATGGAAGGGTAGTTCTTCAATCATTTGCTTAAATATTGCTTTAGACTTTATTCTAATCAAGCTTTCTTAATCTCACTTTCATGCTCCATCTGTCTCAAATTTCTCTTAATTTTCATTAAAACACTTAATGTTACAACTGGTATAATACAAACATCCATTCTCTGTCATTTGAAATAATATTTAAAGTATTTTTTATTTACTATTTTCCCCTACCTTCTTTCTTCAGGAGAGCCTTGGAGACTGGTATCAGGAAGGAAGGGGAGCCAGGAGGGAGAAGAGAAGGGAAGGAGGGAGAGAAAAGAACAAAAAGACAAAGAGAAGGAAAAAGAAGGGAAGTTTCTTCTGCTGTTTGGAATCAGCAAACCAAACTCCTTGTTACCACCTTCCTGCATTAAAATACTTTGGCTTTGCTCCATAAATTTTGTAAAACATCATTGTGACATAATTACAAGAGTCTAAAAAGGTAATGATAGGATTGTCCATCAATAAAGCTTGCTCTTCAAATTGTTCTTTCATCTGAGTGAGCAAGATTCTCTTTGTGAGAGACCTAGCCAAGGACACGGGTGATGTCTGGAGTTATAGAAAAGGGCTCCCCTGACAGCTGAATGGTCCCATGAGTACTGGGCTGAAAGGCAAGCCAACAGCTTTGTTGTTAATGGATGTTAATTGTGGACCCAACAGAATTCTAGGCACTATGGACTATGAAGATGTACACAATAGAGTGCCTGCCCTTGAGCAGTTTATAGTAAATGGTGCTACTGAATTAAGTGTCAATACACACTAGAACATAAAGGTATACAAGAATGGATGTATCAGTGCTGGGAAGGTGAGGACGGTGGACAGAAGTGGGATTGGAACAGTTTCATAAATGAAACTGACTTGAACTGTGTCTGGAAGGGATGGAAGGAGTGGCTGGATTGAGGACATGAAGGCTGGAGAGAGGTGGTCATTGTTATCAAAGAAATATAAATCAACCCAGAGGAAGGAAAAGATAATACAGAGTATTAAGGAAATATTGAAGAGGATAAAAGTGGAAATGTTCTCAAGTACCTTGAATGCCAGACTGAAGATGCCAAATGTCCCTCTCTTTCTCCTGTCTTGACATAAAGAAGGACAGTAATTTCTGAACAGGACTTCTTTGTCTAAGCTACAGCCTGAGCTGCAATGGTCTTGTTCCTACCCATACTCCCCCAACCACCCTTTTCTTGCTACAGCTGTTTCCTTCTCATATTTGCTTTAAATGTCCACTTCCTCATAACACCCTATATATGTAATCTACTCCCCTCTAATATTCTATCATTGCATCTCTGACGTGTTTGCATATAATTAATTCAACCACCAAGTGCAATTCTATGTTTACTTGTCTGCCCAGCCCCTCTGGCAGTAGTACCAAGTATCACACTCAAGGTCCACATCCTCTGTATTTGCTTACAATGTTTTCTTGATAATAATGGCCATCTTTCTCCACCCCTTCTTATTTCAGTCAGCCAATCTTTCCTTCCCTTCCAGACTCAGCTTAAGGCAGACTCATCCCACAAAATTGTTTCAACCCATTTCTGTCCACAGCACATCAAGAAGAGGAGAAGGCCAACACTGCCATGAAACATCAACTTTGTAAGCAGTCAAAAAATAGGAAATAACTCTAGGAAAGAAAGGAATAGAAAAACAATGTCCCCAATCACAGAAAGAAGAGTTTCAAACAGGGGGTGATAAATAGTCTTAGAAAATATACAAATACAGAGTGACAACAGAGGGCTTCTCACTTAGAAATAACCATGGATCTTGGGATGCCTGGGTGGCTCAGTTGGTTAAGCAGCTGCCTTCAGCTCAGGTCATGATCCCAGCGTCCTGGGATCGAGTCCCATATCGGGCTCCTTACTCCGCAGGGAGCCTGCTTCTCCCTCTGACTCTGCCTTCCACTCTGTCTGCCTGGGCTCGCTCTCACTCTCTCTCTCTCACAAATAAATAAATAAAATCTTTGAAAAAAAAAAAAAGAAAGAACCATGGATCTTTAAGAGACAGTTTCATTGGAGTGGTAGGGATGGAAAACATAATTGTCAAAGTTAAGAGTGTGCTTTTGAGAAGCCTGAAAAAAGAAAGGGGTCAGCTTGCATTTAAGGAAGGGAGAAACATGGAGAGTTAACAAGAGAAAGATTAAAAACATAAGGCAAGGGCGCCTGGGTGGCTCAGTGGGTTAAGCCGCTGCCTTCGGCTCAGGTCATGATCTCAGAGTCCTGGGATCGAGTCCCGCATCGGGCTCTCTGCTCAGCGGAGAGCCTGCTTCTCTCTCTCTCTCTCTGCCTGCCTCTCCATCTACTTGTGATTTCTCTCTGTCAAATAAATAATAAATAAAATCTTAAAAAAAAAAAAAAACATAAGGCAAGAAGAGATGGCTGATGGTGCTGAAAAAAGACAGTTGCGAGGGAATCATTGTTAAAGGAAGCTTCAGAACGTTCCTTACAGAATTGCCAAGACTGCATAAGGCAGCAACCTAACATCACATTTGCTAATTTCTCACATATTGGAACAATAGCAAAAGGCCATAAAAGAGACCTGACAAGCAATAGGTCTATGTTAATAAGACATTGAAGAATGAGCATGAAACTGCAATGGGAGGGTTTTCTGTATCACAAAGCCCAGCCATACCCATTTATCTTCTCCTCCAGATATCTTTACAAAAATAAATCTACATGGCTCTCATTCACATACACAAGAAAAGGTTGTACACAATCTTTCCCTATAACATCATATAATTTCAGATATGGAAAGTACATTAAAAATATATAATCTACAATTCAATAACAAAACCCCCGAAGAATCCAATTTAAAAATGGGCAGAAGATCTGAATAGACATTTCTTCAAAGAAGACATATAGATGACCAACAAACACATGAAAAGATGCTCACCATCATTAACCACGAGGAAAATGAACATCCAAACCACAATGAGATGTCACCTTACACCAGTCAGCATGGTTATTATCGAAAACACAAGAAATAACAAGTGTTGGCAAGCATGTGGCAAAAAGGAAACACTCATAGTGTTGGTGAGAATGTAAATTGATACAGCCACTATGGAAAAGAGTATGGAGGTTCTTCAAAAAATTAAAAATAGAACTACTCTATGACCCAGTAATTGCACTGCTAGGTATATACCCCCCAAATACAAAAGCACAAATTCAGAGGGATACATGCACCACTAATGTTTATTGCAGATTATTTATAACCACCAAAACCATGGAAGCCGTCCAAGGGCCCATCAATAGATGAATGGATAAAGAAGATGTGAGCCATAAAAGGAATGAAATCTTGCCATTTGCAACAACCTGGATGGAGCTAGAGAGCATTATGCTAAGTGAAATAAGTCAGTCAGAGAAAAACGTATACTGTATGATCTCATTCATATATGGAATCTAAGAAACAAAACAAACAAGCAAAGGAAAAAGAGAGACAGACCAAAAAACAGAGGGGAGGTAGACTGGGGGACAAGGGAAGTAGGGGATGGGGATTAAAGTGTGTACTTTGGGGCGCCTGGGTGGCTCAGTGGGTTAAGCCGCTGCCTTCGGCTCAGGTCATGATCTCAGGGTCCTGGGATCGAGTCCCACATCGGGCTCTCTGCTCAGCAGGGAGCCTGCTTCCTCCTCTCTCTCTCTGCCTGCCTCTCTGCCTACTTGTAATCTCTCTCTGTCAAATTAATAAATAAAATCTTAAAAAAAAAAGTGTGTACTTTGATGAGCACTAAATAATTTGTATAGAATTATTGAATCACTATATTGTACACCTGAAACTAACATAATACTGTAAGTTAGCTATCCGGAATTAAAATAAAAAACATGATATAAGAAAAGAAAATGAAAACACTAAGTTGAAAAGGGATGTATACCCCTATGTTCATTGTAGCATTATTTACAATAGCTGTGATATAGAAGCAACCAATGTGTCCATTGATAGATGAATGAATAAAGAATATGTGGATATATATCCAACAGTAAAAACTTGAGCATAAAAAATAATGAAATCTGGGTACCTGGGTGGCTCAGTTGGTTAAACAACAGCCTTCGGCTCAGGTCATGATCCCGGGATCCCAGGATCCAGTTCCACACTGGGCTCCCAGCTCCCTGGGGAGTCTGCTTTTCCCTCTGACCTTCTTCCCTCTCATGCTTTCTCTCACTCTCTCTCTCAAATGGATAAATACAATCTTTTTAAAAGATGAAATCTTGCCATTTGTGACATTAATGAACCTAGAGGGTATTATGCTCAGTGAAATAAGTCAGACAGAGAAAGACAAATGCTGTATGACTTCATTTATATGTCAATTCTAAAAAACAAAACAAAACAAAACAAACAAAACCAGACTCAGATAAACAGAACAGACTGATGGTTTCCAGAGGAGAGGAGGATTTGGTGGTGGAGGGAGGGGGAGTGAAATAGGTGAAGGGGATCAAGAGGTACCATCTTGTAGTTATAAAATAAATAAGCCATGGGGATATAAGGTACAACAGCAGGAATATAGTCAATAATACCATATTAGCTTTGTATGGTGACAGATGGTAACTAGATTAATTGTGGTGATCATTTCATAACCTATATGAATGTTGAATCACTGTATTATACATAGGAAATTAACACAATATTGTGTGTCAGCTATACTTTAATAAAAATTTATCTATTCATGGACAACAATGGACCCAAATCAAGATGACATTTTCCTTTCCCAATTATTGTTTCCTTTTGTTTCTCTGCAGAGTAATAATAATTTCTTTTTAAAAAGTTCACTCTTCAACTAAAATATGCCAAAGGCATAGTCGATAAATAGAAATTCTCATCTTTCCATCTCTAAATCTTCCACTGGTTTAATAATTCACTCCTTCTCAGTGCCTTAAAAATGGAACTTTTATCTTTGAATCCATCTGTAAAGCCATTCTCTTCTCCTCCCACTTACTAAATGGACTCCATTTATCACTCATTTTATGGGAGCTTATCTACTCCAGGAGAAGTTTGATTAGACAACTTCATCCTTAAAAAACCAGAGGAAGATTGTTAGGAATGACTTCAATTGTTTGAGAGCTTCTCTTTGATCTGAAATATTAAGGGAGGCTATAGGATGTCCCCTGGGTCTCTTGTGTTTTTGATAGTCCAGGAAATGATCACCCTGGTCTCAGAGTCTGGAGAGCCTTTGCTGAACATGCTCACCGGATCCCATTCTTCAGAATGATTTGAGGATGAGCTTAATCCTCAGCCAGAGACTGAACATTCCTAGTTTAATGTTGTGATAGAATATGACAGATTTATACATTATTCTGACATAATAAAATTCAAAGAGATGAAGTGTTTTATTTACACAGTAACCTCCTATTTCAACAGTTCAGTCATGATTACATAGGCTTTCTTGGCCTTGTCAAAATGGCCTCAGGATGCATGGCCATACCTTGCAGAGCAGCCTCACCCCTTCAAAGACAGGAGATCCAGGCCATAAAGTCACGAAGGAAAAAACAACAACACAAACAAACAAGAAACAAAACCAGGAGACCTGGGACTGTCCACTACTCTAGGGCCTCCATCTTCCTCTGTTTGGATACAGAAGTCACAGAATATATGTTGAACGAAATCCTTTTCAGGTTCATCATTCACTCAGCATGGCTGATCATTGCTTCAGCAAACATTGTGTTCCCTCTAGTAGATATAAGGAAGTGACATAAAGGTGAAAGGGCATGCTGTTCTGTACTCAAGGAGAAGGAAGTCTTGGGAGGGAACCATATGAATACTTAAATTCAATGTGCTATGCCCTTCAGTAGGCAACACACTGGTTATTAGAGAGGGGGACACAGAGAAGAGATTAAACTAACCTTTGGGTAGTCAAGAAAGCTTTAGAGAATCATTCTAACTGAAAATCATTATGGATCTCTTACACCAAACTTATGACTTCAGTAGAGAAGATAAGGAAAGATATGGTACTTTCTCTTCTAACCAGTGTTCTGGACATAATATTGGAGGACACAGAATCCTCGGCTATGAATCTTTGGGAAATTTGAAAAGTGTGTGAGCATATAGAGAGATGCTGGCTCCCACACTGTTCCAGAATAGGACCAGGCCTTGGCATGGGGCAAAATGGGAGTCACCCTAGATAAGGCCATTCTTATTTATTAGAGCAAAGTATATCCTTCCAGATGGGTTTTCTGGTATATCTGGATAGGAGCACGTAGATGAAAAAAAACACCTTCATCACAAACATGGAGAAAATGAGGAGATGATTTGCTCCAAGGTTTTTTACCCACCCCCCTCCAGTTTTGAGAGAAAGGAGAAAAATCAGACCTCATTCTAAAGTAAGGCCTCGCTCCGCAAACTGTGATTGATGCACCAGCAGCATAAGCATCACCTGGAAGCTCGTTAGAAATGCAGAATCTTGGGACATCTGGGTGGCTCAGTTGTTAAACGTCTGCCTTCATCTCAGGTCATGATCCTAGGGTCCTGGGATCCAGCACTACATCGGGCTCCCTGCTCGGCAGGAAGCCTGCTTCTTCCTTCTGCACCTGCTTGTGTTCCCTCTCTTGCTGTGTCTTTTTCTGTCAAATAAATAAAATATTTTAAAAAGAAGGAAGGAAAGAAGGAAGGAAGGAAGAAAAAGAAAAGAAAGAAAAAGAAATGCAGAATCTTGGGCCCCAGCCCCAAATGACTTCATCAGAAGGGACAGTTTAACAGGATGCACAGGTGATTAGATTTGTACGCATGTTAAAGTTTGAGAAGCCCCACTCTAGACCAGCATGGTGGCTGAACATTGGAATCACCTGAATATCCTTTTAAAGCACCAATCCCACCACAGGAATTCTGATTTAAATGGTCTGTCTGGCTTCCTAAGTGATTCCAAATGTGAGTGAAGGTAGTAAAGCCTCTTGATCCCTATGAGAACTTCTGAAATCGCAGCAGGTCTGGGTGTTGCTGACATTGAATGGATACAGAGAGCTCCCAGAAATCCGGCAAACCTGCTGCCCCTTCTCCATACAGGTAGGAGCTGGGTCCAAGCCTGGCTCTTCAGATTCACGGGCCTGACCTTATCCTTGCTCTTATACTCATGAAGGCTACTCACCATGCATCTCAGTATGTGGAATCCATGTAGAAATTTGTTATGGGAGCTCAGAACCTTAAGCCCAGAATGTTCTATGTATGCCTAAGTGTTTTGCTCATCCTCAAGCAAATCATTTGTGTTTAGGATACGGTCCTGTGCCATAGAACATAATAAAAGGAGAAAGGTTGTCCAAGAAAGTTAGGGGCCTAAAGTTATAGAGCAAGAAACAAACAAAAAAACCCAGAAGAAGTTATCCAAAGGAAGCAGCACCCAGTGAACCCCAGCCATGAGTCAGCACAGGGGAGGCCCAGCCCCTTCTAGGGGAGCCTGGTTAAGGATCAGGCTCAGCTGCTGGGCTGAGCTGTGTGTGCTGCTGCTTCTGGTCCCAACACCAAGTTTTAATAGCAATTTCCCTTCTTAGGCTGCTTAAATCCCACCCCCCTCCCCGTGGCTGAAAAGAAGTGTCACATTTTACTAGCTCCCCAGCCTTTGTTCCCACCCCCTTCCAGAGAAGGTTTGCGCATGTGGAGGGGGTCCTGTGAGCCACCTCCAGCCTCAGGTGACTACTGTAAGGGAACTTTCAGCTCCTCTCCCTGCAACACTATGAAGTGCCTCTGGAAGCCCAGGACTTGGACCACTGCTTTTCTGCCTCTTTGCCTGCTTTTTTTGGAGATTCTGCAAGCAGGGCACGGCCACCTTTATAACAACAGCTATGCTGGGTGAGTAGAGCAATTTTCATTTCCTGTGTGACTTTTAGTTGGATAAGGGGGCTGATTCACTCCTGAGTCTGCCTCGGATTTTTTTTTTTTCCTCATCTGTGATTTTTGTGTGAATCTGTACACTTCGCCCTTACCTAAAGTAAAGCGTGTGTGCGGTTCCCAGCTCTTGGGTCAAGCTCACTGAAAGAACGCGGCGGTCATAAGTCTAGCTTTTCACACTTTTTATAGTGTGCCATCCTCCACTGTGGGCCATTGTTGAATGGGATTCTGTCCTTGGTATGGCCAGTATTTACAGTATCCACATAAGAAGGATGCTGTTGTACCATGTGAATTATGACCTGAAAACCAGAGCTTCTCCTTCAGGATTGTAGGCAGAAAGGGTTGAAATTCACCAGTGATTAAGACCAGAGTGTGGTGTGTGTGCATGGGTGTGTGTGTGTGTGTGTGTGTGTGTGTGTGTGTGTGTTAGCCTGCATAGTGGTTATTAGAAAGATTTTTAAATCTGAGCCATGCAAATGAGCCAGCTCAAAATAAGCCGAATAAAAGTAACCAACAGTAAAATTGGGTGTTTTTTTTCAGAAGGGAAGAATGTAGAAGGGGAAAAAACAATTAGTTCCCCCTCGCCCCGTGTCTGTAGCTTAGGGTACCTTGTATTTGCCTTTCTTAAGGAGGCACAGGACTGCAGAGGAAGCAGTGTGCGACTCTGCACCTCTTCTCCCAAAGGCTTACTGAGGACTCTACAGCATTTGTTTTACTCAGATTTGCAGGGGACATTCTTTGAATCTGCAAATTAGGGCATTACTGCATTTTAAATCAGGAAGAACCTTAAATAGCTCATCTAATTCAATTGCATCTGATAGAGGAGGAAAACCAGGATCTTAAATCTTTATCTTTATGTAACTATCAATTGAGGAAAACTTTCCCCTAGGTGTGCCCAGTGTGTTAAGACACAGTTGTTCTTACTAGTAATAATGTAAAGAAGAACTTATAAGTATGATCCTAGAAAGAGAAATACTTCCCTTTTGTCTCCTAAAGAGTCTAGTGCTAGGGCACCTGGGTGGCTCAGTGGGTTGGGCCTCTGCCTTCGGTTTAGGTCATGATCTCAGGGTCATGCTCCCCCCACCCCCTTTGCCTGCCTCTCTGCCTACTTGTGATTTCTCTCTCTGTCAAATAAATAAAATTTTAAAAAATAATAAATCTAGGCCCTGCCTTTACTGTTTCTCCTGAATATGGTGCTTACAGAGAAAACTTAAAACAATACAAAAAACATGTCCTCCGTTTTGGGGACAATAAGATGGGGAGGAGGCATTGGTGGAGGTAAGGGCTATAGATGGTAATACAATCCTGATTTTTCCACCCTTGTGTTCCAGGGAGAAAGAGAAAGGGGCGGACATCAGAAGGTTTGCTTTTTAGTCTCCTAAACACACAGGGTTCAGGCTTCACATTCTGTCATTCATCATGCTTTTGGATATCTGGACAAGGGAGCCATGTTTCATGACTGGTATTGGCCCCACTGTGGACTTTACAGACTCTTCTGTCTGGTGTCAGGCCATGTGATAATCACAGATCACAGGTTTAGACACACCAGTGTGACCTACTCAGCTCCACCCAGCTGGGGCCCTGTTCTTAATTATTTCAGTGTGTGGTGTTTGATGATGACCAAGTTAGCAGACCTGCTTCAGCGGAGCAGGTGCAGGCACTTAACTAAGCACCATGTAGAGGAAACACAGCCAATGGCAGTAAATTTTTCCTTCTAGAATTTGCTGCAACTGGAACTTCTCTGGAGGAAGCTGCACTATTTTTCTGTTCTGCAATGAAAGCATTAATTGCTGTTTTCCCTTTGGCTGAGACATAATAAGTCAGTTCCAAATGTATAAATTACCGGATGTCTGAAAGTTGGAGAATAAAGCTGAAACATTGGAGAAACTGAAGATCACCTTACCTGTCCATCACTGTAGAAATCTAGAGCTTCTTTAAAACTGGAAGTGTCTGAGCACATTCCCACCAGAGATGGATTTTAACTTCATCTTACTAAATAGGCCATTCTCTCATCACGAAAGACATGGCTTCCCTCAGGAACTACTTTCTGCATGTCTCGTTCTTGAGTGAATGAGAACCTAATGGCATGACATGGTGGCATAGTTACTTCGTGTGATCTTTGTTTCCAATTCAACGTTAAAATTCTAAACCACCTCACTTTTTCTCCTTTAATAGGTTTAGGATTTGTTAATTATGGAGCAGCCCCATTTCTTGCATTTTGGTAAAAACAATTTTGTAGGTCTTTATCAACAATATAATGCAGTTTTGGATATCCCCATTTTACAGTTAAGCTAAATGAAGTACAACTGGGTAATCCAACCCCAGAGCTAACTAACCCAAGGTCATTGTAAGGGCACAGTTGGGATTCTAACCTGGCTCTGCTTGACTGGACAAACTACTTCCTATTCTGTCACTCGTTTAAGATACAGAAGATAATTGGTCTTAAGGAAAACTGAAGGTTTAATCTTGTTTGGGGAACTGATAGTTTCAGGGTAACAAAGTGGATTATGTAGCTAAAACTGGAAGTCTAATTGTTGTTCCCTTCTCTAGGTGATGAGTTACTGATGGTGAATCCTCATTAGAAAAGCAGGCAGACAACACAAGGGATGGAAAGTGTAAGATGAGTAAAAACAAAGTAGCACAGAAACTGGCCATGGGTGTGTGCCTTCATTCATTCAACAAGTAATAATACTCTGTGCCAAGAACATTAACCAACAGAGTCCATGCCCTCTGATAGCTTGGTTTAGTAAATAACTCCACACATAACATTAGTAGACAATGTATAAATGTTGGATGGAATGAAGAGACCATGAGGATTGATTAGTGAGCTCTGAACCAAGAAGGGAGGAGTGGAAATCTATCCCAGGCCTCACCTGTTCTGATCACTCAGCCCTTCCATAGCTCAGCTGGGGAGGAGTGTGAACATGCTTCCTGACACTAGGGTTCCTTGTTGGACTTGAGCCCCGTGGTATTGGATGTGCCCGCTAAGGACTAGAACACTCCTTCCTCACTCAGCCCTGCACATGCTAAAGACTTCTTTCCTGTCACTGTGTGGTCATTTCTCCTTTCAGGGGAGCAACTCTAAGGACTGCCTTTGTCCCATGACCATAGGTATGTATGTGCAAGGATGGTTATGGCCCACTAGACAGCTGGTGCATGCTGAATAGTAAGTGTCCATGCAGTATCCACACCCCCATCCTTCACCCTGTTGCCCCTAACACCCCATACCTCCACCTTGGTTTACTAGTCCTTCATGGAAAAGGGATATGGAGAATTAGGAATGGAAGGAAACAGGGTTTGTTTTTTAAGAAGGCAGTTTGGTCCTTGAAACCTTTAAGGAAAGAGACCCCAAATCAGGATGTGATGTGACCTATTGAAAAGCAGACAACTATGAGAAATACAGTGACTCAGAACAGCTTGAACTTCAGGGATGTCCTATTTGTTTTCCAGCTTACCACTCTGGCTCTTCCTCTGTCTCTCAACAGCAGCTTTTTATTTTCACCCTCCAATGGTGGCTTCCTTTTAATGTCTACTTTTAGAAACCCAGAGCTAGAGTTCAAGAGTACCGAGTGGTCATTGGAATCTGTGTTGTCTTCTATGGTGGTAGTTAAAACTCCTGTCAGGTAAGGTGGCTCGAAATCCCTGTTTGCCTGAGACTGGCCCTAGTAATTGGCAATAGTAATTGGTCTTCTGGCCTAGTAATTGGCAATACCCCATTTCAGTCTGAGCAGAGTCCTGATTTAGATGGTAAATCATGGATTCAGACTTATTCCCTGTGTTTCCTTCTTTAATAAGCATTGTTTCAAGTGTTTAGCTATCTTCTTATTTCAAGTCTGCAAATTTAGTTCCTTACCATCTTCCTATAGAAAGTCTCTTCCTTGTCCTCTCTCTTCTCCCTTGCCATAGCCACCAGCCATATCAGTATTTCCTTATCCTAGCCCAAAGTAATATGGCTTTCTCCTAACTGCTCTACCTCTCTACTCTGTTCTCGTTCTAATGATCTTACTAAAATAAGCCTTTGCATGTCTTACTCCCTTGCTCAAAAATCTACTTTGGCTTCCTATTACTGAGTACATCAAATCCAGAATCCTTTGCCTGGCTTTCAAGACCTCTATAATCAGACTCTCTGGTTCTCCTGTCTCTCTTTCACTCTTCTTCAGCCTTGAGACTCCTTCGGTAGTCCAGAGGAGGGAGCGCTTCAGCCTTGATCCATCTTTTGTTAAAGAAGGCAGGCCCCATTCATCATAAGGGCCTAAAGCAAAAATGAGCCATCTCAGATCACGAATGATAGATTGGAATGTCTGAGCTCTAGGGGCATTAGGGAATTATGAAAGATGTACAGTAGGTTTTAAGTTTGGTTTTTGAACCTATTGTTCACAAGTCAGTGTGGTTTATAGTTCTTCAGTGTTCTCTGGAAAGTTCCTTTGAGCTCTTGGCCCTTATTAATGGGAGAATAACTTAAGTTTTCTTTATGCACTAGCTCAAAGGGCAACTCCTAAGTGCTGATTATCAGGTGTTTATTCCAAAAGCTTTATTCCCCACAATCTGTTCTGTGTGTTGAGGCCTCTTGCTTTGTTTGGTAAAAGCATGCAATGCTGTGGGTCTCTATTTCCTCTGACCTGAACTCCCAGGCAGGCATAGGGATCAGCATTCCCTCTGCCATTGAGCAAGTAGAAAGAGGAGTGTTTTATGTGCTTCTGGACCACTTCTTGGAGCCCAATCTGGTAATGAAGATTTTATTTTATGGCACCAGGATACATTCTGGGTAATACCATGAAGCATGATCACTTCCACTTCCTGAAAAGTAGTGAAGGATGTTACTATTCCATAATTTTATATTGTGAAAGCTACAAAAGCATTAGTCTTTTAGTCTGTGTAAATGGAACTGCTGATCAGAAAATGAAGTTGTCTTGTGAACTGTTCTAGTCTTCACTACGATCCCTCAGTAGAAAACTGGTTCATAGGATTAGAATTTGCTTTGCCAAACAAATACCTTTTCCAGTCTACCTCTGGGTGTTAGTTTCTTCATAATAAAGTGGAATGTAGAATATGAAGTTTTCAAGTAGCTTGTTCTGGGTAGTATAGGAAATTTCATAAATTATTTTATTAAAGGTTCAAGCAAACTTTAAAATTGCTTCAGCAAAATTACCATCTTCCCAGTGTGCTTTGAAAATAATAAAATATTAGTATTTTTTATGTTGGGTTGTGGGTTTGTTGGTTTGTTTTTGTTTGTTCTTTTTCTATAACAATCCCAAATCTCAATGGTTTGAACAAGAAATTTCTTTCTCATGTAGAAATACAAGCGGGTATAGTTGGTAGTGCCAGAGAAATGGACTCTGTCCTGTGTCTCTGCCATGCTCAACACTCAACTCTCAAATGTGGTTCATTGAGTCTAGCTCGTGAGGTCCAGCCAGCAGGACCATGGAAAATGTTGGTCACTCTCCTTTAAGATAACAGTCTTCGCCTTCACTGCCTATTGGCGAGAGTTAGTTAGATAGATTTGGCTGCATGGGAGGCTATGAAATAATGGCTTGGGGGAAACATACTAGGAAATAAATAGCAGCCTCTCTCAGTGGTCATTCTGATATTTAATGATTAACCAATTTCATTAAATTGGTTCTTCTATTTCTTTCTCCTATAGAAGCAATCCATCCAAATGGGTTTTTAGAATTGTGTACTTCACACAGATTCAAAATGTGCATTTTTATTCTGTAAATGGTACTTAAATCATAGAATCAGAAAAGAAAGATCACAAAATTAGAGATCAGTCCCTTTCTTTAATAAACGAGGAAGCAAAACTCAAAAACAATTTTTTTTTGCAGAGCTGGTGGAGTGGGACTAAAACCCAGGTCAGCTGAGTTTGAAGTAGTCCTTATAGTTAACAACACTGTTTCGCGAATCCAGAAATCTTACTCTTTCTTATTCCTTAGGGTTACTGGGAATGAAGTAAAATGGCTTCTCAGCCTTAGGAGGCTGAGAAGTATTTAATGAGGGAGGATTTAATTTCATTTCTTTAAATATTCATAGCATATCTGGCCCTCTGCTAGTGTGGGGCTACAGATAAAAGAGCAGTCCATGTGCATAGTGTAATGAGTAACTTGGATAAGTAAACAATTTCAACTCTGGGATCACTGTGCCCACAGACAAAACTCTTGGTGTTGAGTGAGTGCAAGAGAATGGATCACTTAATCTAGACCTCTGAAAGGTCAAAAAAGGCTTTTTTGTTGTGAGAAGAGTCTTTAAAAGACAGAAATCTGAGTGAATTATTAAATATGCAAAGTATTTTACATTTTTCTTCTGAATGCTTGGGACTCCAAGAACAGGGTCCTCATCTCAGGCATAAGGAAATAGAAATTAAGTGAAGGCTTTCCAGACACAGGGAATATATTGCCTGTGCAAAAAACTATAAGTGAGAACTTGGTCAAATCTAGAAAATGAGAGCAATTAAGTATGAACAAAATAAAGGGTGTTTCTCTTGGTAGGAGAGGTGAGGTAAGCCTTCAACGTCATGAACTACTTTATGTCCCATTACATGAAGTTCTAGTTTCTTCCAAGGGTGATTAGATGTTCATCAAGAATTTTACAAAAAAAAAAAAAATCTAGATTACTTTCTTTCCCTGCCCCTCAAGGAAAATTCCCTTTCCCATCATTGAGAAGGGAAGATTTGAAGGCTAATAATTGAGGACAAAAGACTGGGATATTATAGTGATCATGGTAATAACATGGTAGAGCCTGGTTTCTGGCAGTAACGATCAAAGGGAAAGGACAGAACCAATTTAAGAAATACTTAACAGGTAGAATTTTCACAATTAGGTAACTGAAGAGGAGATAAAGGAGGTAATAGTGTAAAATGATTCTTAGGATTAATAGAACTGAGCTTTTTGCACAGAGGGTAAGTACTACAGCTCTGTGTAGTTTGAGGGGTTTATAAAGTACCCAACTGGATAGATCGCTCTGAAGCTCAAGATATCTAGACTGTGAAATAGATTCCAGGAACTGATGTATGCCATCTTAAAACCATCGCGTGTACGATGGGGCATCTAGGAAGCACTCATTACATTAAAAATAACTCAAACCAAGATAGAACAATGGGGGGAAAGGAGAGCCAGAGAAACTAGTAGAAAGTACTAGAAAGAAACCCAGGAGAGTAAGATCCAAGAAAGGTGAGGCCGGTCACATTAAATATGACAAAGTGATATCCATTGGCTTGTCCATTCAAGATCTCAGTTGTATTATCATCAAAGGTGCTTTTAGTGAAATGGTGAGGGAAATCCAGAGCTCGGTCAGTTGAAGAACAAATGGGATGTGAGGACATTAGCGGTGAGTGCTGACCATAATTTAAAGAAGCTTATCCATGAAGTCGGAGTGGAGAGTTGATAAATAATTGAAAGGGTTTTGTTCTTGTTTTTACTACTTAACATAGGGGAGTATGACCAAGTTTTATGCCAGGTGGTAGGAATAAGAGTAAGACTATAGGTAAGAAATGGAGTTAGGTGTCTGAAGAGATAGGAAGCTAACTGGCCTCTTTCCTAAAAAACAAAACAAAAACAAAAACAAAAACAGAAAACCTAGCCCTATGAAAACATAGTAGATAGAGGACCTGATAAAATATGATTTTTCAGGTTTTTTTTTTTAAGATTTTATTTATTTATTTGACAGAATTCATGAGTAGGCAGAGAGAGAGGAAGGGAAACAGGCTCCCTGCTCAGCAAAGAGCCCGATGCAGGGCTCGATCCCAGGACCTTGGGATCATGACCTGAGCAGAAGGCAGAGGCTTTAACCCATTGAGCCACCCAGGCACCCCTCAGTTTTGTTTTCTTAAACTTAAATTTTTTTTTTAAAGATTTTATTTATTTTTTTGTCAGAGAGAGAGAGCAAGAGCGAGCACAGGCAGAGAGGCAGGCAGAGTCAGAGGGAGAAGCAGGCTCCCTGCAGAGCAGGGAACCTGATGTGGGACTCGATCCGAGGACGCTGGGATCATGACCTGAGCCGAAGGCAGCTGCTTAACCAACTGAGCCACCCAGGCATCCCTTAAACTTAAATTTTACATTTACTGTACAGAGGATTCCTACACCTTGCCTCCTCTAATGTTAACAAATTTCTTACAAAATTTATAAATTGGAATATAATATAGATGTTAAGTATATTATTATGTCTAATATTAGAATATTTGGAAAGTCTCTCATTTAGATAACCTATTACAAAACTATTATCTTTCATCTTCCTGGGAAATTAAAAGTTCTGTTAAAATGTCTTCATGTTCTCTTAGCCAAATGAATGGGCTTCCCTTTTCCTTCCTCCTGTCAATTCCCTCAGGACTGGAGGTACACCATCCTCTCCATCTTTCCAGGCCCGTCTTCCCTCATCGTACCACACTTACCAAGTACCAGCCTTGGCGGTATGCCTTACCACCAATCCTTTGTTCCAGGCAGGGTTAGGAATCCCCAAAGCAGAGAGAAGAGTCTCTGCTTCTTAAGGGCTTTGGGTTTTTTTTTTTTTTTTAATCTTTAAAATTCAATTTAGTTAACATACTATATTAGTTTCAGGGATAGAATCTTATGATTCATCAATTGCATTTAACACCCAGTGCTCTTTACGTCAAGGGCTCTGTTTAATACCCATCGTTCAATTATCCTTTCCCTCCAGCAACCAAAGATGGCTTTGATCTTAATCCAGTGATCTAAACTGAGACAGGGGAGAATGGGGGGAGAATGAAAATGCAACTACATTAGATCAACAATCCTCTTCCTACTCTTGACTTTTAACACACACAATGTGTATTTGTATAGCATTTCAGTCTTAGATTGAGCGTTGCTAAATGTTACAACTAGGGTATCACATTATATCACCAGATGAGCTTATTTTTGCACTTAAAGAATCTGTGACCACCTATACAGGTGACCTTATTTGCCATATTTTCACGTCCCTCCTCTATCTTTTAGATTTCCCTCTTAATGGGACTAATTTATGAATCCTCTAAAAGTCTAAGTTCCTATTTGAGACTTTTGTGAATATAATGAAGACACAAGTTTTCTAGTAAGAGACTCTAATAGGACTGGCCATATCGATCATGTTTCCATGGAAGGTATATCATGTGTGCATGATGTAGTAGCAATACATTTGGCATCAAAATTGGTAAACATATGGAAGGTTAGAGGGATTTGGGAGAACCCTGTATAGCAGGCTGTTTGGAGTAAAAACTTGCTGCTGGAAACTGTATTCTATGCCCTTGACTTACAGGGCAGAAAAGGAGGACACAGGAAGAACTGGGCTCCCCCATAGGAGTTTTCAGGCCTCTGCGTGTCAGGAAAAGGGAATGACTGCAAGTGACAAGTAGGAAATTCTCTTAGATTGAGATAGAAAGACTACTTCTGCATTTCAGAAAGACTACTTCTGCATTTCAGAAAGAATTACAGTCTGACTGGTTTTTCCTCTGCCCTAAATGAGGGTGTTTATTCCCTTAGAATATAGTTGGCCTTCACAGCAGCTATTCTGAAACTCTGCAGTTACTTAAAGCTCTTACTCTACTTCACTCTCCCTCCCTACTACCCCTGACCCCAAACTTTTTACTAATAAAACTAAAGACGTGTGTCTTTAAGATGGAGTCAATGTGGTCTACGGCCATACCACCCTGAACGCGCCCGATCTTGTCTGATCTCGGAAGCTAAGCAGGGTCGGGCCTGGTTAGTACTTGGATGGGAAGATGGAGTCAATGTGGTGTATGGCCTGAGTTATCTTGTCTTCCATCCTCTCTGACTCAATCTATACGAATCCCAAGCTCACCTCTCATTCCAAGACAGTATCTCCTTTATCAAGTCAACACTAATTTTTCCCCAAAGTATAGCTGATGGTTACATTAGTTTCAGGTGTACAACATAGAGATTTGACAAGTTTATACCTTATGCTAAGTTCATCACAAGTGTAGTTGCCATCTGTCATCATAGAATCTATTACAATATCATTGACTACTACCCTATGCTGTTCCTGTCATCCCTTTGACTTACTCATTCCATAACTGGAAGTCCATATCTCCCACTCCCTTTCACTCCTTATACCCCTTCCCCTACCCGTCTCTGCTCTGGCAACCATCCGTGTGTTGTGTGTATTTGAGTCTGTTTCTGTTGGTTTTATTTTTTAGATTCCATATGTAAATGAAATCATATGGTCTTTCTCTAATTTAATTGACTTAGCATAATAACGTTTAGATCTATCCAAGTTGTTGTAAATGGCAGGATCTCCTCCCTTTTTTTTACTATTGAATAATATCTGTGTACGTGTGTACAAGATCTTTATTCATCTATTGGTAGACACTTGAGTTGTTTCCATATTTTGCCTATTATAAGTAATGCTGTAATAGCATAGGGATGCCTATATATTTTCAAATTAGTGTGTTTGTTTTCTTTGAGTAGATCTCTAGTAGAATTACTGGATCTTATGGTTAATTAAGTTAATTTTTATTAACTTTTTGAGAAACCTCGATTGTGGCTTCACCAGTCTACATTCCCATGTTTTACCTTTTTAATTTTTGACAATGTGACACCTATTAGGGGGTATCTCACTGTGGTTTTAATTTGCATTTCCCTGATTAGTGATGTTAAACATCTTTTCATGTGTCTATTGGCCACCTGCTGTCATCTTTGGAAAATGTATATTCGGGTTCTCTGCCTATTTCTAATCAGATCATTGGAGTTTTGTTTTTTGTTGTTGTTGTTGTTGTTTTGTTTTGATAAGTTGTATTCTTAGTGGGTTACTATTTAAACTATGTAATCGGAGTTATCCTGTACGAATTTCTCCTCCCATTCAGTAGGTTGCCTTTTCATTTTGTGTTTCCTTTTCTGTGCTAAGCTCTTTATTTTGGTCTAGCCCTGATAGTTTATTTGCTTTTGTTTCCCTTGCCTTAGGAGACCTATCTAGAAAAATATTGCTAAGGCTGATATCAAAGAAATTACTGCCTATATTTTCTCCTAAGATTTTTACGGCTGCAGGTCTCACATTTAGGTCTTCAATCCATTTAAGTTTATTTCTGTGTATAAGAAGGTGTCCCATTTCATTCTTTTACATGCAAAGGACCAGTTTTTCCAGTACTGTTTGAAGACATTGTCTTTTTCCCATTGCATATGCTTTTCTCTTTTGTCCTAGACTAATTGACCATGTAAGTGTGGGTTTGTTTCTGTGTTCTGTTTTGTTCCATTCATCTTGTGTTTGTTTTTATGCCACTGTCATACTGTTTTGATCACTATAGTTCTGTATCATATCTTGAAAACTGAGATTGTAGTATCTCTAGTTTTGTTCAAGATTACATTGGCTTTTTGGGGTCTTTTGTGGTTCTACAAACTTTAGTATGCAAGTTCTGTGAAAAATGTTGTTGGCATGTTGACAGGGATTGCACTGAATCTTTAGATTGCTTTGGGTAATATAGACACTTTAACAGTATTTTTCCAATTCATGAGCATGGAGTATCTTTCCATTTGTTCATGTTGTCTTTGGTTTCTTCAGCGTCTTACAGTTTTCAGAGTATAGGTCTTTCACCTCAATTAAACTTATTCCTAGGCATTTTATACTTTGGTGCAAGTCAACACTATTTGAGTGCCTACTATGTGCCCAATGCTATTTTAATGCCTAAAAACACAGGAATTTAGGTGCTAGGAATTACAGCACTGCTTTAGGCAACAACTGTCCCTCATGGGGTTTATATCTTAATGGGGGATTAAAAAAAAAGTCACCATAGTGTTAAGATATGATAGGGGTTATGAAAATACAGCATAGACCAGGAATAAAGAGTGTCAGGAGAAAAAATGAGAAGAATAAACCGAGGCCAGGAGCCATGTGACTAGGACTATCTGGGGGTAGAAATTTCCAGGCAGAAGAAATAGCAAGTGGGATGGGAGCTTGTTGGCCATATCTCTGGACAGGGGTTCTCAGACCAGAAGCACCAGCATCACCTGGGAACGTCACAGAAATGCAGACTCTCAGGCTACACATGCTCCTCCCCACAACCCCCTCCACATAAGGAACTCCAGGGTGGACCTAGCAATATAGGCTTTAACAAGCCTTTCAGGTAATGTGAGCTTAAAGTTTGAGAACCCTGTGGTTCTCATGACATGGCTGGAGCTGAGCCACTGAAGGGAATATTTACTCTCTTTTTCTGCTTCTCCCCTGCAATAAATAAATAAATAATAAGTAAGCAAATTCTTTATTTCCTTTTTCTTTATAGTGCAAAACATTCCCCAAATCCCCTCCACCTCCTCCTCTGGGCCTTAGTCTCTGTGGCATGCATTTCTGGGGAATCCCTCCTTCTCCCTCTCTGGAGCCTGCCTGCCTTTCATGAGCTAGTTCAAACATTACTCCTCAGGCAGGAGTTCCCTGATTCCACCAACAGCTGTGATTGCTCCCCACTCTGTGATCCCATAGTACTCTATCTGTCCTTTTTTACAATCACCACCAACTGCTGGGTATTAATAGCTTTTTGTGGCTGTCCTATCTTTGCTATTCCAGGAAGAAAGTTGATTTACAAGCAAGTTGAGAGTAAGGTGCTAGATCTTACTCTTATATTCTCCCAGTGCCCAGATAGTATTTGGGAGATTTGGTAAAAGTTTAGAAGGATGTGAGGGAAGGGCAGGGGAAGGCAGACAAGGGAGAAAACTAATACATTAGGAATCAAACTTCTGACATTTGCAGGCAGTTTTGCCAGACTAGATTCATAAAAATAAAGATGGTAGTGAGAAGTAGAAGCCATTTACCCTTCAGGCCTGCAGGGAGGCTGTGGGGAATATTGAAAGCTACCACCTGCATGTACCTATGTGCGATCTATCCCACCCTCGTGTCATTTTCTCCCTGCTCAATGCATTTCATGTATCACTCCAATGATTGCCCAATTTTGGTCTCAGATACTTTCCTTCTCAGGCTCTTAGGACTGCTTTGAACAGTATTGTACCTCATTATGGGGAAAAAGATGGTAAAGTGGAATTATTACCTATTCAACCATCTCCCCCCAAATTAAGTATTTCTAAACCAACTACTGTAAAGATGCAAAATCTGTATAGCAATCTCATTTCTAGAATAGCAAGATACCTAAAAGGACTTGAGAATGGACAATATTTAACCAAGGTTTTTATATTTACACATACTGCTTGCATATAGGTTACTCACAGCTTCCGGTAAAAAAAAAAAAAAAAAAAAAAGAGAGAGAGAGAGAATGAGAGAAAAGTGCATCTTTAAATATTACTCCTATGATTGTTCTCTTCATTCATACTGTATGGAAGCCAGTTCTTCAATTCACCCAACCTGAAACTGTTAACTTCAAAATAAGAAGAACGGCCAAAGTGGGGCCCATGAAAATAGTACACCCTAAATGATGAGACCTGTAAACTCTCATTATCTACTATGACTATTAACGGCCAACATAGTTCTTAGTTTTCTCAGTTCAAGTGGCAAGTTATAGCTCCCAAACTTTGTGGAACACCTTATATACTTAACCAATTGGTTTAAATTCGATTCTGCGAAGCTTCTGAGTATGCTCATATAATATTTTTTTTTTAAAGATTTATTTATTTATTTATTTGACAGAGAGATCACAAGTAGACAGAGAGGCAGGCAGAGAGAGAGAGAAGCAGGCTCCCCGCTGAGCAGAGAGCCCGACATGGGACTCGATCCCAGGACCCCGAGATCATGACCTGAGCCAAAGGCAGCGGCTTAACCCACTGAGCCACCCAGGCGCCCCGCCCATATAATATTTTGACTAAGGTTTGTATGCTGCCTTTTTTGCCACTAACAGAAGCAAATGATTTTCCGTGTTTATTTTCCAGAACATCATTTACCTTCTTCCAAAGCTCTCAGAATGCTCTCCTGAAGCACTTACCACTTTGCAATGTAATTGTTTGTGTTTTTTTCCCTGACTAACATGTATATTCACTGGGAATAACCTCTTCCACTTCAAGTCCAGTCTCTATTCAAACTAATACCTGTTTTATTGTTATCCTTCCACCCACCCACAGAAGTTGAGCCACACTAAGTTGCCAATATTAAACGTTTTCTCTAAAATAACAGCAGTTTCATATGCTTCAACCTCATAAAAGCTTTAAGTAACTGAAAAATTACTTTTTTTTTTCATGCTGTGGAAATACTAGCTGTTTACATGCAGATTTTCCACTGAAGTACAAAGATCTATCAAGTTTACAGTGTGTTGCCAGAGCTTCTGCAGCTTTAATGTACAAAGGAATCACCAGGGGATCTTGTTAACATGCAGATTCTGCTTCTGGAGGGTTGGGGTAGGACCTGACATTCTGCATTTCTAACAAGCTCCCAGGTGGGGCTGATGCTTTGGTTCATGGGTCACCCTTGGAATAACAAGTGTTTGGACTGCAGGATGAGGAGTCAAGATGTAAAACCTAGATCTGCTACCAGCGATTTGACTTTGTCACTTACTCTTTGTAGGCTTTACTTTCTGTAGCGTCCAGGGGTTCAAGTAGGTGGTCTATTACTTCCAAGTCTAATGTGGATGACCTGCGAAGGTCATGTTTACCTAAGTGATTAGAGAGTCCATACAGCACAAGGGTCAGGAGCACCAGCTCCAGCCTCAAATAGCCTGGGGTAGCATCTCAGCTTTTCCACTTACCCTATGACCTTAGAGAGTTAATCTCTCTGTGCTTCAGTTTCCCCCCTCTGTAAAATTGAACTAATATTGAATGCATATACGTGAAGTGCTGAGGACAGACCCGAACACACAAAAACTCCAACATAAGCTATTTTCAACACTAATATTCTCGGCAGTTTAATTTCTAAGAAGCGTTACTAAGGGAATTATCTGAAGTGTGGGCAAAGACTTAAAGTAGATGGAAAGATGTTTATCACCAATTTTACAAAAATGTGGAACACTACATCTATGTTCAACAAGAAGGGTTACTTCTATATTATGAAATCTGTGCCCATTATAAATGCCTAATATATTAGTGCTCAAGATACAATATGAAATGTTAACCAGACACAAAACTGTATTAACAGCTTATATTCATGCTTCCTTACAAATGATATGGTTAGCTATCTGGTGGGGGATATGCTCTAAAATATTAAGTGATTATTATGACCAATAGACAGCCTTAGGGGGTCCTGTTTTCTTCCTACATTATTTACTAATTCTACATGAGGGATGAACAACTTGTGTATTCAGATGAATTTTTTTTTTTAAGATTTTATTTATTTATTTGACAGAGAGAAATCACAAGTAGATGGAGAGGCAGGCCGAGAGAGAGAGAGAGAGAGAGAGGGAAGCAGGCTCCCCGCTGAGCAGAGAGCCCAATGCGGGACTCGATCCCAGGACCCTGAGATCATGACCTGAGCCGAAGGCAGCGGCTTAACCCACTGAGCCACCCAGGCGCCCTCAGATAAATTTTTAACCTGTGTAAACCTCATGGTATCCCCCCACTCCAAAAGTCAAAACTATCACAAGGATTTCAGCTTTTGTTATGCCAAAAGTTTTACAGAAGAATTGCAAATACGAATCAGAAGCCAGTAAATTTAATGATACAGCACTCAATATCAAACTAATAACTGAAAAGAAAAAGAAGTGCGCTCATTCTTTTAGTTCTGAGCAAAATCTGAGATTGAGTATTCTAACAAAGCATTAAATGGCCAAAGCGGCTGCCTTGCTGTGTGTCCCATACATACCAAGGAAACTAGAAAACACAGGAGCAGGGTTTGTGACTTTGCAGATTGGAAAAATACCAGGCACAACCAGCATCATGCTCTTGTGTTGTTTAAGTAGATTTTCAAATAGAAATTCTGTGGTTGCCATACCACACCACAGAAAAATTTGTATTTCGATCTTTTTTCATTCGAAAGTAATACAATGAGTCAGGACATGCATTTGAAATGACTAGAGGGAGACTCCATTATGCTTTTAGTCTGTTCCTCTATTACATATATTTTTCCAAGACTGAGCTAACCCATCATGTCTTGAAGAAATTCCGGAAAAATATTTGCTAGCAGTTTCCTACACCATCAATTTCTTTTTAAAGCTGCCATTGTAGTGATAATCATAACGTAGTCCAGGTTGAACATTAAGGGTTATTTCGTCTTTTCTCTGTGGGGCATGGGTTGAAAGGAAAGTTTGTCTGCAAAAATTTTCTGCTGCTACTCCACTGTCTGATAAAATTCCACATCCCTAATTTTTTTTTTTTAAATAAACATATTTTTATCCCCAGGGGTACAGGTCTGTGAATCCCACATCCCTAATTTTTATTTGATTTCTCAGTACTTTGAACTTCTCACTTTTTGAGTAGACCTCTCCTATGATCTATGAATACTTGATTACCTCCCTCACCAGTAACTTCAACTAGAAACTAGAAAAAGAACATCTGAATAAAACCACTTTTCAATCACCTGCAAATCATTTTTCTTTGCCCCTCTCTCATACATTCTAGAACCTTGACTATAGAGAGCTCTGTCTTTAAACACAGGTTTTTGCTTAAAGAATATTGCAAAAGATTAGCTTTGCAGCTAACTTTGTGGCTGATTGTCCTGTAACTCTGGATAACTGTCATCCAGGAAAAAAAAAATGGTATAACAGATCTCAAACATTTTCTCATCCTTTAATTTTTGTGTATGTTTTGAAATATAATATAGTGATATTAATTTGAACTGTAGATAAGTCAAATGCTGGACTCCACCTTACCTGTTGGGGTATGTTCCAAGGCCCCCAGTGAGGCCTGAAACTACAGAAAGCACTGAACCCATTATATGTATGCATACTGCAATAAATTTAGATATATGTCAGGCACAATAAGAGGTGAGAAATAACAGAACAATTATTTATAGTATATTATGACAAGTTAGGTGAGTGTGGTCTCTCAAAATGTTGTGTACTGTACTCCCTTTTCGTGTGCTGTGAGAGGACATCCCTATGTGATACCTTGAAGTGGGGTCAATGACCTAGGCATTGTGAAGGCAGCATTAGAATATTACTGACTTATCTGATGATTTGGTGGGAGGATTATCTGCTTCAAGACCATTTGACTGCAGGTAACTGGAATCATGAAGAAGGGTCTGGGCAGGGCAGAGGGGTTTGGGGAGGGCTATTGTATGTAGAAACCAGGAGTGCTCACAACAGTCAATCATGGAGCTTTGAAAATGGAAGGTGGTGATCGCAAAGTTCCATTAAGTCAGCCAACAACAGCCTATACAGAGACCAATATTCATTTAACAAATTCTCATTGAGCACCTATATGTTCCAAGTTCCAGATGTTAAGAATATAAAGGACTAGAAATAAGGAAGGCAAAGCGCCTATTCTTGTGAAGCCCATATTTTCATAAGGGAGATAGATAATGGATAAGTGAACAAACGGTAACAATTAGATTCTTACAGAGGGTATTATGTAAAATGCTGTGACTTTCATTTCGAATGTTTATCTATGCACCTAGCATAGTGCTAAGTATCCCACAAGAAATGTGGTTCGTGCTTTTAGTGAGTTTGTGCTGAAGTCCAGGTGGCAGACATTGATTAGAACTGTAATTGTTATAAAGGAGAAGTAGCACAGAGTGCTGCCTACTCGGGAAAAACTATTAAGGCAGAGAGGTCTTTCTGAGGATGTTGTTCAAGGCAGGGCTTTGAATGATGCTGATTTCCTAGAAGCAGCTATTCTAGCAAATGGCAGCTGGTGAGAAATGTGCTGTCTCCAGTAGGGGATAAGGAGCAAGGGGTATGTGATGCCCCTGCTGATCACAGATTATTTTTAACCACAGTTTTAAAGGAAAATCTAGCCCAATAGGTTACTATTGAGTACCTGAGACTTTACAAAGTACTTTCTCATGAACTCTCTCAGGTGTTCCTCACCTACAGTAACTTACAAGGAAGTGCTTTAAATTCTGCTATAAATAAAGCAAGACAGGTGTCTTTCCTAAACTCGGTTTCTAAACTATAGAACTGGATGTGATTCTCCCATTATAGGGCACACCTGAAATTGTGAATGGTACTCAGTAGAGCTCTTTGCCTAGTACACAGAATTTTCTGAATATTAGCTATTGACTTTAAGAGGTAGTTGAACTGCTTTGAGTTTGTTACAGTGCCGCAGACGGAAGGCTGGGAGGAAGACAAAAGGAAACAAGATGTGATCAGCATGTGAGGCTTACCAAAGGTAACACTCCCACCTGAGGAAATCAGATCCAAATGCCAAGAGACTATAGGCAGGGAACAGATGGCTATGGGAGAAACTTGTATAGGAGGAAATGCACCTCCTATTCAATAATCCGATGTAAACATGTACTTTGTTTACGCTTCAAACACAAGAATCTTCAAAACTTCGTGGAAAAAAATGTCACTGCTTTTTTTTTTTTCCTTTTGTGTATTTTGTATCCATATTTTAAAAGAACCATATTCAGGGATATTAATCTTTTGTTAAAGTCTGTCATGTATTTGATATAATTTATTTGTCTTTAGATGTTTCTGTCAGACAAAAGACAATATAAACAATTTATTGGTTATAAATTCAACTTTACTTTAATTCTTCCTCCTTTGTTACAGTTTTAGATTTATCTTGTTTAATATGTCAAGTAGCTCTTCCACTCAATTAGACAACTTTTTTTCCCCCCTTCTGGCTTTGGCCTCTTTGGACCTTACATGGAATTTTCTTTGTACATGGTGTGAGGAAGAACATTATTTTATCCTAGAGGGCCATTTACAGAAAAGGGTATACAAAGAGCCAACATACACAAAAAGTTATAGTTCATTCCCAGAGAAATGCAAATTAAAGCAACAAAAAAGCCATTTTTCAAATAGAAGATTGAACATTTTTCAATTTTTGAGTTTAATGTTGATGAGGCTGTGAAAAAAAAAACTCACAGTGCTGATGGAAATGTGAAATTGCTACTAACTCTTCAGAAAAGAATCCTACAGAATCTAGTAAGAGTTCTGATTCTTGTACCTTTGCACAAATCAATCTTACTCATAGAAATCATCTGTCCAAAAGGTTAGCACATGTAAGAGCCTGATTAGCCAGAGGTAACCATGTTGTTGTAAGCTTGGATTGACCATGCCCCTCCCAGAGGAACTTACTTACAAATCCCGGATATAGGGGTGGGCCAGGCCGGATGTAGACATCCAATCAGAGGGGTGCACATATATTTGCTATGGTGAGCTGGAATTCAATTGGCCACCGGTATGGTTGAGCGAGCATGACTGTGGAGTTTTCCCTGTGTGTTGCAATCTCATTGGCCACCTGTGTGTGGGCCGGGCTCAACCACCTCTATAAAGGTTAGTGTGGGAGGTCAGGTGGGGGTAGTCGTCCTTGGGGTGGTCGTTGGGAGTCTCGTGGCTGTTGGGAGAGCGGCCTGGTCGGCTGAGCGGCCTGGTCGGCGGAGCGGCGCGGCGCGGCCTGGTCGGCGGAGCGGCGCGGCGCGGCCTGGTCGGCGGAGCGGCGCGGCGCGGCCGACCCGGAGCGGCGCGGCGCGGCCTGGTCGGCGGAGCGGCCTCGTCAGTCAGGTAGGGTTGTGTTGGGGGAGCGGAGCCCTGGGGTGGGGGAGCGGCCTCGCCCGGATAGCAGCCTCAGCGGGGAGCGGCATGGTGGGATAGCGGCCTTGGCGGGGAGCGGCCTCACCGGGGAGCGGCAGTACCGTGGGGCTTTGTGGTCAGGTAGGGTCGTTGTCAGGTAGCAGAGTTGGGAGCGGCGTTGTCGGGGTCGGTGTCCTGGTCGTTGTCGCCTCTTTGTAAGAGACGCCCCGACTGGTCGGTTTGATTTTCGGTGCTTGGCAGGAAATAAAACTTTGCGGGACTTTCGCATTACAGAAGTCTCGTTCCTTTGATCAGGGACCCTAACAGTGTGCATTAGAATATTAATTGCAGCATTGAGGTAGGGATTAAAAAAACTGATAAGTAGAAGTCCATCAGTAAATCCATTGGAAAAATCAAGATCTAAATCAAGAGAAGTCTATAGTATGGAATATTATGAAGCTGTTACAAAGAATGAGTTATGGACACACACTGACCTAGAGGAATATGTAGGATATGTTAAATGAAAATCGAAAGCTTTAGTGTCATATGCATGATTTTTTTAAGGTAGCCTTTGCACTGTAGGGCTGTCTCTCTGGGATGTTAATTCTTAGGAGGTAGGGAAAAGGTGATGGTGTTTTGAGAGAAATTATCTTTTTTATCCCACTAAAATAATACCATGGGAGATTTAATTTGACCACCTAATTATGTATTTCATAGTAACTGGACTAGGAAAGAAGAAATCCAGGTTCTGTTTTGACTTACATGCCATGGATTATATTATTGGATTCCTAATCTCTTCTATCACCTGTTGAGGAAATATAAGGAATTATCAAATGCTCCAAGGTCCTCCTAGGACAAGATAATGTTTCCTCTGCACTTCTTACATTTTGCTGTAGTTATATACCAAGATTTAGAAGATCATAAATTAGTATGTCAGCTATGGCCCCCTAAAAAAGGGCCATCAGTCTTCACTTGAGAAGGTTCAGTGCATTTATGCCCATACTTAGCATATGGAAAATGGACCCTCAGTCTGGAACACAGCCTACTTTTCATAGAATCTCCCAGTCATAGAACAATACATCTAGGAAGAAATGAGCAGACTTTAAACATGATTGCTCATCAGAATTATCTGCAAATCGAATAAATGCAGATCTATCCTATGCATACCCTCGAATGTACAGAATCAAAATATCTAGAAACTAAGCCCAGGAATCTTTTAAAAAATGACAACCAAGGGATTCTGAGCCATCTCCTTTGTACACTAGTGTTTGTGGACTACAGATGAAGTTTATCCTATAAGGTCGAGCTGCCTATCAACAAGGCAGGGAAGACAACAAACATTTGTAAAGTCCCTACATAGGAAATACCTCTTAGTGCTAAGCCCTCCTGCACAGCTAGCAAGATGTATGAAATTCAAACATGTTTGTAGAGTTTCATTTTTCCCAGACTAGGATCCTTGATAAGGAATTTTTCCTAAAGTAACATACAAGTCTTGGCATAAAGGGTTACCCTGAGCCACTTTAATCTGCAACTGATTTTCTGTGTCCTGATAGGCTGTGTCCTAATCTTTAGTCCAAGGGCATATACTTTATGCAAAAACTCCATCATTGGGTGGAGCCCTCTCTTTAAAACTTTGTTAAAGCTAATGGTCAAATTGTAGTTGTATAGTCCCTCTTAAAGAAAAAAAAAGTCTATTAACACCAGACCTTCAATTTCTGAAATGCTTAAAAGAATATTACCACTAACAGAAAGACCAAGTGGAAAGGGAACCATTTAGAAACACTGAAACAAAGCAAATGGCACGCATGGTATTTCTTTTTAGCTCTAAAGCAGTGAAGTACCAGATGTCATGTAACAAAGTCTGAGGGGACCATGGAACCTAATGGGCGTAGCCAGAGTGCTAGCTTTAAAAAGCTCGTGTGCTTATAAAAACAAGCAACATGTCACCATTAACTCCATATGTTAGACTTAAGACTTTTTCCATCCTGCATTTGATTTACTTAAACACTTGTAATGCTTACCTTTTGCATTAAAAGGGAGAATATTAGTGAATAAGGGGTTTGTCCAGCCCCTGTTGTGGGTCTTTCACATAGTAGGTTGCTTAGTAAAAATCTGGTGGCTCTGTTAGCTACTACCTTCTAATTGTGCTGATGGAAAAGGAAAGGTCAGCTGAAGTTATCTCTCAAGTTGAAATCAGCTACACAACATAAACACTGACTTCATTATCTAATGGGGATGGCAGGAAATGGTGAGTTTGAAAATCCACAGCAGAAGTCTCTAATTCCACAATCTTAAAATGAGCCTTGGTTAATTTCAGGGTACACAATGCATAGATATAGTTACAAAATTACCAATGAGCAGTCCTTCAAGTTCTTTTTCCTAGAAATCTATGGAATTATCCAAATACGATGTTGCTCACACCTGTCTGACCACTGCTCCTTTGTCTCCATTGATGGATCCCCTCCCTATCCCAACCCTATTTGCTGCTCACATTATCATTCAAAACGTTCTCTGCAAGCTCTGTATTCTCTGCTCCAAACATGCTGATTGTTTTTCAGGGCACTAGTTCTATTATCTCTGTTCTGATGAGTTTCAGGCCTTTATTTCCTGCTCTGGCTTCTTCATGTTTCCAGTCCGATATGTTCATGATGGCTGCTGGACATTTCTATGTAGATGCCAACTTCTTTGAAACTGTTTATCCTTTAACACTTGTCCTCTTCCTATCCTCATTCAGGTTGGAGAAATCTAACCAGCCAAGGTCAAAACTGCTCATTTTTTTCTTCCCCACTATCATTACTCACTGAATCTTAGCATTCCTTTTTCCCAGCAGCAATGTCTTCCCTCCATCTCATTTCTCTCAATCTTCTTTCATTATATCATTCTCATGTGGCCATAATAACCTCCTAATTTCCCACTGCCTCTATCAGTTCTATGCCTCAGTACCAAATTAATCCTCCTCAAGTACATTTATGTCCTATAGCTCTGCTGATCCAGAACACTTCAGTAGGCCATGACTTCTCAAGAATGCTGTTCAAACTCATTTTTCTGAAGTCCCAAACCCTCTGCAACTCTTTCCCTTTCCCCTCTGTTCTGGTCCGAGGAGTCTGCCATTTCACCAGACATGACCACAGCTCACTCCTACTCCATCCACTCCATTTTTAGCACCTAGGAGGCTGTCCTGTGCTCTTTCCTCCCATGTGAAAGGTCCCGTCCCTTCAACCTCTAGATTTATGTTTCATCTCTAGCGTGACCAAACAAACCCACAGAGACCAGCTTTAACAGCTTTTTTGTTAGCACTAGGCACCTTTAATATAGAGCCTGTATCTTCAACTACTTCATATGCTTCCCCTAGTATTTCATAAATAGTAAATGCTCAAAGATTTATTTTGGTTAGATTTAGAAACTGGCCTATTGCCTTGTTTATGATTCTCCATCCAACTTGCCCAAAACAATGAAAGAAAAAAGAACCCAAAGAAAATACTGGCAGCTAAGCTAAGTACCCCTCCTCCAAGGTTCAAACAAAGTTCTGTGAATAGAATTCAGTCTCTGTCTCTGTTCAAATAATGCATGTCTCCTAAGACTGGGAAATCTGTACTTGGGGGAAAAGTACCAGCCCAGATGGAGATGTGGAGGAATGACTCTTGCCATAGGAAATTTTCTAACTTCCAGTTTGAAAAAATTCCTTTTAGGGGGATTTTAGGATATACATGTGTGTCCCTCACCATAACCTGCAACTGGTCCTTGTTTATGTGGGAGAGGCAATTTGCATAGACCTGGATGGTTTCCCTAAGATTTTGCAAATTCTGTTTCTGACCCTTAGAAGAATAAGTCATGATTTTACCTAGATGAATTTTCCTTAGCCAAACTACCTTTTAAAAAATACTAAAAACACAATTCTTCTTTCCAGCCCAAATTTTTATTTTTTCAAATATTCATAGTACAAAAGCATAATTCTTAAAACCCTGGTATGAGTTTCCAGATAGATTTATTTTTCTAAGATCTTACTCATTTTAGAGCAAGTGAGCACACGAGTGGGGAGGGGTGGAGAGAGAGTGAGACAAAATCTGAGGCAGATTCTGCGCTGAGTGGGGGGCTTGATCCCACAACTGCGAGATCATGACTTGAGCTGAAACCAAGAGATGCTCAACTGACTGAGCCACCCAGGCACCCCGAGATACATTACTTTCTTAATTATGTTAACTGGGATTGATTAAGTCTTAATATATTTTGCTGTGAAGAATTGGCTAATACTAAGAATAGATTAAATATTCTAGAAAATGATGGACCCAGGGACTAAACTAAAGTATGTTAGCTTGGAGCGTATACATATAAGTCTTCAGGAAAGAAAAAAAAAAAAAAAGATGCACACCCTTCTCTTTGTCTTCTAGTGTGAGAGATTCATTCCAAAGCCTGCTTCTATTAGTATGCCAATGAGGCTGAAATCAAAGTGTCAACAGGGCAACATTTCCTCTGACAGCTAGAGGGGAGAATCTGTCCATTCCCTCTAGCTTCTGATGACTGTGGCTACCTCATTCCAAACTTTCTCCATGGTCACACTGCCTTGTCAAATCTCTTGCTTCTTTAAGGACATGTGTGATTCCATCTTTAGGCTCTTCCAGATAACCCAGTGCAGTCTCTTGTCTTTATATTCTTTTCTTTTTAAGATTTTATTTATTTATTTATTTATTTATTTATTTATTTATTTATTTGACAGAGGTCACAAGTAGGCAGAGAGGCAGGCAGAGAGAGAAGAGGGAGCAGGCTTTCCGCTGAGCAGAGAGCCCGATGCGGGGCTCGATCCCAGGACCCTGAGATCATGACCTGAGCCGAAGGCAGAGGCTTTAACCCACTGAGCCACCCAGGTGCCCCTCTTGTCTTGATATTCTTAATAAATTTGTAATGCTCTCTTTTCTTTTTTGTCATACAAGGAATACACATTCTAAGGATTAGAACATCAATGTATTTTGCGAGCCATTATTCAGCCTACCAGAATGATGATGATTATTCTGCATATATAAAAAAACTTTTATATTTTTGCTGTTTTACAGTTAAAAACTTTATGTCTATACCATTTGGTCAACAATGATTATTCTTGGGAGTGGGTCGACCAAGAATTTTTACTTTCACTACCACACATGCTTCTTTTTTTCCCCCTAATATTATTGTGCTTTTGAAACCGTTCACTCTTCTGTAAAGAACAATGTAACTGATGTTTGTATTGAGGGATAAAATGGTAAGGATTAAAGTGCAAAATTCCAGCCATATAAAAGCAAAATGATGCCCTAATTGGGTATCTTTCTCCTTCATCTCATGGTACTTCTTTCCAGCACGGCCCTCCCTCATCCTTGTGCTGCTGCTCTTTCACTCGCCTGTGCAACTTGGATTGAAAACACACTTGAGACAATTAAATCCAAACTCGAATTTGCTTGGCCTCAAAGTCCCTGCTGTTCCCTCTGTTGCAGGCTGTTTCTCTTAATTTCTCCTTTCAAAGACCAAAGAAAGAACTTTCCAGAAGAAAGGGGACAAGGAGAAGGATTGGAAGGAATAGGGAATATATATATATTTTTTTGACTTGTGCTCTGAGATGTCTTTGGTTTTGTATATGTTTGTTTTCCTCTACTCAACAAAGGCTGCAGAGTCCTGTGTGGGGATAGATCAAGCCTTACTCTTCACATCCCAAACTCTACTATTTGTGAAAGATTTCTTTGCTATGCTGCTGACTTAGTATCATTTGTTCACTTTCTCAATTTGGATTCTTGGAGCATTTGCTATCTTTTAGGCAAGGATAGTAGGAGAATGCCCTAAGAAATCCAGTTTCCCTTCAATCTGCTACCAGAGCCCAGTGCCACAGATTTAAGATACATAGATCTCATTGGTGATTAATAACTCCCCCCATTACTCTCCTCTAACATCCAGTTTCCTTACACATCCCTCAGAAAGATCAAAGTGTCCACTGGTCTGAGCAAACTAAGGATTTGTAATTATACAGCGATGTCCTTTCCCTAGAAACGAGACTTCATCATGTTTAAGGACAAATCTGGAAACCCATCTTCTTTTCTATAGATATCTTAAAGAATTAGTCACTGTTGCATTGTATCTACTTGGCCATACTTTGCATTTTTTGTAGACAGAAGACATTTTCCATTGTTTTGGTGAAATAACCGACTGTTTTAACATGTATATGCAGTCAGGCATTTTATTAAATCAACTTAGTTTATCACTGGGTGCATTTATTGTACTGTCTAATCACGGAGGTAAACACAGCTGCCATGGGCATGTGGTGAGAATACTCTGGAAAAGGGGGGCATGGTGGGAAATCTGTTTAAAAGCTGCCAATTTATCTTTCCTTTTCTCACTTGAAATTTTGCAGAGAGGGGCTAGTTTTCACTGACAGCAAAGGCAGCAGTCAAGTATATACTTTTTAAAAAGTTGAAGAAATCTAGATTTTATAGAAATGAATCATGGGAAAAGTGTATAACCAAGCTTCTCAAAAATGATGTGCATAGAAATCACCTAGAATCTTGTGAAAATGCAGATTCCAATTTAGTGGGGCTGGGCTGGGGCCCGAGATTTTCAAACAGGCATTTCTGGTATGGTCCCCCACCTCCACCCCCACTCCGGTGGTGCTGATGCTGCTGGGGTTGGTTCAAGAGACGAGCAAGATTGAGAGGAGTCCATCAAATGATTCGAGGTCACCATCTTTTTGAAATCAAGAAAATATCCACATCTTTTGTTTTTAGGGGCCAAAATGTAGTGTCCTTTTTTGATGAATTAAAGAAGCTCTAATCCAGAGGAGTGCCTTTCTGATATTCCAAGCCTGCAATAATAGCTGCTTAGTTCTTTCAATGGCTTGGTTTACTCTGGGCATTTAAAATGTATGTGTTTTTAAATTTCCAAATGCTGCCATACTCATTCAGAGTAGAAACAGGATCCTGATAGTGCTGGACGCATATTAAATATTTAACATGTGTCACCAATTGAGTAAGACTCTTCTGTTTCTATAAGGTATTTCCAGTAACCCTTGTCAGTGAATTGCCCCTTTTGCCAATTAAACAATTGAGAGAGCTTAGGAAGACACTGGGTCTAAGCTTTAAATGTGAACAGGGATTCAAGGCAGGTTTTAGGTTAAGGCTTCCTATTAGATTTCAAAGAAATACTCTGAGATCTCTGGGAAGCTGTCACCACCTGAATGCCCTTTCCTTCCCTTCAGGATTGCTATGCCAACGCCCTTGACATTGCTCCTCATTCAAAGCGAGCCTTCTTTTTCAATCATTTTCCCTTCTGTTTTGGTATGAACTTAACACTTTGTCAGTGGGATAATCCTGTGTATCTTCGAGAGGTTGGAGGTGGGTAAAGAGATCATGGACAACATTTATGTCCCAGCACCTATCTTGACACATCTCATTTATGTATAATTAGGTGTACTTACGATCAGAATTCAAACTTAGGGATATTGCGAATATGACCATTTCCTAAATCATTTCTAGACAAGAACTTTACCTTTGAAATTTTGAAAATACTTTTGAAATCTGTTACTTTAATTTAGGGCTTATATAAAATCAGGATTAAAATTCATTTGTGGGTCGCATCTAACAATTATTAGAGCGTTTGAACTTCAGCCTTGTTTTGTGCTAGGATAGAGAAGCGGACAGTAAATAGCAATGGAGTGCAGCTATAAATTGGAGATGCATACAGGAGTTAATGTAATATAGAAGACTAAAGTAGCCTTCCACTTGCCAGGATACTGTAAAATCAATCTTCGTTCAGAAATAAAGAAAAACTGAATGAAGCCATTAGGAGAGTAGGAAGCACTTTCAAAATGTTCATTGTGTCAAATGCTTATGATGGAAACTGCAATTATAAATCCGGGTGACTTAAAAATAGTAGATAAAATCTTCTCAAGCTGCCTATAAACTTCCCAGAGCCCTTACTGTCTATATATTGTTACACACAATATATTATTTGCCAAGTTCCACAAACCTAATTGCCAGAGCAGAGGCTCCCGGCCACCTCCTCCCCCCCCCCCTTTTCTGAAGCAGAGTCATGAACTGATTACATGGAATAAATAACTCATTAGGGTCATCCATACATACTTGAAATAAGAAAATGTGGCTAAGTGTCCTCTGAAGACAGGCTACTTAACCAGTTTTCTCTATTCAGACTTTATTCACTTACCAAACCAAACTTCAGATCACGTTTGTCTATTAAAATCCTCAACATCCTACTGGAAAGTGAATTGTGCCTAGTGAAGGAACTAATCTTTAAAACGAGGTTACTTTTTTGGGAGAAGGCTTTGGACATCCTAACTTTTCAGTGTCCACAAGGGCTGAAACCTCTCTCTGGCCTTCTAGAAGAAATTTTCATAGCCTTGTGAGGGTTTGTACTCCCCAGTTTGTTTCCCAAAACAGATCTTAACAGATCTTTATCTTGTTTCTTGTATTTAAGATACTGTGCTACACTGGCACATCAGATGATCTATTCTCTGTGTTTCTCTGTGCTTTGTGACATGGAAAGCTGTGTTGATTTACATGCTGATTTTAGTCTCTGACAAAATTCTCCCTGCTACCACAGTGACAGGACTGGCAGTCAGCTGTGGGTAGAAATGTATGTCTCTTAAATCAAACTGATCACTCTTCTGAGGCTGCCAGACGCTGTAGGACATGAAACTGCAGCCCAGTTGTTAATCCGTGCTGTTTGTCTCTACAAACTGCTCCAAAGCCTGGGTGGGGGAGCTTGGTTCCTACTGCATCCCTGTTTCTGCCCTGGGATGATGTGGTTTCTTGTGGCTGAGCCATCTTCAGAAGGGCGGAGCTAGGATTATCACCCATTTACACCCCCTCCAGGTGCTAGCCCAAGCCTGGGTATCAGAGTCGGTTGCTGTAGACTCATCAGGCCAAAGGGACTCAGATAAGATTGAGATTTGGAATCCCTCCCAGTACAAGTCAGCTTGGAGTACAAGCACTACACAGCCCTGTGACTCTGTCCACTGTTGCCTCTTCATGGGATAACCATGCTATAGGGCTGTTGAGTGGAGTACCACCAGACCATTGTATTCCTCAACCGCCCCTTCCCATCTGATATTCGGACTCAGCACTACCTAACTCCGATATTCTCTCCCTTTCTCTTGAGTTCTCTCCAGAGTCTCTGACATCCCTCGCTGAGAAATGGCTTATGTAAGATATGCCATACTCCCATCTTTCAGACAAGTGTGGGGTGTGTGTGTGTGTGTGTGTGTGTGTGTGTGTATACATACATACATACTCCTACTGGGGACGGGGTTCAGATACCACTCCACCCTAAACTGGAAGCCTTCTTCGGCTTGTGTCAAAGAGCTGATAGAAATAGATACTTAAGACAGGTGGTACTCAGTTCCACACACTGGATTCATCAGAGTGTGATCATCAGCCCAAACCGAGCCCCTGCTCCTACATCCTGGAGCCCTGGAAATGAGAGCTGTCACAAGTTTCTTTCAAATTCTCCATAGAAACCCTGATCAATCTGATATTTTCCAAACTATCATAATCTGGATTTTTTATCCAATTAGCATTTCACCTGTTGTGTATCTAAGTGTCTATTGTTTGTAAGTAACAAAAACCAATTTGAGATACTTTAGACTAAAAAGGGGAATTTATTGTGAGGATTCAGACTGGGCTCTGGGGACTTGAAGGTGAAATCATGGACCTTTCTCAAAAGCCCTGGTCTCACCAGACCTACAGTCTCTCAGTATCACAGTACCTGAATTCTGAAAAGAAAGAAGTGGCTATCCATGTTTCAACTAACAAAGGCCAGGGACTCAATTTTAGGTAACTTAAGTCAAAAACCTGGTGCCAAGCGCTACAGACAAGGTACAGAGCTAGGGAATCTCTGTGGCCCAGCCTACAAATAGTACCCACTACAGGAAGTATTGATTTTTCTTTTTTAAACATTAAGACAATGGTAGTGATCAAATTTTTACAAGTCCTTAATCTGTACTTCATACAAGGCTACTTAAAATGTTCTCAGAAGGGTTGAAGATAAACCCAGTAGTTCTGAGCTTGGGTTTCCTGGACCTATAAAGATCCATGCTAGGATTCTGAACGTTCTTCAGCCGCTCCAGTGTTCTGAGAAGCCTTCACTTAACTTACCAGGATAAAGCTGCAAAGGATCACTAGCCCCTTGAGTTTCTTGGGTTTTTAGCTAAAATGTTATTAAGTTGATGTGGTAATGTTCTGTGTCCTCATGATAGAAGTTCATTATATAGATCTTTATTTAATCATGGAGAAATTAAACTCAGAAACAGACACAGTACTAATAGCAAACACTCATGCAATGTCTTCTGTGTGCCTGTGCTCCTCCAGTACTCCAGACATGATCTTTCCAAAGCTGCAGTTCATTGACAAGGGAGGTAGAAGGAGATATTTAAGTGCCAGAGAAGACTGGGAGCCACCCAACCAAGTCTTCAGTTAGAGTTCAGCGTCAGCGGTGATCCTCATGCAGAGATAGAAACATCTTGCTCTTGACAGGGAGTTAGTTATTCCCAGAACAAACTTCATAACTGAGTCTTCTTTTGCTTGCCACCCCTGAGTTTGATTCTAGCCACAGTTTCACACATTCCTAAGTTGTAGTTTTGGTCTGTGTTCAAAGTAACCCTTCAGGAGGCTTGCATTTTTTACTGTGCTGGACATCTGGGGTTAGACTGTTTAGCAAGATAAAATATCCTCATTAGACTATAGAACAATTTGAAACCACATAGGGCTGTTGTACTCTTTCAAGAATTTGAAATGTGTACTCTGATCTGCCACATGGCTTGTCTATCACTTCAAAACCACAAAGTAGTTATTTAATAACAATCCAGATCTAAGTGTTACTTTGTTAGATAATGAACCAGATACCTTTTCATAAATATTCATGGAAACACTCAGAGATGATATCCCCTCCTTTACAGATAAAGCAACTGAGGCTTGGCAAATAGCTTGGCAAATAGCAAATAAAAAGTACTCCAAAGCACCCCAGGAGTGAAAGCTGTAATGTTCTAGGCAGCAGAGACTGTACCTGTTTCCTGTTGTATTCTCAGTCCCCAGCACAAAATGGGTCCATAATAAATACACAAGTAAGAAATAAACGAACAACTCCAACTCTTATTTTGAAGTTCATGCTCCTTTCTGCTATATTGTTTCCTTTAAGATTACCCTGGCATACATTTTGTGCCTAAGCAAAGAAATAATTTATCAGCACTAGTAGGAGTAAAATATTCTGTTGTCATAGAATAAATGTATACTTCCACCCATTGGCTTGTCTTTTGTGTTGTTCGCATGAAGGTTAGTTGCAGTATATAGAAATAAATCCCCATAAGAAAAGCAATCACCATAAATCCATGCTTGAGGAAAGGGGCCATCATCATTTTGTTGGAATGCCGGTACAATATGCGAGCTATCAAAATTCACCTAATTCTGGGATATTTTTCCCCAGATAACAATATATAAAAGGTAATTCCATTGAACTAATCTTGTCAGTATGTTTAGTTGATGTTTTATAGCAGTAAAAATGTACTTAACTGCAAACCTCAAACCAAGTTACTGGAAGGAAAGATAAATACACGGGTGATCTGTGTTATGAAAATCATAAGGCAAAATTGCTCTAACTTTACTCTTACATCTGTTGATCATACCACATTGCTTTAAACATTCGAATTCCAGTTCTAAGTATTCATTGGCCTGAAAGAAATACTGTATGAATTATAACATTTACTTGCAATCCTTAAAAAATAAGGAGGATGTATGCAGAAGACTTTGTCTTGGGAAATGCTGCCCAATGTTTGCTGGAGAAAATGGCTATATTGATTCCGGACAATGGTTTATATTATCTTAGCAAATATAGTTTGAGGTCAGTTACCAGAAATGCTAGTTTTTCACTGAGTTTATAAACTTCCTGGTATTTATAAAACTGAAAGAATGTGTGCTGTTCAACTTGTAACCATGATTATTCAGTGGGTCACTTTAAGTAAATATGTAAACATCTGGTTCCAAGAGACCAGCAAAGACCTCACAGCTTCAGATCTGTAAATAGTGCCTCTCTATTAAACCTCCTATATTAGTGTTTGGGGGAAAAAAAAAATACCCAAAACAGCTAAATGTTGTTCAGGGGAATATATAAGGTCAATCTTAGTTTTGTAAGCTTCATGATTATATGACCCAAAATAGATTATTTAGACCAGAGAGGGATAAATTCCTTTTTGGTTCTGGATCCTTTTGTGAAGCTGATGACCCCAAAATTGGCAGAATATTACATACAGCTTTAGAAGGTTCTCTGATCTGAAGTTCATCAATCTACATTAAGAATATAAATATCGGGATGCCTGGGTGGCTCAGTTGGTTAAGCAGCTGCCTTCGGCTCAGGTCATGATCCCAGTGTCCTGGGATCGAGTCCCACATCGGGCTCCTTGCTTGGCAGGGAGCCTGCTTCTCCCTCTGTCTCAGCCTGCCACTCTGTCTGCCTGCGCTCGCTCTCGCTCCCTCTCTCTCTGAAAAAAAAAAAAAAAAAAGAATATAAATATCACTTCAATTTTTAGGCACAGGTGTACATGAATTTAAATCTACATATTAGCCTATTTTTCTCTTTAAACTCTTCATTATATTCATGTGCCTCTAAGTGCCCAAAGCCATAATGCTACAAATGTGAGAAAAGTTATTCTAGCAAAGTGGTATTTGATACTGTGCTGTTTATCTAGGCCCTCCCCTTTCCCTTGTCCACTAGGCAGTAGCTTATATTCCTTAACCTTATGTGGAGAGGCCTGCTCTGAGTTTTTGGTTGTTCAAGTGTAGGATTTTCTCTGGAAATTTTTTAGAAGTCATATTCAGGAAATGGGAGAAAACTGAACCTGGGAACATAATAAAACTTTTGAGCATCATGCTTCCCTTTTCCAGCTAATTCCATGGTGGTGTTACTCAGCTAAAATCTGTATGTCAATATCTTTGCCTTTCTTAAGTATCAGTTACAAAGTTTCTGCCTGAAATAGACATCTGTCTCTAGGATCTTACAAATCCAATTGGAGAGAAGAGGCTATACACGGAACAAGAAAATAGTGAATTATTCAGTATTGATACAGAATTGTAAATATTGATGGGGGTAATGGATGCTAAGAGCAAGTCTACAATTAAATCATTATAAACATAATGAGTAATAGTGTGTTCCCAAGCTTATCCGAGCCTAAATCCTATTTTATAACACTGATTAACATCCAAAACAAACTAAGGAACTATTATCTAGAATTATCATAAATTTTCCTGAGGCTGAGGGAAGCCCTTGAGAAATAGACAGGATGTGAGTTTGGTTTGGTCCAGAATCACCAGGGATTATTTGTTTTAAAAAAAATTCATTACTGGGCACTACCTCTGTCGTATGAAATCATAATTTTTGATGTGGTGGCATTGGATCTCCACATTTTAATACCATCTCTGCCTTTATGAACAGTCAGACATGAGAACCCCCTTACAGACATGTGTGATGAAGAGGAAAGGTGTCCATACCATGTAGACAAAAAATGTTCAACAGTAAAATTCTTTGAGCACTTTGAGTCTAACCTCAAAACTTGAGAACTTGAAAGATTTTGTAAATAGTGACCTCTTCCAGGCTATCATTTGCTGGACCTAATAAAATGAACTTCTCATAGCTAAAATAGTCCTTTTAGATTTCCATTTCAGCACATGGTTTCAAATATTTACTTCCTGCCAAAAAATTCAAATAATGCAAGTTTGTGTACATATAAGTCACAAACACATCTATCTACATAATTTCTTTTGATTTTTTTTAAAGATTATTTATTTATTTATTTAACAGACAGAGATCACAAGTAGGCAGAGAGGCAGGCAGAGAGAGAGAGAGAGAGAGAGAGAGAGAGGGAAGCAGGCTTACTGCGGAGCAGGGAGCCTGATGCGGGGCTCGATCGCAGGACCCTGAGATCATGACCTGAGCCGAAGGCAGCAGCCCAAACCACTGAGCAACCCAGGCGCCCCTCTTTTGATTTTTTTATGGGAGCATGTGGAGGCACTGATTGCCTTATATGTCAAACTTCATAAAAGTGAAGCAAGGGAAGAAAATAATTACAGAGTAAAAGGAGTTTCATGCACTTTTTTTCTTCATGACTGTGAGATCTTGGATAAAATTTGAGGACCTGCTAAGTCTGATGCCCAGAAGGACTTCTGATGAATAATTCCCATTTTTCCTCAGTGAGAAACACTTTTTAAAAAAAAAATCTAACTCCTTATTAAATGGTGGGACTGGATGTTTTTTTCTCTTAGGAACTAAAAGGGAAGGGAATTTAAAAGTATTTTACTTTTTAAAAAAGAATTTACTTTTCCTGAGGCTCTACTAAGGATCAGGTTCTTTATTTCACTTACTGCCCCTTCAACATCCAACACAACTCCATAAAGGAGGTGGTATGTCTCTAAATCCTTTTCATGGATTAAGAAACTGAAGCAGTAAGAAGTTGCATGGCCTCCTTAAGGTCTTAAGGACTGTTAAGTGCCAAAACCAGAGTTTTAACCCTCTTCTCTGTGCTGTGCTTGTTTTTCTGTAGCACATTTCCCGAGAGCAGCAGGACGTCTAAACATTGTACCTCTAGCCCAGGACACCCCTCACTTCCTGGTGGCAGACCATTTCTGTAGAGGGGAGCAGCCTACACCAGTTTCAGCTTGGGTGGAATCTGCTGATTGTGGAAACTTCTAGGAGCATCACAAGGTACCTAGTGTCTCCTCCACTCCAACAAGCAGAGTAGAGCAGTGATTACCAATGTGGACTTAGGTTTGATAATGACTAGCTGTTTAGCGTTAAGTGAGTTACCCAGCCTTTGAGACTCTTCCCTCAGTTGCACAATGGAAGTGAGGTCTACCGCACAGAGCTGTATGGGTTTAACAGCTTTAGTGAGGTGTCATTTACATGCTCTAAAATCAATTTATGTATAAATTTCACTGAATTTGGTAAGCATCTTTAGTTGGGAAATTGCCACCACAACCTAGTTTTAGGACTTTTGCATCACCCCCTAAAGTAAAGGGCCTTTTTCAATCCCTAATGCCTACCTTTCCTTGGTCCCAGAAACCATTTGACTGCTTTCTGTTCCAACAGTTTTGCTTTTTTCCGGAATATCACGTGAATGGAAACTGTGTAGTCTTTTAGCGTTTTTCAGTTAGCATGTTGTTTTGTGGTGCATGCATTTTGTTTGTACCTTGTATCAGTAGTTCATCCCTTTTATGGCTGAAAAGTATTCCATTGTATAACCTACCACATCTTATTTATGTTTGGGTAGTATCTATTTGGGGTTACTATGGATAATGCTGCTACACATAATCATATAAATATTTCTGTGGCCATAGGTTTTGTCTTGGGTAGATACCTAGAAGTAGAATTGTTGAGCCAAGTAAGTATATGTTTAATATTATAAGATGCTGTCAAACTTTTCAAAGTGGTTCTACCATTTTGCATATCCACCTATAGTACATAGTGTTTCAGTTCCTCCACATCCTCAACAACACTTGGTATTGTCCACCTTTCTAACCTGAATTATTCCAGTGGGCATGGAATGGTGTCTCAATGAGGGCTTAATTTAATTTCAATGATGGTGAGCTTCTTTGTGTCTTGTGGATTATTTGTATATCTTCTGTGGAGTATCTGTTCAACTTATATACCTTCTTTTGTGTGGTGCTTGTAAAGAAAACTATGTATCTTTTGTGTAAGGTGTGTTCAAATATTTTGCCCAATTTAAAATTAAGTTGTATGGTTACTAACATAAAAATTTTTTCTTACTGTGTATTTTAAGCACTTTTTATATTTTTTGGAAACAAATTTTTCATTAGATATTTCTGTAAATATTTTCTCAGTCTTTAACTTTTCATTTCCTTGCTGGTATATCTCAAAGACCAGAGTACTTGTAATAAAAGCTGACTTACTAATTTTTTTCTTCTATGACACAATAAACATAAGCCAGAAAAGAAGCTTTGGGTGTCACATCTCAGAAATCTTAACGCAGTGTCATGGATTTTTTTTTCCCTAGGTTTTCTTCTAGAATTTTTAGTTTTAAAATAAGTTCTCATTTAGATTTATGATCTGTTTTAAGTTAACTTTTGTGCATGGTACAAGAATCAAGGTTCATTGTTTGCATGCAGATGGCCAGGTATCCTAGCACTATTTGTTGAAAAGATTTTCTTTTCACTATTGGTTTACTTCACCCCTTTGTTAAAAAATCAATTAACCATTTAAACATCTTTCCAAATTCTCCATTCTCTTTCATTGATCTGTATTTCTATTCTTATGCCAATACTATATGATTATTTTTATATTGTTTTGAAATCAGGTAGTATATAAGTCCTCTATCTTTGCTGTTCTTCTTTAAAAATGCTTGGTATTGAGGAGAGCCCAGGCAGCAACCTCTTTGACCTCAGCCACAGCAACTTCTTCCTAGAAAGAACCATTTCAAAGAACCATTTGAATGGTTCAGTGAACCATTTCAAAGAACCATTTCTTGGTTTCATTGATCTATTTAATTTTTAACATTTTTATTTTTATTTCTGCTCTACTCCTTATTTCTTTCCTTCTGCTGCCTTTAGGCTTTGTTTGTTGTCCCTTTTCTATACATGTAAGGTGAGGTTGTTTGAGATTTTTCTTCCTTCTTGAAATAGGCCTGTATTGCTATATAGTTGCCTCTTAGAATTGTTTTTACTGCATCCAAAGATTTTGGACCATTGTGTTTTCATTTTCATGTACTTTATTTCTGTTTTTATTTCCTGGTGTTGGGCTGGCAGGAAGGGCTACTAAAGATGGTGAAAGTTCCCGCCACAAGACCTGAGCTCGGACAGGAGAACAAAGGCCCAAGCAGGAATCTGAGACCCCCCCGCCCCGGGCTCCCGTGGACCAATGGGATCCCGATGAGCAAGCGGGATATCCAAATAAGGGAAACTTCCAAAAGACCCCTGAGCTTCCTCCGAGACCCCTTAAAAGCCCCCTCCTCCCTGCCTTGGGCGCGACTTCCGCCACTCTGCTTTCCAGAGTGGCGGAACCTCGCCCGAGGGTGCCCACCTCCTCCCGGCGCAACTTTCCTGGCTCCCCTTCTCCTGAGCCCTGAAACTTCGCCAGAGAGCATTTTTAATAAATCTTGCCTTGCACCCACTTTGCCTGGTGTTGTGTTTATCTCGCCGGAAAAAACTTTACACCTGGTTGACCTATTCATTGTTCAGTAAAGCATGTTAAACTCCATGTATTTGTGTTCTTTGCAGATTTTTTTCTTGTGGTTAATGTCTAGCTTCATAGCATTGTGGTCAGTAAAAGATGCATGGTAGGACTTCGATCTTCCTGAATTTGCTGAAGCGTGTTTTGTGAACCAGCATGTGATCTTTTCTGGAGAATATTCTGTGATACACTTGAAAAGAATGTGTTTTCTTTTAAGATAGATTTAACAGATATACTCAAAATATCCTATTCCAGTGTGTCAGTCAAAGCCATTGTTTCCTTGATTTTCCATTTATATTATCTGACCATTGCTATAAATGGTGTTTTTAAAGCCCCCTATTATTATTAGCTCCTTTGTTACTGTTTTATATATTTGAGTGTTCCCCTCTTTGGTGCATAAATATTGATAATTTCTATTTTCTTGTTGGAATGTCCCTTTTATGATTATATAGTATTCTTCTTTATCTCTTATTATAGGCATTGATTTAAGGTTTTTTATCTGGGGGGGTCTGGGTGGCTTAGTTGGTGAAGCATCTGAATCTTGAATTCAGTTCAGGTCATGATCTTGCAGTGGTGGGATTGAGCTCCACATCAGGCTCTGCATTCAATGGGGAGACCACTTGAGATTCTCTCCCTTTACCTCTTCCCCTTCTCACACGTGCTCTCTCTCTAAAGTAAAACTTTAAGTTCTATTTTGTCTGAACTAAGTATTGCTACTCCCACTTCCTTTGACATCCATTTGTATGATAAATGTTTTTCCATACCCTTTCAATTTGCAGGTGTCTAGGCCTAAAACGAGTCTACTATAGGCAGTATAAATGGGTCTTTTTTCCCTCAATCCATTCTGTTTTTTTTTTTTTCTTCAATCCTCTATGTCTTTTGATTGGAGCATTTAGTCCACTTACATTCTAAATAATTATTGATATGTATTTATAGCCATTTTATTACATGTTATATTTTTTGAAGTGTTTCTCTAATCCTTCTCTTATCATGATTTTTGACTTTTTTTTTTTAGTGATATTCTATCCTCTTCTACATATAGCTTTCTATATTAAGTTGGTTGTCATTTAACTTTGTGACCATTCTTTGTTCCTTAACTCCCCACATTTTAGGTGTATGTTTATATTTTATATCCTTTTATTCTGTGAGTTCTTTGACTCTGTGGTTTTTTTGTTTTGCTTTTTTTTTTTTTTTTTTAAGAGGAAAGAATCATTTTTACTACTTTTGTGTTTCCTACCTCTATATTGTCACTTTTGGGGTTTCCTTTCCACTCAATGAATCCCCTTTAATATTTCTTGCAGGACTGGTTTAGTGGTCATGAACTCCTAGGAGGTTTTTGTTGGGGAAACTCTTTATCCCTTCTTCTATTCCTAATGGTAGTCCTGCTGGATAGAGTGTTCTTGGCTGCAGATTTTTCCAACTCAGCATTTTGGATATATCATGCCACTCTACTCTGGCTTGCAAAATTTTTTGAAAAATCTCCTGCTAGCCTTATGAGTTTTCATTTGTAAGTTACTGACTTCTTTTGTCTTACTGCTTTTAAAATATTGTTTTTACCATTATATTTTGCCAGTTTAATATATGTTCTGGTGTAGGTCTGCTTTTGTTGATTTGATGGTAGTTTTTGTGCCCCCTGGATCTAGATATGTTTCCCTCCCCAGATTAGGGAAGTTTTCAGCTATTATTTCTTCAAATAAATTTTCTGCTCCCTACTCCCTTTTTTTCTGGAACTCTTAAAATACAAATGTCCTGTTTGAAGTCACCGAGTTCCTTAAATGTATTGTTTTATATAATTCCTATTTCTTTTCTTCAGTTTACTTCCCATTCTGTCTTCTAGGTCACTAAATTTTTCTGCTGCTTCTACCTAGTGTTCATTCCATCAAGCACATTTCTCATTTTGTTTATTGAGCCCTTTCTCTCTTCTGTATCATGCCTTATTTCTGTTAAGGGTTTCATTCATGTCCTCCACTCTTGTCTCAAGTCCAGTGAGTACCCTCCTGATCATTGCCTTAAATTCTCTATCAGGTATATTACTTATATCTGTTTCACTTAGATCTCTAGGCATGGCCTTGTCCTGTTCTTGCATTTGGGATAAATTTCTCTGTCTCCTCATTTTTTTTCTGCATTTCTGTGTCTATTTCCCTGTGTTGAGAAAATCAGCTATGTCTTCTGTTCTTGAAAAGAGTTACTTTATAAAAAAGAGGTCTTGGAGTGCCCTGCAATAGAGTGTCCCCTGTTCACAGAATCTGGCATTTCAAAAGAGTATTCTGTGTGTGATGCCTATAATCTGTTGTTGTGTCTGAGTCACTTAGGTTCCTTTCAGTGCACTTGTCTGCACTGACATTCTGCCTGTTGTGGGCTGTGCTTGTTCTCTGTAGTGTTAGTAGGACCCAGGCACACCAGTTCTGAGGGAGCATGGCCACCAGGGAACTTGGGAGTGGGCAGCAGGATTAGCAAAATTTCCATTAGGCCGCAAATCCTATGCCAGATCTCTCGAAATGCTATAGTGGCTGGGGGCCATACACCAGCAGTTGGAGGCACAAGGTGTGAGTCATAGTATGCAGCAATGTCTGGGCAGGGTACATGTGCAGCTTTAACAGAACTTACCTTGAGGTCAGGCCTGAGTTATATTTTGCAGTGCTTGATATTGACCCACAGATCTTCAAGTTTGTTTATTTTTAACTTTATTGTTCTGTTTTTAGATTGTGACCTACTGATTTTTCATTCATTGTTTTTTTCTTCACCATTTCAAATCTGTTTGAGTATATACAATATATTTTTCATTTCCATTAATATGCTTTTCTTCTCTACAATAGCCATTGGATTCTTTTAGTTTCCTTCTCTTAGTATTTACTATTTGTTCATTATTTGAATATTCCTTGAACAGGATTTCCTTTAATTTTTTAATGTATTTATAATAGCTCTTTGAAGTCTTTGTCTTAAATCCAACCTCTGAGCCCACTCAGTGTCAAATTCTAATGGCTGCCTTTTTCCCTAGATATGGGTCATTCCTGTTCCTTTTCCCATCTCATATATTTTGGTCAAAAATTAGTAAAAAGCATTTGTAGTTGTACTCACAGTGAATCTGAAATCGGTTTTGTTCTTTGGAGGGATTTAGACTTTAACATGCCTGGAGTCAAACTGAAATCTCCAACCACAGATGTTTTTTCTTTTGCCTAGTTCTCTAAGGAGTTCCTCTGCACCTGCATAGTTCAGAGGCCAAACAGGCAGAGATTGTAGTCAGAGACTCTGAGTTAGTCAGGCTTTCATCCTCCTCTGTTTTGTGTAGATTTCACTGTGCATTCAGATGTGTGGCAAATTCACATGCTTTCTTTCAATTTTTGTTGGGTTCCCTGCTGTATCCAATAAGCACACATAGTTTAGCAGTTAACCAGGTATATATGGAAAGCTTATTGTATCAGTTGCTCTATAGCTTTCTCACATCCAAAATCTCCCTCTGAAATTTCTAACTGCTTTGTTGCCTGCTCCTGAGTCTGTCACCTCCAGCTCATAAAGCTGGATTTTCACTGCCCATGTTTGGTAGTTGGTGGAGCTTGGGAATGCTCTCAGACTCCCACCTCCCCTCCAAAAGTTAATTCTTAGTTATTACTCAATGCAGTACAGTAGCAGTTTCACATGAATTAGTATTTCCCAAGTTGTTGCCTACCTTTGGTTATTTTCCAGTGCCCTGAAATGATTGTCACAAATGGTTTTGTCCAGTGTATAGTCATTTTCTATGGAGCAGTCATCTGACCATCTCATGCTGTTGTTACCAGAAGTAGAGTCCCTAGATTACTTTAAGGATAAAAAGAAATAGTGTGCATTAAGTGTTGGGTATAGTTGCTGGCATATGGTAAGCACTCAGCAGGTGATAGAATCTGTTAAATAATAACAGGAAAAGCTAGATCCCTCAATGGACTCTCAGTATTATTCATCTTTTCTGGAACATAGCTTCCAAACTATGTGCTGGAGGATCCATCTCATCAGCCCTCAGGTTTCCTGTCACTTCCACTTTATGCAGGATTCCGAAATCCTCCATTTAACCACTGTTTCATACAAATACTATCATTTTCTGTGTATGTCATGATGTAGAAAGGCTTAGGAAGCATTACTCTTAGAGGAAAGCCCAGAACAGGATCCCTATTGGATGTTCTAGATCTGCTTCCAAACAAGTTCATGGGAACAAGTCTTTTAAGGTACTTTTCAAAGTTCTCTGAAATAGGAACTCCCTTACATATAAGACTCTCCATTCAATAAGTAATGTTGATGACTTGCAATGTGCCAGGCCCCTTTTCCCACCTTCTCTTAATTCCAGGAGTAAACCAGAGGTCCTGACTCCAGTGTGGCCCATGGTATTCTCTTCACTACCCTAAGGGATTGAAAGGCCCTAATTAGATGTGTGGCTTGCCAAAGACCTCTGGGTGTGTACATGCATGCATACATGCAGGAGATAGCTCTAGTAATAGCTCTGAGTATCCTGCCATATGTCTTCTAGGATAGTGCTGCAGAATAAGGTAATGGTGATCTTGGGTCACACAGTTTACAGTGCTGTATGGGAAATAGGCAGAACTTCATTTCAGTTATTTTCTTGTCTGGGGCCAGTCTTTTCAGTCACCAACACACAGTTACTGTTGCAGCCATCAGCCTTACTAGCTAGAGATGGACAATAATGTTGGTGCTCTAAGTCGTTGTTGGAATTTTCAAGTTTCTATTCCTGCTTGTGTGAACTAACCCTCACTAGAGTTCTTTGTGCCCTAGGCTTATGGGTTTATGCTAATTCGTATAACTTGGTGAATATATATCTACTTTCACAACTCTAGCATATTAACTAATAAATATTACATTTGAACTAACTTGGGTATTGCTTTTTACTGTTTATCTGTGTCCCAATTTGATTCAAAGAGGTTAACACTTTTATAGAGACCTATGATTTAATGGCAAAGTACATCAGCTTCCCACTAATGGATCATGTTTTGATGTTGCCACTTAATAAACCTTTTATGTAACTGTCAGCATTTCTGTGTGATACTAGCTTCAGTAAAAATAGCCTATGATGCCCACTTTTGAAGTAATATAAAGAAGACATGATTTACACATAATAAATTATGGCAAGAAAAATAAGCTTCACTGTTAAAAAAAAATACAAACAAAAAACACATTCCCAGGGAAAGGTTTACTGTTGGTAATTAAAATGCTTTACAGAAATGTTTCACTGAAAATAGTACAATGGTGAATTGTATTATTAGACTTACAAATCAAAACCCCAGTGAGATACCACATCACACCAGTCAGAATGGCTAAAATTAATGAGATAGGAAACAACAAATGTTGGCAAGGATGTGGAAGCAGGGGAACCCACTTACACTCTGGGTGGGAAGGCAAGCTGGTACATTCTTTACTCTGGAAAGTGGTATAAAGTATGGAGGCTCCTCAAGATGTTAAAAATAGAGCTGCCCTATGACCTACCAATTGCACTACTAGGTATTTACCCCAGAGGTATAAATGTAGTGATCCAAAGGGGCACCTGTGCCCCAATGTTCATAGCAGCAATGTCCACAGTAGCCAAACTGTGGTAAGAGTCTAGATGTCCATTGACAGATGATTGGATAAAGATGTAGTACATATATAAAATGTAATATATACAATATGACTCAGCCATTAGAAAGGATAAATACCATTTACACTGATGTGGATAGAATTGGAGGGTATTATGCTGATGGAAATAAGTCAGTCAGAAGGACAATGATCATATGGTTTCACTTTTATGTGGAATAAAACAGCATAGAGGGATCATAAGGGAAGGGAGGGAAAACAGAATGGGAAGTCATCAGAGAGGGAGAAAAAACTATGAGAGATTCTTAACTATGGGAAACAGGGTTACTGGAGGGGAGGTGGGTAGGGGGATGGGTAATTCGGTGATGGGCATTAAGAAAGGCTCATGATGTGATGTGCAATGGGTGTTATATGCAACTGATAAGTTACTGAACACTACATCTGAGACTAATGATGTACTGTAAGTTGGCTAATTGAATTTAAATAAAGAATAACATAAATTTTTCAAGCAGCTGCCAGTGCACAGTTCACACTGTAACAAGGGAAACATGGCTTCATCACACTCAAGTTGCAACAACCTCTTGTTCTTTAAATCTGTTTTTCATCTCTGCACAAGCAACTGCTAGTACAGAAAGATGTGTTAATTAAGTCCAGCATAGTTCATAAGGGAATTATTCTCTATCAACAAGAGAAGTTTTGAAGTCAGTGCCAAAGGTTTATCTGAGGTTTTGTTTTAATTTAATCAGTTCATGTTTGGGCCCCTGCAATTAATATTCTTCTTCTAAAATGATCCTGAAATCTATGTACCATTTCAAAGTTCTGTAGGTAAAATATCAGATAAATTTAAAAAGAAAAAGTCTGTGAGGTAACTTGGTAAAGTATTGAACCAAGATATTTAAAGCTTGAAATTAAATGTCACAACCATAGTTGCAGAAATATATAGGAAACATGAAGGATTTGTTGTTCATGACGCAATGGGTAGGCTAACGATGCTATATTCCACAGTCATGGAGGGATCCAAGCTCTTTTAATCTTTTCTCAGTCTTGCAGTGGGTTCTTGCACCCCTAATCACATGAGGAAAGTGAAGGTGAAGATGATCTCAAGTGAAGTTTCAGGGGCCAGGTTTGAAAGAGGTACATAGTACTTCTTCCCTCATGCCATTGACCAGACTAGTCTCTCAGGGCCGCCTAAATGAGCTGAAGAAATAGACTGTGATAATCTAAATAAAAAGATAAAAATAAAGATATTGATGAGCACCACTAATCTTGATCACAAGCATGGAGCTATACACTTACATAAATACATAACATGAGCTCTGAACAGGTGTATGAGGCCAATAAGCCTTACTTCTAAAAACTTAAATATTTGGTTATTATGTGAACTTCCTTTCATTTTGTTTTTTAATAAGATACCCCTTTTTATTGAGAGAAAATTGACAAATAGAGTTCTCAGAATGTAATTTTCAAGTTCATGTTCAAAGTTTCATTCAGGGAATACCATGTGCTTAGCCATTCGTCACTTGCTGTTAACTTTTATTAAAATATTTGTACAGTAAGCTTATTGTAGATAAACTTGTACTATACCAACTATGTAATACAATTATATTTTTCATCTCATTTGTATTTATAAGCATTTTATTTTCTCTTGAAATATCTTTTGTAGCTAAAACATTAAAAATATAATATGTAACTGACATATTCCCTGCAACATATCTAAAAGTTAAATATATACTGAAGAAAATTAAAAAAAAAAATCTGTTGCTCTACTGTGATATTTTCTGACTTATATTTTTAACTCCTAAGTATAGAAGGCATTTCTTAACCTCTTCTAAAGTACTTCTTCAATACTAATACTGTTTCACATGCACTTTTAGTTTAAAATAACATAACTTTGAATGAGCACTGATGTGCTTCTTTGGATGTATGACTATAAGGATCAATGCCTCCTGAAGATTACTAGAACCAAATTTCTTAAGTTTATCTGACACAATCACAAGTATTTTAAACTTCTAACTTTTGGTAGTAGTTAATAATTATGTTACTCTAAATCTGTCACCATTGAAAACTTTAAATATATTAACCTCTAATATATTAACAATTAAGAACATGAGAATATTCTACCAAGATCAGTCCCATCTTTCCCAAATGAAATGTTAGGAAATGTAATCAGCATTGAGTATCAATGAGGTATGGAGATGAATAAAAATAATTCCTATACTTAAGCTTGCATTCCAGTTCTGAATGGGCATGAGAGCTATTATGTGAATATGTGCGTGTCTATAACTAGAGATCTAGACATGAGAGTATCTTCCCAAAATGGACAGATGGAAAAGTGTCACTGAGTCTTTGGTGATTTTTAGTGGATGACATTTTTGGAATGTTTCAGAAGATATTAAGGACAAGATCTTTAAAAATAAAATGAGTTGGTTTACAACAAATGATGGAACGTTATATTTAAATCTGAGGAATCTGTATTAGCATGTAGGGGCTTACTTAATCACTATATTTTATATATAATGTTCACAGTGCAAGGATCATAAGAGTTCAAAATGGATAGTGGATGTGTAGAAAGATCAATGGATGGTCAAACAAATGAAAGTTAGAATCATTTATTTTTATTCATCCAATCAAAAACCAAAAGTAGTCCAAAACTATGTAATATCATAGAAGAAAAGATAAGCAAGAATTTCAAGAATGGGTCATACTCCAAAGATCATTTCACAAATGTTTTCTTCCAAACAGACCTCAGAGTTAAGGATATAGCCTGTAATTAACACATGCATAACAAGTTCATAGTAAGGTAGCTAGAACTTTATGAGGTAGTTCATTTCTAGGCTTTAAATCTTGGGTTAATGAGTCTGTGAGTGATGGCTCTTCAGGAATAAAGAGTACCAATGTGTATTTGCCCTAAAATCTTTCTTTCAAGAAGCATGGAGTATTCTCTTTGTGGGGAACTGGCAAAAAAAAATCTAGAGTTAACTTTCTCAAATCATTTCTTAGAATTGAGTCATTGTCTGGTTATCCTACATCCTTTCTGTCTTCTTGGCTGTTGGATTGCCCTTCTCTAGACCCTCTTCAAATTTGTCTTTTTGTCTTTTTTATTTCCTTGGTAGTTTTGGGATACTTTAAGGCTCATTTTAAAAAATTTATTGAAGTATAGCTGGTCACATAAAGTTATGCTGGTTTCATTTGTACAACATAGTGATTCAAATCTATACCTTATGTTATGCTCACAGGTGTAATTACCATGTGTCACCAACCAATCCTATTTCAGTATCATTGACTATATTCTCTATATCCTACCTTTTATCCCTATGACTCTTTCCATAACCAGAATCCTGCACCTCCCTTCCCCTTTCACCCATTTTACCCATCCCACACCACAGCCTCCTGCTCTCTAGCAACCACAAGTTTGTTCTCTGTATTTATGGGGGATTTATTTATTAATTTGAGACCGAGAGAGAGCATGAGTAGGGGGAGAGGCAGAGGGAGAGGGAGAAGCAGCCTCCTGCTGATCCAGGAGCCCAATATGGGGCTTGATCCCAAGACCCCGAGATCATGACCTAGAGGAAGGCAGATGCTTACCTGATGAGCCACCCAAGTGCCCCTGCATCTGCTTCTGATTTGTTTTTTAGATTTCATGCACAGGTGAAATCCTACAACATTTGTCCTTCATCGTCTTACTCCATTGAGCGTAATACTCCTTAGGTCCATCCATGTTGTTGCAAATGGCAAGACCTCATTATTTATGGATGAGTATTATTTTATTTGTGTGTGTGTGTGTGTGTGTGTGTGTATACACACCTAAACACTTTCATCTATTCATAGATCAGTGGACTCTTGAGTTGTTCCATGTCTTGGCTATTATAAATGATAATGCAATGAACATTGGGATGGAAATATCTTTTCAAGTTAGTGTTCTCAATTTTGAGGGTGACTACTCAACAATAGAATTACCAAATCAATGGTATTTCTATTTTTAATTTTTTGAGGAAATTCTATACTGTTTACCTGAGTGGTTGCACCAATTTATATTCCCACCACCTATGCATGAGGGTTTTTTTTTCCCTCCATAGCCTTACCAACGCTTGTTATTTTTTGTTGATAGTATCCATTCTGACAGTTAAAAGGAGATCTCATTGTGGTTTTGATGTGTATTTCCCTGGTTAGTGATGGAGAGCACTTTTTCATGTGTCTGTTGGTCACCTGTAGGTCATCTTTGTAAAAATTTGTATATTCGGTTCCCTGCCCATTTAATCAGATGTTTTTGTGTGTTAAGTAGTGTAAGTTCTTTATGTATTAATTATCCAAATTAATAGTTTGGATATTAACCCCATATCAAATACATCATTTGCAAATATCTTCTCAGTAGGTTGCCTTTTCATTTGTTTATCATTTCCTTTGCTGTGCTAAATATTTTTATTTTGGTGTAGCCCCAATAGTTTATTTTTGCTTTTGTGTCCCTTGCCTATCTAGAAAAATGTTATGGCCACCCTCAAACAGATTATTGCTTATGTTTTCCTCTAGGAGTTTTATGGTTTCAAGTCTGACATTTAGGTTCACTAATCCATTTTGAGTTTATTTTATGTGTGGTGTAAGAAAGTGGTCCAGTTTCATTCTTTTGCATGTAGCTGTCTAGTTTTCCCAAGCACCATTTATTGAAGAGACTGTCTTTTCCCTATTGTATATTCTTGCCTTCCTGTAATAGATTGATGGACCATACAAACGTGAATTTATTTTTGGGCTCTCCTATTGTGTGCCATTGATCTGTGTGTTGATTTATGGGCCATTACCATAATTTTTTGATTACTGCAGCTTTGCAATACAATATTGAAATACCTGGTATTTTGATACCTCAGTCGTTGCTCTTTCTCAAGATTGTGTTAGCTATTCAGGATTTTTGTAGTTCCATACAAATATTAGGACTATTCCAGTGTTTTGAAAAGCACTGTTGGTATTTTCACAGGAATTGGTTTGAATCTGTAGATCGCTCTGGGTGGAGTGAACATTTTACCAATAGTATTCTAATCCATGAACATGTATCTTCCATTTGTTCATGTACTTTTCCATTTCATCAATGTTTTATAGTTTTCAGGGTACATCTTTTTCTTGGGTTTATTCCTAAGTATTTTTATTCTTTTTGTGTAACTTTAAATGGAGTCTTTTAAAATTTTGTTTTCTGCTCCTTTTTTTGGTGGAGTCTTATGGGATTTTATTTATGGTGTCATGTCATCTGCAAATAGTGACAATTTTACTTCTTTACCAATTTGGATGGCTTTTATTTCTTGTTTGATTGCTGTGGTTAGGACTTCAGGTTATGCAGAATAAAAGTGGTGAGAGTGGAATCCTTGTGTTCTATTACCTGTGGGTTTTGCCATCAATGGTCTTTCTTATGTTTGAGGTATGTGTTCCATGTAATCCCACTTATGAGTTTGTATCACAAACAGCTGTTGAGTTTTATTATGACTTTTCGACATCAATTAAGATACCATTTTTATCCTTCATTTTGTTAATGTAGTATCAGTTGATTTTGTAAATATTGAACCATTCTTACACTCCCAGATTAAGTCTCACTTGATTGTGGTGAATGATTGTTTTACCGTATTGTTAAATGTGGTTTGCTAACTTTTTTCAGGAATTCTGGCATCTGTATTCTTTACGGATATTGGCCTGTAATTCTTCCTCCTGCTCCTCTTTGTAGTGTATCTGTCTCATTTTGGTATCAGGGTAATGCTAGCCTCATAGAATGAATTTAGAAGCGTTCCTTCCTCTTCTATTTTTTGAAATAGTTGGAGAATAGATAGTATCTCTTCTCTTAAATATTCTAGAACTTGTGAATATGTCTAGTTTTGGACTTCTGTTTCTTGACTTTCTTTACCAATTCAATTTTATTACCAATCATCTGTTCATTATTTTCTATTTCTATTTACTTTTGGAAGATTGTATGCTTCTAGAAATTTATCCATTTCTTCTAAATTGTCTAATTTGTTAGCATATAATTTTTGATAATCTCTAATCTGTATTTTTGTGGTATTGTTATTTCTCCTCTTCCTGATTTCAGTTGGGTACTCTTTATTTTTCTTCATGAGTCTTGTTAAAAGTTTATCATTTTGTTTATATTTTCAAAGAAAGCTCTTGATTTAACTGATATTTTCTATTTTGGTAATTTTTTAGTGCCTATTTCATCTGTTTCTGCTCTGATTGTTATTTCTTTCTTGTACTAACTTTTGGCTTTGGGTTTTTTTGGTTCTTTATCTAGTTCTTTAGATGAAAGGATGAATTGTTTACTTTAGATTTCTATTGCTTCTTTTTTTTTTTTTTAAAGATTTTATTTATTTATTTGACAGAGAGAAATCACAAGTAGACGGAGAGGCAGGCAGAGAGAGAGAGGAAGGAAGCAGGCTCCCTGCTGAGCAGAGAGCCCGACACGGGACTCGATCCCAGGATCCCGAGATCATGACCTGAGCCGAAGGCAGCGGCTTAACCCACTGAGCCACCCAGGCGCCCGATTTCTATTGTTTCTTGAGGTAGGTTTTTCTCGCTATAAATTTCTCTTAGGATGGTATTGTTGTGTCTCAAAGGTTTTGGACCACTATGTCTTCCTATTTATCTCCATGTATTTTATTTTTCTTTGATTTTTTTCACTGACTCGTTGGTAATTTAGTAGCATGTTGTTTAGCCTACATGTCTTTTTTTCCATTTTTTTTTCTTTTGTAATTGATTTCTAGTTTCATTCCATTGTGGCCAGAAAAAAAAAAAAATGCTTGATATGATCTCCATTTCAAATTTTTTTTTTTTAAAGATTTTATTTATTTATTTGACAGAGAGATATCACAAGCAGATGGAGAGGCAGGCAGAGAGGGAAATAGAGGGAAGAGGGAAGCAGGCTCCCTGCTGAGCAGAGAGCCCGATGCAGGACTCGATCCCAGGACCCCAAGATCATGACCTGAGCCGAAGGCAGCGGCTTAACCCACTGAGCCACCCAGGCGCCCTCCATTTCAAATTTATTGAAACTTGTTTTGCTGTCTCCCATATGATCTATGCTGGGGAATGTCCATGTGCACTTGAAAAAAAAGTATATTCTATTTTGGGTGTTCTGTTTATATAAGTGTATCTGATTTAATGTGCTATTCAAAAACATTGTTTTCTACTGCTTTTTTCTCCTCTGCCTGGATGACCTATCCACTGATGTAAATGGAGTGTCAAAGTCCCCTACTGTTACTGTATTACTGTCACTTTCCTCCTTTATGTCAATATTTGCTTTGTGTTTAGGTACTCTAATGTTGGGTGCATAGATGTCTACAAGTGTTATATCCTTTTGTTGGATTAATCCCTTTATCATTATGCAGTGCCCTTTGTCTCTTATTATAGTCCTTGTTTAAACGTTATTGTGTCTAAGTATTGCTATTCAGCTTTTATTTTTCATTTGAATTTGCATGGAGTAAATTATTTTATCCTTCACTGTTAGTCTGTATGTGTCTTTAAGTCTGTAGTGTCTTGTATGCATCATATAGATGGGTATTAGGTGTTTTGTTTACCATTCAGTCACCCTGTGTCATTTAGAGTATTTAGGCCATTTACACTTAGTTGATTTGTTTTTGCCATTTTGTTAATTGCTTTCTGATTACTTTTGTAATTCTCTTGCTCTTATCGATGAGTTTTAGTGCTATGCTTGATTTCATTTCTCTTCACTTTTTGTGCATCTGTTGTAAATTTTTGGTTTGTGATTACCATAAGGTTCATATATAACATCCTAAATCAATCTATATTAAGTTATCTTCACTTAAGTTTGAATACACGTTAAGGAAGTTTCATTCTTCCTACTTCCATGTTTTTTATGTATACTGTCCTATTTTATATCTTTATTTTGCCAGTCCCTGCAACTAGTAATATCTTATTATTTTTGTCTCTTAATCTTTATAATAGCTTTATAAGTGGTTCTACTACCTTTAGTGTATGTTTGCATTACTGGTGAAATTTTTTCTTCCATAATTTTCTTATAATTATGGTCTTTCTACTTAAAGTATGTTTAACATTTTTTATAAGGCCAGGTTAGTAGTGATAAACTCTTAACTTTTGTTCATCTAAGAAACTTTCTCCTTCAATTCTGAATGATAATCTTGCCAGGTAGAGTATTCTCAGTTGTAGGTTTTTTTTTTTTTTTTTTTTTTTTTTTTTTTTTTTTTTTTTTTACCTTCCAGTACTTTGTAGCCAGAAGGGAGTGGCATGATATAGTCGGTTTCTGACAAAAGTCATCTGATGTTGTTATTAGGAGGTTTCCCTTGTATGTAACTAGTTGTTTCTTGCTACTATTAAAATTGTCTTGATGTTTAATATTTGCCATCTTATTTTTTTAAAGATTTATTTAGAGAGTGAGCATGCAGTGGGGGAGGGCCTGAGAGAGAGGTAGAGAGAAACTGTAAGCAGACCCTGTGTTTAGTGTGGATCCCCACATGAGGCTGGATCTCAGACTCTGAGATCATGACCTGAGCCTAAACCAAGAGGTGGACACTCAACTGACTGTGCCACCCAGGTGCTCCTAATCTTTACCATTTTAATTTTTATGTGTCTTGATGTGGACCTCAGTGGCTTTTTCTTGTTTGGTACTTTCTGTCCTTCCTGAACTCAATGTCTGTTTCTATCCCCAGGTTAGGTAAGTTTTCTGTTATCATTTCTTCAAGTAATTTTCTGCCCTACCTCTCTTCTCCTCCTGGAACTACTATAATACAAATGTTTGTTTTATATTATCAAAAAAATATCACTTACTCTAACCTCATTTAATATTTTTTTCATTTTGCTGTTGAGCTTGGGTACTTTCCATTATCCAGTATTCCAGATCACCTATCCATTCTTCTATATCCTCTGATTTCCCAAAGCTTAGCTTTGATTTCAGTTATTTTTCAACTCTGGTAATTTTATATTTATTATCTAGATCTTTGCTGAAGTACTCATTAAGTTCATCTACTTTTCTCTCCAGTCCAGTGAGCACTTTTATGATCAGTACTTTGAACTCTTTATCGGATAGATTACTTATCTGCTCTGTTCTTTTTCTGAGGTTTTGTTTCTTTTAGAGCAATTTCCTCTTAATTTTCTGGGTGTATTTCTATGAATTAGGTGTAAAATCTACTTCTCCTAAACTTAGAGTAATAGTCTTGTGTGTGGCCATCACCAGTGTACACTTGTGTGCCTGGTGACTTTGGGTGGCTGACTAGAGCGGTGGCTGGTGGGGGTGTCCTGTGTCATTCTTTTCTGGGGCTACCCTGGTGGGATTGTTGGAGCCAAAGTATGCACAGACTGGTATGGTCCTGGGGATTTCTTTATCGACAGTACCTTGGCAGGGTTGCTGAAGCTGAAATGGGTACAAGCTGGAAGGTCCCAGGGCTTGCTTTGTAGAGGACATGCTTTTTCAGAACAACTGAAGGCAAAGTAGATGACAGCCATGGTGTCATGGGGCACTCTGTATAGAGGGTGCACTGGCAGGGTGGCTGGAGCTGAGACAATGTGGGCTGCAGGATCCCAGAACACTCCACATTAGGGGGTGTCCTGGTTGGGCAGCTGGGGCTGAGCTGGCACCAAATTGTGGGGTGGGGAGGGAGGTCCCTGTGTGTTTTGCTTAAGGGTGTTCTGTGAGTTGTCTGAGTCTAAAGCAGCTATAGGCTGAGAGGTCCTGAGGTGCTCTGCACTGGGGATGTTCCTAAAATTCTGGTGCTGAAGTGGTGCAGTGATTTGTGCCTGTGCCATTTTAGCAAAATGGCTGGAGCTAAGGGAGTACTGCCAAGGGGTATCCCAGTATGCACTGTACTGAGGCTACCTTGGTGGGACAGCTGGAGATAGTGTGCAGCAGAACCCCAGTTCTCCTTGAAGCAGCAGGCCAACTATAGTGCCCAGTTCCTCCCCCCATCTGTACTCTCAAAGTGGAGGGGTAGCATAAAGTATTGTGCTTACCATCACCTTAGATCCAGGGAGCGTTCTAGCCACTCCCCTGACATTTGGCAGGGATTCAGGGCTAGTTCCTTTGAAAGGGCAACTAGAATTTAAAATGGCAGCTTCTGCCTCCCCACCACCATGTTTCCCAGGGAGAAAAATTTGTTCCTGGTCCTTCAGTACTGTCCCTTCCTATGATAGTTTGCAACATCAGGGTTGGGGGTTTCTTTCTTTACTGTATCTCCATCTCTCTTGCCATTCTTCATTGTGCAGAAGCTGTTCAATCAGGCCTCCATTCTTCAGAAGGAATTGCTCTATATGAAAGTATAGATTTGGTTTGTTTGTGGAGAAGTTGAGTTCAGGATTTTCCTACATTGCCATCTTAGAGTCTCCCTGATTGTTTTGTCTTTCTTGAGGTTTAATAACTAGCACCACAGGCAATACACCAACTGACTTTTTAAATAAGTGTAACTACTGTTATCCATTTCATTTCTGGAGGTCCAGTCCTTCCTTCAGCACTGACACATTAGCAGATCTTGAATCTTTGCATTTGAATCCAACTTTACAATATACATTTCTCTTAACCTACATCTTCTCATTTGATTTTATAATAATCTTCCAGTACAAGGATGGGTTCTATAGTTCTCTTCACTTTACAGGTAAGAAAACTGAGGTCTAGGACAGGGAAAAGTCTTGACCAAGGTCACAATAATAGATAATGAAAGAGCCTGAACCTTTGATTCTTAGGGCCATGATAATGATGAGGATGAAGAGGAGGAGATACCATCTACTGCAGCTTATTAAAAATATACACAACTAATGAATCATTGAAAACCACATCAAAAACTAATGATGAACTAATAATAAATTACATAGAGATACTTAACTCTAGGCACCATGCTAAGTAACTTCCTATTTCCGTGTTATAAGCAGTCCTCCTAGCCGAAGGTCAAAATTGTTAAGGGATTTGCAAAAGCTCACAGGGCTAGTAAACAGCAGAACATAGTATCTAGGCAAGATGTCTGCCAGATGCAAAAGCTCATTATCTGGTATAGACCCTAAGACCCAGTCCATTGTTTTGGTCTTGGTACATCAGGCAATGACTTCACAAAACCAAATAAATAGTTTTGGGTCTGATCTGATAACTTGGGCTTGTTATCATTAGAGAGATATCTGTAAGGGTGACAGCCATCCCAGTTTGCCCAGGACTCCATGGTTTCCCTGATTGTTGAATTTTAGTCCTAAAGCTGAAAAGTCTTGGACAAACCAGGATGACTTGCTCACTGTAGGTCCTGTGTCCTTTAATGCATCTTGTTGGAAATTCCTGGTTTTTTAAATCCTAGTTTGCTATCTTGTTTCCTAGAAGAGCTAATTTATCACTGGAGTTAAGATATCAACTTTAACCAAGCAGAAAAGGAGGAATTTGAGCCCTGACAGGTAGAGGTAACTTTGAGTAATCCATAAGGTTCTTTGGCCTCTGAAGGCCTAAAGTAAAGAAAGACTGTATGTAGGTATCTATTATATACCAAAATGTAGTTTAATTGAATTGTTCTTCAAAATTATTTTTGTGAACTCTCCCACACTTAAATAAAAGTCAATTCTATGTATTTTTCCATTCCCTAAATGCTTAAATTTTATGATTTCTTAGAAGCCACTCCCTGCCTTTCCCTTATGTATTTAATTTGTGTCTATAAATTTATTCTTTAGTTGACATGTTCCCTAAGAACAACATCAGCATATAAACTGTTCCTTCATATGGTTTGAGATTGTGAAATCCATGCTTGCAATGCAACCATTAAACATGAATAAAGTTCTATTTTGTTTTATTAGAGTTTTGAGAGTTTGTATCTTAAAGCAAAGGCTCTAACAGCTTTCTTTTGCAATATAAAGTGGGTTTGTGGTCAGCCAGGGCAGAGTGGTTAGGCCCCAAAACTCATAATTCCTGTTATCACCACTTTCTTTTTTTTTTATAACACTAGTGTGTGTTGTACCAGGTTTTTTATGAGAGTTGAATTAAATGACAAATGGTTGGGTAGTAGTAGCCTAGGCTAAGGGGGAAATGTGATCCAAAAAAAAGATCCTAATGACTTGATTTTCTGTCATGGTGATATATCACAGACAGTTGAGCTGAGCTATTCATGTTGGCTACTATGATGGAGAAGAGAATAATGAATAAATGTATCAAGTGGCTGTAAGTACTATAATGAAACCCAACAAGATAAGAAGATAGAAAGTGAGGTTGGGGAAGTTGCCTCCAATAAAATGGTGACTGATTAGAGCTATGACTGAAGTGAAAGTGACCCATGCCTATGTCTGGTGGAAGAAAACTCCAGGCTGAAAAAATGTGAGAGATCAGTCAGTACCCTTGGATCACTTCCTTCGTCAAGGAAATGGTGGCATATACCGCAAGTTAAGAAGAGGCTAGTTAGTAGCAATGAGAATGACCTTTTACAGGCACCATGGTCTTTATATCCTGGTAGTTAGCAACTCTGTTCTTTAAATGTGAGCCAGAGTACCAAAAAAGGAAAAGCCACTGGGCTATCTACACTATGAGGGTGGCTGGGAATCTCAAAATATAGGGAGAAGATTCTCTTTAGGGTATTGGGAATTGTTTGACATATCTGGATACCCAACAAAAAGGACCCTGCCTTTTGAATACCCATAGCTCCTGAGAGAGTGGACAAAACCTCTACTTCTCTAAGATGAAAGATGACTGGGACCTTTACTAGAACACAGATTTACCAAGCATCAGGAGAGCCTTGTGCTGTGGAGAGACAGAGGTGTCTCATTGTTTCATTGGCAATAAGGTGTTCTGTTGGCATTCCTCACCCTGTTGCAGAATCACTCCACATATGAAGCTGATAATTTTTTCCTGAAGGGGAAATAGTAAAGGAGGTAAGAACTTAAAGGAAGAGTTCCTACAGCCTATCACCTTGAAGCTTTGCAGAGCTGACAGGTTATCAGGGATAAGAAACTTATATTGACATTTTTAGTAAAAGAATGTGAATAGCACAGAGACTGACCATGAAATATTACACTCCTAGAGGACACAGTGATGAGCTTAAGCATGTAGGTAATGGTGTATAAGACAAGCTTCTGATGTCAAGAGATATATCATCTAGTGAGGGAAAAATCAGACTTGCCTATCAAAAATTAATTTTTACAAATGAAAAGAACCTGAACTTCTAAGCTTTGTTCTGTAAAGTTACTAGGAAAATTGTCAAAAACCTATTAAACTACCATCTTGGTAGGCAAGGCAATAATTTTAGGCAGTAAGGACAAAAAAATAATACACATAGAAGCTTCATGGAGTAGGGTCTTAAAGGATCTAAAAAGAAAGTGAAACTTTCTTATAGGGAGGAGTATGAAAAGGAGTGGGGAGCGAGAATACTAATAAAAAAATAAGTGAACCACCAAAGCCTGAGAGAATCACCAACAAGATATTAGAGAACAATTCCTATATCTCAAAGTAAAAATAGTTTCTCTTCTTGAAGACTAGAGTAGAAAACCCCAGTAATTCATAGGATATCAGAAGACTACTCAGAAAGATCTACCTTCAGTAGTGAAGCAAAATTGTCTATGGAATGAAGCCTGCTCTAATCCTGACATTTTAAAGGAAGTTAGAGAAGAATCCAATTGTTTCCAGGTAATTTAACAGTGTCAAAGAATAAACTTCAAAAATATTTATAAGAACAAAAAAAAGATAAATAGTCAAGATGGAAACAACGATGTCAATTGGTGGATGAATGGATAAGGATATGAGACACACATACATGCATATATATACTATACACACACATGCACAAATACTACTCAGCCACAAAAGGAATAAAATCTTGCCATTTGTAACAACATGGAGGACTTCAAGGGTATCCTTCTAAGTAAAATAAGTCAGAGAAAGACAAATACCATATGATATAATTGGCATGTAAAATCTAAAAAACAAAGATGAACAAACAAAACTCATGAATACAAAGAACACAGGGATGGTTACCAGTGGAGAAAGGGCCTGGTGTGCAGGCAAAATGGATGAAAGGGAAGGTACAGATTTCCAGTTGTGAAATGAATAGGAATGTGGTGTGAGCCTGGTGATTATGGTCAATGGTATTGTGCATATTAGAAGGTTCCCAGGAGAGTGGATCTTAAATATTTGCATTACAAGAACAAAGTTTGTAACCTTTTATGATAATTAATGGTGACTAGACTTACTGTGGTAATCATTTCACAGATAAGGATTGAATCATACTGTATTCCTGAAACTAATGTTTCATATCAACTCTTACTCAAAAACAATTATGTCCAGAACCCAACAAGGTAAAATTCCCAGTGTCATCCAATCAAATATACCAGCCATGCAAAAGAGTAGGAAAATAAGTCATGATGAGGAGAAAAATTAATCAATAGAAACAGACCCACAAATGCTGCCAGTGATACAGGTAAGAACACTTTTTCTTTCATTTTATTTTTAATTTTTATTTAAAATTTTATTTTATTTTTTTTTATAAACATATAATGTATTATTAGTCTCAGGAGTACAGGTCTGTGAATCACCAGGCTTACAACTTCATGGCACTCACCCCAATGTCCATAACCCCACCACCCTCTCCCTACCCCCACCCCTGGCCACCCTCAGTTTGTTTTGTGACATTAAGAGTCCCTTATGATTTGTCTCCTTTCCGAGCCCATCTTGTTTCATATTCTTTTCCTACCTCCCAAACCACCCACATTCCATCTCCACTTCCTCATATCAGGGAGATCATATGAAAGTTGTCTTTCTCTGACTGACTTATTTCGCTAAGCATAATACCCTCTAATTCCATCCACGTCATTGCAAATGGCAAGATTTCATTTCTTTTGATGGCTGCATAGTATTCCATTGTGTATATATACTCCACTTCTTCTTTATCTATTCATCTGTTGATGGACAGCTAGGCTCTTTCCATAGTTTGGTTATTGTGGACATTGCTGCTATAAACAATCGGGTGCACATGGCCCTTTGGATCACTATCTTTGTGTCTTTAGGGTAATACCCAGTAGTGCAATTGCTGGGTGGTAAGGTAGCTCTATTTTCAGCTTTTTGAGGAACCTCCATGCTGTTTTCCAGAGTGGTTGCACCAGCTTGCATTCCAAACAGTGTAGGAGGGTTCCCCTTTCTTCGCATTCTCACCAGCATCTGTCATTTCCTGACTTGTAAATTTTAGCCATTCTGACTGGTGTGAGGTGGTATCTCATTGTGGTTGATTTGTATTTCCCTGATACTGAGTGATGTGGAGCACTTTTTCATGTGTCTGTTGGCCATCTGGATGTCTTCTCTAGAGAAATGTCTGTTCATGTTTTCTGCCCATTTCTTGATTGGATTATTTGTTCTTTGGGTGTTGAGTTTGCTAATTTTTTTATAGATTTTTGATACTAGCCCTTTATCTGATATGTCATTTGCAAATATCTTCTCCCATTCTGTGTGTTGTCTTTTGGTTTTGTCAACTGTTTTCCTTTGCTGTGCAAAAGCCTTTGATCTTGATGAAGTCCAAATAGTTCATTTTTCCTCCTGCTTCCCTTGCCTTTAGCAATGTTCCTAGTAAGAAGTTGCTGCTGCTGAGGTTGAAGAGGTTGCTGCCTGTGTTCTTCTCAAGGATTTTGATGGATTCCTTTCTCACATTGAGGTCCTTCATCCATTTTGAGTCTATTTTCGTGTGTCGTATAAAGAAATGGTCCAATTTCACTTTTATGCATGTTCCTGTCCTATTTTCCCAACACCATTTATTGAAGAGACTGTCTTTTTTCCATTGGACATTCTTTCCCACTTTGTTGAAGATTAGTTGACCATAGAGTTGAGGGTCTATTTCTGGGCTCTCTATTCTGTTCCATTGATCTATGTGTCTGTTTTTGTGCCAGTACCATACTGGGCAAGAACGTTTTTTAACAGTCATTTCATAATATTCCATATGAACAAGAGGGTAGATAAGATAGATCATGTAAGTAGAGATAGAAAACATGAAAGACACAAATTAAAATTCTAGAGATAAAGCTGTCTAAATATACACTGGACGAGTGAACACATCACCAAAAAAGATGTACAAATGGCCAAATCAACATATGAAAAATAGTTTGTAATTAGCCATTAGGCAAATGTGAATTAAAACTACAATGTGGGTAAAAGGTGACTTCAAACTTTGGACCTTGAGTAACTGGAATATTTATGGTATGCATGATTATTAATATAGGAAAGCTAGTTAGAACTGGAAGTAAGGGATTGAATCTTAGATATGATACGTTTGAGGTAATAGAGGAACATCCTGAGTGGAAATATTTATCAGACAGATGAAGATATAGAACTAGAACTTGGAAGACACGTGATGTCCAGATATATAATTAAAAGAAATAGAGCCATGTAAGCTATACCTAAATGATTTTTTCTTGATGATACAGTGTTCTATGTATGTTTTGTGTATGCTCATGTGTGTAGTCATGTGAAAAGCTTATGTTTCATTGCTTTGAAGTAGCAAGCACTCAATTGTCTAAATTAAATTACATTTGGTTAAATGAGAAACAGCATACTCAACCCTTACCTATTCCTCTTGTTCAGAGTGACACGAAGTTAGAAATCCTGGGGAAAATGCATTTTAATACTAATATTTAGAAAAGATCAATGTTAGCTTTAAGTCTAATCCTGCATGCAAGTCATTTTTCATAGGTATGCCTCATCCTTCATGGCTACTGTCAAAAACAATACACAGTCCCTAGCACACCTCCCCTCCAAGTCTGTGTTAGGAACACCATTAACAATTATAGCCAAATAGTAACATGCTGTATCACTAATGGAGGAAATGAGATAATTAAGTCTTAGCATCCTTGGATTTAAGCCTAATATTAGATTGAACTATGTAAGGAAATGTTCTTTTAGAGAGAGCCATTTGCACAAATGGCTGAATTTGGTGAGGGTATTGGCTAAGAAGTTCTTGCTTGCAGCTTCCTATCCATTGAAAGCATGACCGCTATGGATATCCCTGGGTATTTTTCAGCTCGACTACTTTATGTAGACAAAGAAATTTCCATTCTGGCATCCCAAGTATCAAGCTGATTAGCATAAGCATTTGTTGATCTTTCAGTAGTAAAAACATAGTAGTATTCAAGTCAATGATATGAAATTGAAAATGTTTAGGTCAGCACATTATCAATAAAACGACTTTTAGAGGCATTGAAATCCATTCAAAACTGATGCCTAGAAGCATTTTGTCTCAAGAGTGTTTCCTCTGCCAAATATCAAGTAAGGATTTTAACACAGAGACCTATGTTTGAGCAAAAATGTCCTTTCTGTAAAAAGCAGGATAACACTAAGCAGTGTTTTTTGTTTGTTTGTTTGTTTTTTTAGCAGTGTTTTAATCAATAAGCTTTCATGAATAGAATACCTATAAAATTCTTTTGTTTTGGGGGGTGTGTAGGGTGTTTTTTTAAATGTGAACTTCTATTGGCCTCATACACAAGAATAACACACAAAAAAATATGCACAAATGATACATGTTCAGTTGAATGACTTTCCAGAAAGTGAACACACCTATGTATTTGATAACCAAAGACTGAAAATTACCAGCACCTAGAATCTCTCTTGAGTTCCTCACAGTCCTTGCTTCTCTCCTCAGGGTTAACCACCATTGTAACTTTTAACACTGTTACTTAGTTTTACTTGTGTCTGAATTTTATGTAAATGGAATCCTATTCTTCAGGTCTGAGTTTCTTTCACTCAACATTGTGTTCAGGAGAGGTGTCAATGTTTGTGCATGCATGATGGTACAGTGTTCTCTTATGCATTCTCTTATCTCAATGTATCCATTCTGTTGATAGACATTGAGTTTTCAGTTTGGGACTATGACAATTATTACTACTATAAATGTTCCTTTATGTCTTTTGGTAAACATAGGGGTATAGTCCTGTTGGGTATATGGTAGAACTTACTGAAACATTGGGTAGATACTACTAATTTCACCTAAGAAGTTGCAGTGTACATTTTCATCACCAAGCTTTGTAGTTGTTGCATAACATAGCTAATAGTTGATCCTTAAAAACTTGGGTATGAACTGCTCAAGTCCACTTCTATACTGGATTTTTTTTTAAATAGTACTGTAAATGCATTTTCTCCAAGGATTTCTTAACAGTTTCTTCAGCATGCTTTGTTGGAAGAATACAATATATGATACATATAACATACAAAATGTGTTAACTGACTTTGTGTTATCAGTAGGGCTTCCAGTCAACAATAGTTAGGTTTGGGGGGAGTCAAAATTTACACATGGATTTTCAAATACGCAGGTGTCAGTGCCCCTCATCTCTGTGCTATTCAAGAGTCAACTGTATGTGGTATTATTTGCCTTTAATTTGAGCCATACCAGTGGTGGTACTGCACTGAGTTTTAATTTGCATTATTCTGATGATTACTGATGAGCCATTGGTGTGTTTGGCCATTTTCAATGTCTTTTTTCATAAAGTGCTTATTTAAGTCCTTTTCTCATATTTCTGTTAGATTATCCTTGAGTTGTAGGAGTCCTTTATATATTTTGGATATGACATCTTATTGGAAATATATGGTAGTCATAATTAAAATTTGTAAAAAAAATTGTAAATATCCTCTCGCATTCTGTTGTACCTTTTGATAAATAGAATTTCTTCATTTTAAAGTAGTCTAACACTTCAGCTTTTTTTGTCTACACCTTTTTTTTGTTTTTAGAAATTTTTGCCTATCCTGAGGTTTTGAAGACATTCTATTTTTTTTTTCCTTTGGATTTCTCCTTTATTAAGAGGTTTTTTTTTAATTTTTTATTTTTTATAAACATATATTTTTATCCCCAGGTGTACAGGTCTGTGAATCACCAGGTTTACACACTTCACAGCACTCACCACCAAAGCACATACCTTCCACAATGTCCATAATCCCACCCCCTTCTCCCAAACCCCCTCCCCCAGCAACCCTCAGTTTGTTTTGTGAGATTAAGAGTCACTTATGGTTTGTCTCCCTCCCAATCCCATCTTGTTTCATTGATTCTTCTCCTACCCACTTAAGCCCCCATGTTGCATCACCACTTCCTCATATCAGGGAGATCATATGATAGTTGTCTTTCTCTGCTTGACTTATTTTGCTAAGCATGATACACTCTAGTTCCATCCATGTTGTTGAAAATGGCAAGATTTCATTTATTTTGATGACTGCATAGTATTCCATTGTGTATATATACCACATCTTCTTGATCCATTCATCTGTTGATGGACATCTAGGTTCTTTCCATAGTTTGGCTATTGTGGACATTGCTGCTATAAACATTCGGGTGCACGTGCCCCTTTGGATCTTTAGGGTAAATACCCAATAGTGCAATTGCTGGGTCATAGGGCAGTTCTATTTTCAACATTTTGAGGAACCTCCATGCTGTTTTCCAGAGTGGCTGCACCAGCTTGCATTCCCACCAACAGTGTAGGAGGGTTCCCCTTTCTCTGCATCCTCGCCAGCATCTGTCATTTTCCTGACTTGTTTATTTTAGCCATTCTGATTGGTGTGAGGTGATATCTCATTGTGGTTTTGATTTGTATTTCCCTGATGCCGAGTGATATGGAGCACTTTTTCATGTGTCTGTTGGCCATCTGGATGTCTTCTTTGCAGAAATGTCTGTTCATGTCCTCTGCCCATTTCTTGATTGGATTATTTGTTCTTTGGGTGTTGAGTTTGCTAAGTTCTTTATAGATTCTGGACACTAGTCCTTTATCTGATATGTCGTTTGCAAATATCTTCTCCCATTCTGTCAGTTGTCTTTTGATTTTGTTAACTGTTTCCTTTGCTGTGCAAAAGCTTTTGATCTTGATGAAATCCCAATAGTTTATTCTTGCCCTTGCTTCCCTTGCCTTTGGTGTTGTTCCTAGGAAGATGTTGCTGCTGCTGAGGTTGAAGAGGTCGCTGCCTGTGTTCTCCTCAAGGATTTTGATGGATTCCTTTCGCACATTGAGGTCCTTCATCCATTTTGAGTCTATTTTTGTGTGTGGTGTAAGGAAATGGTCCAATTTCATTTTTCTGCATGTGGCTGTCCAATTTTCCCAGCACCATTTATTGAAGAGGCTGTCTTTTTTCCATTGGACATTCTTTCCTGCTTTGTCGAAGATTAGTTGACCATAGAGTTGAGGGTCTATTTCTGGGCTCTCTATTCTGTTCCATTGATCTATGTGTCTGTTTTTGTGCCAGTACCATGCTGTCTTGATGATGACAGCTTTGTAATAGAGCTTGAAGTCCGGAATTGTGATGCCACCAACGTTGGCTTTCTTTTTCAATATCCCTTTGGCTATTCGAGGTCTTTTCTGGTTCCATATAAATTTTAGAATTATTTGTTCCATTTCTTTGAAAAAGATGGATGGTACTTTGATAGGAATTGCATTAAATGTGTAGATTGCTTTAGGTAGCATAGACATTTTCACAATATTTATTCTTCCAATCCAGGAGCATGGAACATTTTTCCATTTCTTTGTTTCTTCCTCAATTTCTTTCATGAGTACTTTATAGTTTTCTGAGTATAGATTCTGTGCCTCCTTGGTTAGGTTTATTCCTAGGTATCTTGTGGTTTTGGGTGCAATTGTAAATGGGATTGACTCCAGGGGGCACCTGGGTGGCTCAGTTGGCTAAATGGGATTGACTCCTTAATTTCTCTTTCTTCTGTCTTGCTGTTGGTGTAGAGAAATGCAACTGATTTATGTGCATTGATTTTATATCCTGACACTTTACTGAATTCCTGTATAAGTTCTAGCAGTTTTGGAGTGGAGTCTTTTGGGTTTTCCACATATAGTATCATATCATCTGCGAAGAGTGATAATTTGACTTCTTCTTTGCTGATTTGGATGCCTTTAATTTCCTTTTGTTGTCTGATTGCTGAGGCTAGGACCTCTAGTACTATGTTGAATAGCAGTGGTGATAAGGGACATCCCTGCCGTGTTCCTGACCTTAGCGGAAAAGCTTTCAGTTTTTCTCCATTGAGAATGATATTTGCAGTGGGTTTTTCATAAATGGCTTTGAAGATATTGAGGTATGTGCCCTCTATCCCTACACTTTGAAGAGTTTTGATCAGGAAGGGATGCTGTACTTTGTCAAATGCTTTTTCAGCATCTATTGAGAGTATCATATGGTTCTTGTTCTTTCTTTTATTGATGTGTTGTATCACATTGACTGATTTCCGGATGTTGAACCAACCTTGCAGCCCTGGAATAAATCCCACTTGGTCGTGGTGAATAATCCTTTTAATGTACTGTTGAATCCTATTAGCTAGTATTTTGTTGAGTATTTTCGCATCTGTGTTCATCAAGAATATTGGTCTATAGCTCTCTTTTTTGATGGGATCCTTGTCTGGTTTTTATGGGATCCTATGCTGGCCTCATAAAATGAGTTTGGAAGTTTTCCTTCCATTCTATTTTTTGGAACAGTTTCAGGAGAATAGGAATTAGTTCTTCTTTAAATGTTTGGTAGAATTCCCCCGGGAAGCTGTCTGGCCCTGGGCTTTTGTTTGTTTGGAGATTTTTAATGACTGTTTCAATCTCCTTACTGGTGATGGGTCTGTTCAGGCTTTCTACTTCTTCCTGGTTCAGTTGTGGTAGTTTATATGTTTCTAGGAATGCATCCATTTCTTCCAGATTGTCAAATTTATTGGCGTAGAGTTGCTCATAGTATGTTCTTATAATAGTTTGTATTTCTTTGGTGTTAGTTGTGATCTCTCCTCTTTCATTCATGATTTTATTTATTTGGGTCCTTTCTCTTTTCTTTTTGATAAGTCGGGCCAGGGGTTTATCAATTTTATTAATTCTTTCAAAGAACCAGCTCATAGTTTCATTGATTTGTTCTATTGTTTCTTTGGTTTCTATTTCATTGATTTCTGCTCTGATCTTTATGATTTATCTTCTGCTGGGCTTAGGGTTTCTTTCTTGTTCTTTCTCCAGCTCCTTTAGGTGTAAGGTTAAGTTGTGTACCTGAGACCTTTCTTGTTTCTTGAGAAAGGCTTGTACCGCTATATATTTTCCTCTCAGGACTGCCTTTGTTGTGTCCCACAGATTTTGAACCGTTGTATTTTCATTATCATTTGTTTCCATGATTTTTTTCAATTCTTCTTTAATTTCCCGGTTGACCCATTTCTTTTTTAGAAGGATGCTGTTTAGTCTGCATGTATTTGGGTTCTTTCCAAACTTCCTTTTGTGGTTGAGTTCTAGCTTTAGAGCATTGTGGTCTGAAAATATGCAGGGAATGATCCCAATCTTTTGATACTGGTTGAGTCCTGATTTAGGACCAAGGATGTGATCTATTCTGGAGAATGTTCCATATGCACTAGAGAAGAATGTGTATTCTGTTGCTTTGTGATGAAATGTTCTGAATATATCTGTGATGTCCATCTGGTCCAGTGTGTCGTTTAAGGCCTTTATTTCCTTGCTGATCTTTTGCTTGGATGATCTGTCCATTTCAGTAAGGGGAGTGTTAAAGTCCCCCACTATTATTGTATTGTTGTTGATGTGTTTCTTTGATTTGGTTATTAATTGGTTTATATAGTTGGCTGCTCCCACGTTGGGGGCATAGATATTTAAAATTGTTAGATCTTCTTGTTGGACAGACCCTTTGAGTATGATATAGTGTCCTTCCTCATCTCTTATTATAGTCTTTGGCTTAAAATCTAATTGACCTGATATAAGGATTGCCACTCCTGCTTTCTTCTGATGTCCATTAGCATGGTAAATTCTTTTCCACCCCCTCAGTTTAAATCTGGAGGTGTCTTCGGGCTTAAAATGAGTTTCTTGGAGGCAACATATAGATGGGTTTTGTTTTTTTATCCATTCTGATACCCTGTGTCTTTTGACAGGGGCATTTAGCCCATTCACATTCAGGGTAACTATTGAGAGATATGAATTTAGTGCCATTGTATTGCCTGTAAGGTGACTGTTACTGTATATGGTCTCTTTTCCTTTCTGATCTACCACTTGTAGGCTCTCTCTTTGCTTAGGGGACCCCTTTCAATATTTCCTGTAGAGCTGGTTTGGTGTTTGCAAATTCTTTCAGTTTTTGTTTGTCCTGGAAGTTTTTAATCTCTCCTTCTATTTTCAATGATAGCCTAGCTGGATATAGTATTCTTGGCTGCATGTTTTTCTCATTTAGTGCTCTAAAAATATCATGCCACTCTTTCTGGCCTGCCAGGTCTCTGTGGATAAGTCAGCTGCCAATCTAATATTTTTACCATTGTATGTTACAGACTTCTTTTCCCGGGCTGCTTTCAGGATTTTCTCTTTGTCACTGAGACTTGTAAATTTTACTATTAGGTGATGGGGTGTGGGCCTATTCTTCTTGATTTTGAGGGGCGTTCTCTGAACCTCCTGAATTTTGATGCTCGTTCCCTTTGCCATATTGGGGAATTTCTCCCCAATGATTCTCTCCACTATACCTTCTGCTCCCCTCTGTCTTTCTTCTTCTTCTGGAATCCCAATTATTCTAATGTTGTTTCATCTCATTTTGTCACTTATCTCTCGAATTCTCCCCTCGTGGTCCAGTAGCTGTTTGTTCCTCTTTTGCTCAGCTTCTTTATTCTCTGTCATTTGGTCTTCTATATCACTAATTCTTTCTTCTGCCTCATTTATACTAGCAGTGAGAGCCTCCATTTTTGATTGCACCTCATTAATAGCTTTTTTGATTTCAATTTGGCTAGATTTTAGTTCTTTTATTTCTCCAGAAAGGGCTTTTATATCTCTCGAGAGGGTTTCTCTCATATCTTCCATGCCTTTTTTGAGCCTGGCTAGAACCTTGAGAATTGTCATTCTGAACTCTAGATCTGACATATTACCAATGTCTGTATTGATTAGGTCCCTAGCCTTTGGTACTGCCTCTTGTTCTTTTTTGAGCATTGTATTTTTCCATCTTGTCTTTTTGTCCAGATAAGAGTATATGAAGGAGCAAGTAAAATACTAAAAGTGTGTCAACAACCCCAGGAAAATATGCTTTAACCAAATTAGAAGAGATCCCAAATCGTGAGGTGGGGAAAAGGGGATGAAAAGAGGTTCAAAAAGGAAGAAAGAAAAAAAAAGAAATTAGAAAAAAAAAGAAAAGAATTAAAAAAAAGAAAACAAATAAGTAAAGTATAAAAAAGAAAAAGTATGTATATTATATAAACTAGTTAAAAAACTTTAAAAAAGAAAAAGGTAAAAGTTAAAAAAAAATGTAATCAGAAGGCGAGAAAAAAATAAAAACAAAAATGAAAAAGAAAAAAATTAACTGCAAGCCTAAAAAAAAAATCACAGGGAAAAAGCCATATGTTCCGTGCTTTGCTTTCTCCTCCTCTGGAATTCTGTTGCTCTCCTTGGTATTGAAACCGCACTCCTTGGTAGGTGAACTTGGTCTCCGCTGTATTTCTTGTTGATCTTCTGGGGGAGGGGCCTGTTGTAGTGATTCTCAAGTGTCTTTGCCCCAGGAGGAATTGCACCGCCCTTATCAGGGGCTGGGGTGAGTAATCCGCTTGCGTTTGCTTTCAGGAACTTTTGTTCCCTGAGCGCTTTCCATAGAGTTCTGGAGGACGGGGAATACAAATGGCGGCCTCCTGGTCTCCAGCCCGGAGGAGCCGAGAGCCCAGGGCCCCACTCCTCAGTGCGTCCTCAGAGAGCAGCGCCCAGTCTGCCTGACCTCCGGCCGCGCTCTGAGCTCACCGAGCCTGCGACTGGTTCAAGGTAACACCGAGCTGTGAGCTTACTGTCGTGAGCTTACTGTTGGCACTGTCTCTGTAGCCGGCTTTCCCGTTCCAATACCCGCAGGCTCTGCGACACTCAGACACCCCCGATCCTTCTGTGACCCTGCGGGACCTGAGGCCACGCTTACCCCGCGTGGGATTCGCCCGGGTTTAGCCCCTGGAGCGATTTCCCTCAGCGGAACAGACTTTTAAAAGTCCTGATTTTGTGCGCCGTTGCTCCGCCGCTTGCCGGGAGCCGGCCCTTCCCTCCGGGGTCTATCTTCTCTTCGCTTTGGATTCACTTCTTCGCCAGTCCTACCTTTCAGAAAGTGGTTGTTTTTCTGTTTCCAGAATTGCTGTTCTTCTTCTCTTTGATCTGCCAATGGATTTTCAGGTGTTTGCAATCTTTAGATAAGCTATCTAGCTGATCTCCAGCTAGCTGAAGTAGTCTAGGCCTGCTACTTCTCCGCCATCTTGACTCCTCCCCCCCTGTTTCTTGTGTTTTTCAATTAGCCATTCTGATAAGTGTGAAGTGTGAAGTGATACCTCATTGTGGTTTTGATTTGCATTTCCCTGCTGATGAGTGATGTTTAACATCTTTCCATGTGTCTGTTGGCCATCTTTATATTTTTTGGATACTGATCTCTTACCAGATATGTCATTTGCAAATATCTTCTTCCATTCAGTAAGTTGTCTTTTTGTTTTGTTGATTGTTTCCTTTGCTTTGCAGAATATTTTTATTTTGATGTAGTCCCAATATCTTATTTTTGCTTTTTTTTTTAAAGATTTTATTTATTTGACAGACAGAGACCACAAGTAGGCAGAGAGGCAGGCAGAGAGAGAGAGAGATGAGGAAGCAGGCTCCCCGCTGAGCAGAGAGCCAGATGCGGGGCTCTATCCCAGGACCCTGGGATCATGAACCGAGCCGAAGGCAGAGGCTTAACCACTGAGCCACCCAGGTGCCCCTTATTTTTGCTTTTGTGTCTTTGCTGTAGGAGACATATCCAGAGAAACATTGCTGTAGCCAGTGTCCATGATATTATTGCTTCTGATTTCTTTTAGGATTTTTATGGTTTCAAGTCTCAGATTTGTGTCTCTACTCCATTTTGAGTTTATTTTTTGGGTATGGTATAAGAAAGTGGTCCATTTTTATTCTTTGCATGTAGTTGTCCAGTTTTCCTAACACCATTTGAAGAGACTGTCTTTTTTCTGATTACATATTGTTCCATCCTTTGTCATAGAGTAATTGACCATATAATTGTAGGTTTATTCCTGGACTCTTTATTCTGTTCCATTGATCAACCTGTCTGTTTTTATACCAGTACCATTGTGGTTTGATTACTATAGCTTGTAGAATATCTTGAAATCTCAGATTGTGATACTTTCAATTTTCTTCTTTTTCAAGATTTCTTGGGCTATTCAGGTTCTTTTATGATTCCATACAAATTTTAAGATCGTTCTATTTCTGTTAAAAATGCTGTTGGTATTTTGATAGGGATTGCATTAAATCTGAAGGTTGCTTTGGATAGTATGGACATTTTAACAATAACTGTTCTCCCAATTCATGAGCATGGGATATCTTTCTATTTGTTTGTGTTGTCTTCATTTTCTTTCATCATTGTTTTATAGTTTTTGGAATACAGGTATTTCACCTCTATGGTGACATTTTATTATATTTTGCACTAATATAAATGAGATTGTTAATTTTGCTTTCCACTACTTTGTTATTTGTGTGTAGCACTGCATTGGATTTCTGTATATTGGTTTTTGAATCCTTTGATCTTACTGAATTTATATATCTGTTCTAGTCATTTTCTGGTAGTCTTTAGGATTTTCTAAATATAGTATAATGTCATCTGCAAAGGGTGAAAATTTTACTTTTCCTTACCAATTTGGATATCTTTTTATTTCTTGTCTAATTGCTGCAGCTAGGATGCCCAGTACTATGTTCAATAAAAGTGGTGAGAGTCCGTATTCTTGTCATCTTCCAGATCTTAGAGGAAGAGCTTTCAGTTTTCACCATTGAGTATGATATTAGTTGTGTATTTTTCCTAATAGCCTTTATTATGTTGAGATACATTCTCTCTAAAGCCACTTCACTGGCAGCCTTTATCATGAAAGATTTTACCATGAGAGGTTGTACTTTGTCAAATACTTTTTCTATTGACATGATATATGGTTTTTTTCCTTTTTCTTGTTAATATGATGATTAATCTCTGCACTCTTTTTTCTCCCTGAGGCTTTGTCCTGTTCTTTCCTTTGGATCATATTCCTCTGCCTCACATTTTGTTTGACTTTCTCTCTTTCTGTGAATTAGACCTAATAGCTATGTCTCCTAAACTTGAAGGAATGGCCTTGTTTTTAGATGCCCCCAGTGTCAACTGTGTGTACCTCATGTCACTGCGTGGCTGGTAGCTAGAACTGTATCTGGCATGGGATAAGGGTCTGGGCCACTTTGTGCTAGGCCACTTTGATGGGAAAGCCAGAACTGAAGTATGTACAGGCCATGGGGGTGGGGCTGTTCCAGTGTTCTTCATCCAGGGTGTGTCCTTAGAGGACAGCTGAAGCTGAAGTGAGTTCCAGTCAAGGAATCCTGAGTAAGTCTGTGAAAGGGCACTCTCACAGTCTGGCTGGAGCCAAAGCAAGTGGAAGCCAGGGATAGTGGTGTATTTTTCTGGGGTATAGAGATCTGAGGTGGGTGTTGAAGGTCCTGTAGTGCTCTACTCAGGAGACACACTGCTAGGATGACTGGGACCATGGCAGGCATAGGCCAGGCAATCCTGGGTACTCTGCACAGGGAGATTCTGATGGAACAACTAGAGCTAAAGTGGGAGTAGACTGGGAGGTTCTGGGGTGCTCTATGTCATTGGTATCCTGGAGAGTCATTTAAAGCTGAAGTGATAAAGACCTGGAGTGTTCTATGGTGCCTTGTGCCTATGTTGTCTCTGTGAGATGACTGGAGCTACAGCAAGTGGTTTTGAGGTGTGTCTTGGTGTGTACCATGCTCGAGCCATCTTAGGATCTGGAACAGGTGTCTGGAACTTGATGAGGGACAAATCAGCTGTGTGGCATCTAGACCCTGCTCATTATGAAGCTGAAAAGGGGATCCAATCCATGGCATGGCCACCCTTTGACACAGAAAGTTCCAGAGTTTGATGAAGGGCTAGTTTTTTTTATGTAGTACTTGCACTTTTAAATGGTAGCTTTTTTTCTTTGCCCCAGGGGAGACAAATCTCAGTTCCTCAGTTCTGTCCCCTCTTTCCCTGCTGCAGTTCCTAACATCAAGGGTAGGTATTCCTGTATTACAGTGTCTTCATCTTTCTGCTCCTCTCTATGTAGTCCCTCTGTCCTCTGTTGTGCAGAAGCTGTTCAGACAGTCCTCAGGTCTTCTTCAGAAGGAATTCTTGATATATAGGTATAGATTTGGTTTGTCCATGGAGGAGGTGAGTTTAGGGTCTTCCTATGTTAGCATCATGAATTCTCCTTGTAATTCATCTATTTTAACTGATGTTTAAAGCTCCATTTTTGTGGAGACCTACAACTTACCATTTCTACTACTGGTGGAAATTCACATTTTTCTTTGTTCTGTGATTATGAAATAAATCTGTGTTGAACACTCCTGTGTGATTTTCCTGGTGCACATGTGCATGAGTGTTTTCAATTTACTAGTTAACACCAAACTGTATTCTTTCAAGGTGCTACTCCAATTTATATTCAATTGAGCAAAGAGGCAAGTTTCAATTGCAATTTTCCTGATACTGTCAAAATTGAAGAACTGTAGTTGTGAAATGGTGTCATAGTTTGGTTTTCATTTCCACTTCCCTGTTTACAATAATACTGAGCATCTATTCATATTTTTATCATTTATTTCTTTTGAAATACATGTTTATATCTTTTGCCCATTTTCATAAATACGCACTCTGTTTTCATGTTGATGCTCATCTTCTGATTGATGCTTACATATCTTCTTTCCATGTGTGACTTGACTTTTGACTTTTTCTACAGTATATTTTGATGAAAAGCTCCTAAATTTAATAGAACTGAATTAATCATAAATTTATTATTTCTGCATCTTGTTTGACAAATCCCTTTCTACCCTGAGGCGATTTCTACCCTGAAGTTATTTTGTCTACCCTGAAGTTATTTTGTCTACAAAGTCTTCTAAGGTTTCACCTTTCAGTTCTTAATCCAACTTAAATTGTGTAAAGGCCCAAGTTAATTTTATTCCCATGTGAATAACTAGTTGTCCCAGTTATATTTATTAAACAGTCCATCCTTTCCCTACTGACCTGCAACACTACATCTGTCAATGATCAAGTTTCTCTTTAAGAATCTACTGCTGACCTAATTGTCTGTCCTCATGCCAATTCCACAATCTTAATTACTATAGCTTTATAATATCTTGATATTTATGACAAGTCACTCTACTTCTTCTGTAGGAGTACTTGCCTCTTCCTCACCATTTGCTGTTTCAGTATTGTTCAGATTTGAATTATCCAATTTTAACAAATAAATCAAAATTTTGATTGAAATTAAATATGCTGTGTTTCTGTTTATTTGTCACCTTTAATTTCTTTTCATAACATTTTATCATTTACTCTTTAAATAATTTGTGTATCTTTTGTTATAGATGTGTTGCTAAATACCTTATATTTTTGTGGATGATATATTTTTACATAATATTTTATGTGTTGATAATTTATAGAAATTCATAGGACTTTTGAATTTTAATTACATAGCAGTTGACCATGCTAAATTCTCTCACCAGTTGTATAACTATAGATATTCTAAAGTTTTCTATGTGGTTAGTCATATCATCTATGAAAGCTGACATTTTTCTTTTTAATACCCCTACCCTTTGTGTCTTGTTTATGTTGCACTAATTCTGTTGAATAAAAATGATGGGGCACCTGAGTGGCTCAGTGGGTTAAGCCGCTGCCTTCGGCTCAGGTCATGATCTCAGGGTCCTGGGATTGAGTCCCCCATCGGACTCTCTGCTCATCAGGGAGTCTGCTTCCTCCTCTCTCTCTTTGCCTGCCTCTCTGCCTACTTGTAATCTCTCTCTGTCAAATAAATAAATAAATAAATAAAATCTTTAAAAAAAATGATGACCATAGCCATCTTCATTCTTGATTCAAAGAAAAAAGTTTTGAGTACTTTATGGCTGAGTGATGTGTGTAGATCAGAAACAGAATAGGTTGTCTCATACTATGTTACATGACTCTAAGCTGCTTTATATTTTATAACTGTTTCTTTATGTTTTCAATAATTTCTTGAATGTACTTTCTGTATTCCCTCCTTTCATCACCTTATATCATATTCTTTATCTCAGACATTATACTATATCCAGCTCTCCACCTGTTTTAGTCAATAGTATTGTACTAAAACAGAGTCATATCTACTTGTTTCATATCATCTGGGTTGTGAACCATACTATGTCAGAATTGAATAGTTGCAACAGAGACTGTATGGCCTACAAGCCTAAAATATTTACCATTAGGTCCTTGGCAGGAAAACTTTTTTCCAAACTTTACTCTCCCTGATCACTTCAACATCAGCAAGCTGTACAGGTCTAATTCTGCTCTTAGTTGTTTCTTCTGACTTTTGCCCATGGTGGCTTATTTCCTGGTATCCTTAATAAGTATTGATAGTTTGGAACTTCATCTGTGGGAATTCTTTGAAAGATTTCCTTTTTTCTGCTAGGAACCTAGAGACAGGTCATGTCACAAACCAAGTTCTCCCAGGGAATGAACTCTGCGTGGAAAATCTTCATGGAAGCACTTTACTGAGGAGTACTCTCACAAATGAACAGCTATAAGGGAATGAAGGAAGTACAAATTAGTAGGAAACTTGAACTTCTATGCAGTTAAAACAGATTTCACAGTATATTTTTTCCGTTTTGTCGAAGATTATTTGCCCATAGAGTTGAGGGTCCATATCTGGGCTCTCTCTACTCTGTTCCACTGGTCTATGTGTCTGTTTTTATGCCAGTACCATGCTTTCTTGGTGATCACAGCTTTGTAGTAAAGCTTGAAATCCTGTAATGTGATGCCCCCAGTTTTATTTTTGTTTTTCAACATTTCTTTAGTGATTTGGAGTCTCTGCTGATTCCATACAAATTTTTGGATTATTTGCTCCAGCTCTTTGAAGAATACTGGTGGAATTTTGATCAGAATGGCATTAAAAGTATAGATTGCTCTAGGCAGTATAGACATTTTAACAATGTTTATTCTTCTGATCCAAGAGCATGGAATGGTCTTCCATCTTTCTGTGTCTTCTTCAATTTCTTTCATGAGTGTTTTCTAGTTCCTCAAATACAGATCCTTTACCTCTTTGGTTAGGTTTATTCCCAGGTATCTTATGGTTCTGGGTGCTATAGTAAATGGAATCGGTTCTCTAATTTCCCTTTCTGTATTTTCATTGTTAGTGTATAAGAAAGCCACTGATTTCTGTACATTGACTTTATATCCTGCCACATTGCTGAATTGCTGTATGAGTTCTAGTAGTTTGGGGGTGGAGTCTTTATATCTTTCCAATATAAAGAATCATGTCATCTGCGAAGAGAGAGAGTTTGACTTCCCTATGACCCTGCAATTGCACTACTGGGTATTTATCCCAAAGATACAGATGTAGTGAAAAGAAGGGCCATCTGTACCCCAATGTTTATAGCAGCAATGGTCACGGTCGCCAAACTGTGAAAAGAACCAAGATGCCCTTCAACAGACGAATGGATAAGGAAGATGTGGTCCATATACACTATGGAGTATTATGCCTTCATCAGAAAGGATGAATACCCAACTTTTGTAGCAACATGGACGGGACTGGAAGAGATTATGCTGAGTGAAATAAGTCCAGCAGAGAGAGTCAGTTATCTTATGGTTTCACTTATTTGTGGAGCATAACAAATAGCATGGAGGACATGAGGAGTTAGAGAGGAGAAGGGAGTTGGAGGAAATTGGAAGGGGAGGTGAACCATGAGAGACTATGGACTCTGAAAAACAATCTGAGGGTTTTGAAGGGGCGGGGGGTTGGAGGTCGGGGTACTAGGTGGTGGGTATTATAGAGGGCATGGATTGCATGGAGCACTGGGTGTGGAGCAAAAATAATGAATACTGTTATGCTGAAAATAAATAAAAAATAAACTAAAAAAAAAACATTTCACAGAGAACAGTAAAGCAGGGCTGGCCCTTCAACAACATTTCAAGTTAAGACAAGGGACACAAGACTTTGTGCCTCAGCATAATTTAGTGTGTACATTTGGGCTACCCCTGGGAAGGAATCTTAATCTTAAGTGGAGCCCCCTTTAGCTGTGAAAAGCTTTTTATTTTTGTGTAGTCCCAGTAGTTCATTTTGGCTTTTGTTTTCCTTATCAGAGGAGAAATATCCATCAATATTTTCGAAATGCCAAAGTCCAAAGATTACTGCTTTTGTTTTCTTCTTGAATTTTTATTATTTCAGGTCTCATATTTAGGTTGTATCCATTCTGAGTTTATAGAAGTAGTTCAGGTGCATTAACTGCCTGCAACTGTCCAGTTTATCTAGCACTATTCATTAAAGATTGTTTGCCCCCCCAGAATTAAATGTATATATTTTTGCCTCCTTTATCACAGATTAATTGATCATATAAAAATGGGTCTATTTCTGGACACTCTATCCTGTTCCATTGCTCTGTGTGTATCTTTGTGCCAGTATCTTACTCTTTTGATTTCTATAGCTTTATAGTGTATCCTAATGAATCTGATATCATATGTCTTTTTACTGGAGTATTTAGTCCATCTACATTCAGAGTAAATAATGAAAGATATGAATTTAATGCCATTGTATTAAACTGTGAAGTCACAATGTCTGTAGATTATCTATTCCTTCTGTTATTTGTTACTTTTGGGTTTTATCTTTACTTAAAGGATCCCCTAATTTAATAGTTCTTGAAGAGCTGGTTTAATGTTTGTGAATTCCTTTGGGAAACTCTTTGTCTCTTCTATTCTGAATGACAGCCTTGCTGGGTAAAGTATTCTTGGCTGCATATTTTTTCCCCATTTAGCACCTTGAATATATCATGCCAGTCCTTTCTGGTTGGGCAGGTCTCTCTGGGCCTGTCTGCTGCCAGACTTATGTTTATGCCCTTATATATTAAGGACCTCCTGTCCCAAGCTGCTTTCAGAATTTTCTATTTATCTCTGAAATTTTCAAGCTTCACTATTATATGTCAAGGTGTTGACCTATTTTTATTAATTTTGAGGGGAATTCTCTGTGACTCTTGGACTTGAATGTCTGTTTCTTTCCCTAGATTAGGGAGTTTCTCAGGTATAATTTGTTCAAATAAACCTTCTGCCCCCATCACTCTCTCTTTATCTTCTGGAACTCCTATTATCCAGATATTATTTTGCTTAATGGAATTGCTGAGGTCTCAAAGGTTCCCTTCATGATCCAATAGTTGTCTTTCTCTATTCTTTTCCTTATTTTCCATTATTTTGTCTTCTGCATCACTGAATCTCTTCTATGTCATTTATCCCCACTATTAAACCCTCCATTTATGACTGCATCTCAGTAATAGTAATTTTTTTTTTATTTTGGCCTGATTAGATTTTAGTTCTTTTATTTCTCCAGTAAGGGATTCTCTAGTATCTTCTATGCCTTTTTCAAGCCCAGCAAGTGTTCTTCAGAATTGCTGTTTTAAGTTCTAGTTCAGAGATCTTACTTATATCTATATTGATTAAACCCCTGGTAGTGAGTACTACCTCCTATTATTTCTTTTGGGGTGAATTTCTCCATCTCATTATATCAGAGGGAGAGAGGGAGGAAGGAAAACAGTAACAACAATAGGGGGAAAAACCCCACAAGAATTCAGAAGAAAACAAAACAAGAGAAAATCAAATAACCAAAACAGAACAAAACAAAACAAACAAAGAACACTAGATCCTGGTGTATTTTGGCTTGTTAAAAAAAACTAGATCCCCAAATAGGAAATAAAGAAAGAAAAACATATATACAAAAATAAAATATAGAATGAAAGGAAACCCGAACATATATTTATATATATACATTATATATATAAAAGAATTGAAAAAAATAAGAAAATAGCTGAAAAGAATAAAACTGAAATACTAAAGAATTAAAAAAAAATGCAAGTACTATATACTGTTTTCCCCAAGAGCAGAAGATTATATAGTTTTCAATAATTGGTAAACTTGGCAGTAGCCAGCTGTTCCTGCTAGTCTTTTGGGACAGAGACCTGTTGAACTGATTTTCAGGTGCCCTTACACATGTGGAAATATGCCTCTCTTTCCAGGGCCAGGTTCAGTGTAAGTGGCTCTGGACTCTGCTATGTGATGCTTTTTGATCACTGAAGGCTTTCTGCAGTGATGAGGGGAATGAAAATGGTGGTGCTGCTCTCTAGCCCCAGAGCTGAAAGTTTCCACCCCCACCCCCACCTCTTCAGTGAGCCCTCACTGGAATGTAGTCAATTACTTGTGTCCCCTCGTTTCTGTCCCAACTCTGAGTTCACCCAGTCTGTGACCGAGCATTTATCTCAGGCATGCGACGGATTTTCAAGTCTCCAAATTTTAGAGACTTTTGCAGAACAGACCCATGTTGTTCCTTCTGAGGAAGGGAGGGGGATATCTCCATGCTTCTGCCTGCCTAGACACCTTCTAGGAGAATGGTCCTGCGACTGTGCAGTGATTCACAGTTTATGGCAACCCCAAGCACAAAGCTGATGCCCAGGCTTTCTGTCTGTGGCTGGCTTCCCCATCTGATAACTGGGAACTCTACAGCATCAGTCAGCCCCCCGCCCCCATCCTTCTTATGACCCTGGGGATCCTGAGACCATGCTGTCCCACCTGGGATTCTACCTTGCTTCACCACGAAGCACCTTTAAGCCAGAGATATCCCCCACTGCAGCAAACTTCTAAAAGTTCAGATTTTGTGTTTTGATGCTTATAGTAATTTGCCATAGTCTCCTTAAGCCAGCTCCCTCCCCACTCCCATATCCTCTGATATATCACACTACCTACCTTCCAAAAACTAGTCACTTTAATTGCAGCATTTCTTTTCTCAGATCTCCACTTGTTTTTACAGGTGTTCATAATGGTTTGATAACTAGCTGAATTCCAGAGACCAGACAAACTTAGGGTCCCCTACTCCCCTGCCATCTTAATCCTTCCCCCTGGTAGTACATCTTAAAATGTAGGATTTTGATACCTTCAGCTTCATTCTTTTTCAAGATTGCTTTGGTTATTCAGGATCTTTTGTGGTTCCACACAAATTTAAGGATTATTTGTTCTATGAAAAGTGCTGTTGGTATTTTGATTGAATCTGTAGATTGGATTTAGTGATGGACATTTTAATAAAATCAATTCTTTCAATCCATGAGCATGAAATATCTTTACATTTGTATCATCTTCAGTTTCTTTCATCAGTGTTTTGTAGTTTTCAGAGAAAAGGTTTTTCACCTCCATGGTTAAGTTTATTCCTAAGTCTTTTATTATCTTTGGTGCAACTGTAATGAAATTGTTTTCCTTTTTCTTTTCTTTTTAAATTAGGCCCCATGCCCAGTGTTGAGCCCAAGGCAGGACTTGCACTCATAACCCTGAGTTCAAGTCTTGAACTGAGATCAACAGCTAGACCCTCAAACAACTAAGCCACTCAGGCATCTCTGGAATTATTTTCTTAATTTCTTCTTCTGTTACTTCATTATCAGTGTATAAAAGCACTGAGCCAATTTCTGGGTTATTAATTCTGTATCCTGCAACTTTACTAAATTTACTTATCAGTTCTTACAATTTTTAAATAGATTCTTTGGAGTTTTCTATGTAGAATATCATGTCATCTGTAAATAGTGATGGTTTAACTTCTTTACAAATATAAATGTTTGTCTTGTCTGATTTCTGCAGGTAAAACTTCTAGTACTATAGTGAATAAAAATGGTGAAACACATCCTTGTCTTGTTACCGATCTTAGGGGAAAACTGTTTTTCACCATTTAGTATAATGTTAGTTGCGGGTTTTTCATGTCTGGTCTTTATGATGTTGAAGTATGTGGCCCTGTGCACTTTTTTTTTTTTAATCATTTAAAGATGGTGTATTCAGTCAGATCTTTTTTCTGAATCTATTGAGATAATTATATGGTTTTTATATTTCCTCTTAATGACATATCGCATTTTTATATCAAATATTAATTCATCTCTGGAATAAATCTCACTGATTCTTTTGTATTGTGAATTCAGTTTTCTCATATCTTCTTGCATATTTTTGCATCTATATTCATCAGAGATATTGGCCTGTAGCTTTCTTTCTTTCTTTCTTTCTTTTTTTTTTTAAGTGTGTTTTCCTAGTTTGGGGTGCAGGATAATTGTGGCCTCATAGAATGAGTTTGGAAGCTTTCCTTCCTCTTCCAATTTTTGGAACAGTTTGAGAAGAATAGGTATTAACTTTTCTTTGAATGTTTGATAGAATTAATCTGTGAAGCTATCTGGTCCCGGACATTTGTTTCAAGTTTTTTGATTACTGATTGATTCCCTCTTTTCTTTTTTCCCCTAGTAATCAGTCTGTTCAGATTTTCTCTTTCTTCCCAATTCAGTTCTGGAAGATTGTATGTTTCAAGGAATCTATCCATTTCTTCTAGGTTTTCCACTTCGTTGGCATATTATTTTTCATAGTATTTTATTATCCTTTGTATTTCTGTGGTGTTGGTGCTTATTCCTCTTACATTTCTGATTTTTTTTTTTAGAATGCATATTTCAATTAACATCTCTTAAAAATTTTTATTTAAATTTAACTTAGTTAACATTTACTGCGTTATTAGTTTCAGGAGTAGAATTTAATGATTTGTCAGTTGTCATTTCTGATTTTGAGTTGTCTCTCTTTTTTTTTTTCATGAATCTGGCTATAGGTTAACTAATTTTTTTTATTTATTTTTAATCTTTCCAAAGAACCACCTCTTAGTTTCAGTGATCTTTTCTCTTGTTTTTTTGTTTGTTTGTTTGCATATTTACTATCTCATTCATTTCTACTCTAATATGTATTGTTTCTTTCCTTCTAGTTCCTTTAGTTATAAGACTTAAATTGTTCATTTCAAATTGTCTTATTCCTTAATAGTAGGCCTAGATTGCTATAAACTTCACTGTTAGAACTGCTTTTTCTGTGTCCCAGAGTTTGGACCATTGTGTTTCCATTTTTATTTGCCTCCATATATTTTTTTAAATCTTTTGCTTGGATTTCATTCACTCATTTGTTGTTTAATACTATGTTTAGCCTTCATATGTTTGTGTTTTTTTCCAATTTTCTTCTTGTAATTAATTTTTAGTTTTATATCATTGTGGTTGAAAAAGGTGCTTGATATAATTTCAATATTCATTAATCATTTTGATATAATTTCAATATTCATTAATACATAATCTATCTTGGAGAATGGGCATATGCACTTGAAAAGAATGCATAGTCTGTTCTTGGATAGAATGTTTTCTATATATCTGTTAAGTCCATTTGGTCCAATATGTCATTCAAAGCTACTACTTTCTTATCGACTCCTGCCTGGCTGATCTATCCATTGTTGTAAATGGCTTGTTCAATCCCCTACTATTATTGTATCTGTCAACATCTCCCTTTATTCTATTAATATTTGCTTTATATATTTTGGTACTCCTATTTTGGATGCATATATATTTACAAATGTTCTATCATCTTGTTGAATTGATTCCTTTATCATATAATGCCTGCCTGCTTGCTTGCTTGCTTGCTTTCTTTCTTTCTTTCTTTCTTTCTTTCTTTCTTTCTTTCTTGTTAGAGACTTTAAGTTCCATATCTGCTGTTCTAATTATTGTTACTTCAATTTTTTTTGTTTGTTTCCATTTTCATGAAATGTCTTTTTTCATTCCTTCACTTTCAGTGTGTGTATGTCTACATTTAAAGTAATTTTTGATAGGTCTGTACATCTTGTTATTTTGTTTATTGTTTTCGGGGTGTTTTGTAGTTCTCTATTCCTTCCTTTCTTGCTTTCTTCCCCTGTATTTTGATGACTTTCTTTAGTGTTAAATTGGCTTCTTTCATCTTTTTAAAATGTTTCTATTATAGATTTTTGATTCACGGTTACCATGGGATTCACATATAACACCATTTGTTATAGCGTATAGCAGTCCATATTAAGTTGGTTTACTTAAGTTTGAATCCATTCTAAAAGCACTACATTTTTACTAACCCCATCATATTTTATGTTTGTAATGTCATAATTTACATCTTATTGTGTATCTTTTGTAGATATATTTGATTTCCTACTTTTGTGTTTTAACCTTCATACTGGCTTTTTAAGTGAGTGATCTATGTTTACTATATGCTTGCTCTTGTTTGTGTTACTTTGATTATTATTATTATTATTATTTACTTCTAGTTATCTTTTCTCCTCACTTAGTAAATTCCTTTCAACATTTATTGTAAGGCTGGTTTAGTGGGGATGAACTTCTTAAACCTTTTTGGGGAAACTCTATATCTCCTTTTATGCTGAATGATAACCTTTCTGGGTAGAATATTCTTTGTTCTATTTTGTCCTTCTTAGTACTTTGAATATATCATTTCACTTTCTTCTGGCCCACAAGATTTCTTCTAAAAAACCAACTTATAGCCTTATGGGGTTTCTTGGTGCATAACTTTGCTTTTCTCATGTTCTTTTTAAAATTCTCTTTGTCTTTAATTTTTGAGGTTTTAATTATTATGTGTGTTGGTGTGAATGTTTTTTGGTTTATCTTGTTAGGGGCTCCCTATGCTTCCTGGGCCTAGATACTTGTTTCCCTCTCCAGGCAAGTGAATGTTTCAGCAATTATTTCTTCAAATAATTTTCTGCCCCCTTTTGTCTTCTTCTGAGACCCCTGTAAGGTAAACTTAGTGGTCCCTTAACCTATTATAATTTTTTATTACTTTTTTCTTTTTGCTACTCAGGTTGAGAGCTCTCCATTACCCTATCTTTCCCAATCACTGATCCATTCTTCTTCATCCTCTAATCTGCTATTGATTCCCTGTAGTATATTTTTATTTCAGCTTTTATATTTTTTAAAAGATTTTTTATTGATTTATTTGACAGAGAGAGATCACAAGTAGGCAGAGAGGGAGGCAGAGAGGAAGGGAAGCAGGCTACCTGCTGAGCAGAGAGCCCCATGCGGGACTGGATCCCAGGACCCTGTGATCATGACCTGAGCCGAAGCCAGTGGCTTAACCCACTGAGCCATTTTTTAACTCAGACTCATTATTTTTACATCTTCTAGCTCTTTGTTGAGGTTTTTAGTATATTAATCCACTCTTCAAGTCTGGTGAGTATCATTATGACCATTACTTTGAACTGTTTATCAGATAAATTTCTGTTTTTTTTTTAAGATTTTATTTATTCATTTGACACAGAGAGATCACAGGTAGGCAGAGAGGCAGGCAGAGTGGGGGGGGGGGGTCAGGCTCCCTGCTGAGCAGAGCCTGATGTGGGGCTCGATCCCAGGACCCTGAGATCATGACCTGAGCCAAAGGCAGAGGCTTAATCCACTGAGCCACCAGGCGCCCGTATCAGACATATTTCTTACCTCCATTTCATTTAGTTTTTTTCCTGTGATATAGGCCTATTCTTTCATTTACCACCGATTCCTTTGTCTCTTTGTTTTGGCTAACTCTGTTTCTATGTTTTAGGTCAGCTATGTGTCCTGGTTTTGAAATTAGTTGCCTTGTGCAAATGTCCTGTGGTGCCCTGTAGCACAATACCCCCTCATCACCAGAACTGGACACTCCTGGGTTGTCTCGTGTATGGATTGCATGTTACTTCCTATTGTGGTTGAGCTATGGATACTGTGGGTGTGCTGGTGGGTGGGACTGGACCTCAGCCCAGCTGGCTGCAATGACTCACTTTCCCTGTGAAAAGTGTGTCCACTGCTGGTACACTGGGTAAGGTTGTTACCTGAGCTTTGAAGCTTATGGGCTCATTGATGGGTACAGCCTGGCTGCTATTAACCACTGTGACAGCTGTGGGCACACTAAAGCAGAGAGCTTGTTCACTGTGTAGCCAGCTAAGAGATCCAACTTCAGGAAATGTGAGGGCCCTGGTGTCTGGGGATATCCTCCCTGCACCATTTCCAGGGCAGGAATCACTTTGAAGGATTGCCAGTCTGAACCAGGGTTGCCTGCCAGTTGTGTTTGAGCAGGAATTGCTTTGGAAGGAGTACCTGGTAGGTTGGGTTGAGTAGGTCCAGAGGGAATGTGAGGGAGCAGGGGGTATTAGCAATGTAGAAGGAAAGTGCTAAAACAGGCTTCTATAAACATCCAATTATCTAGGCTAGGGTAGAGCAAGAAAAAAAGGCCCATCCACCCCTGCACCTCTGTTCTAGAGAAGTCTGTAGATCCCTATTTCTCTGACACATATCCTAAAATTAATTAAAAAAAAAAAAAGAAAAAAAAGAGAAAAATCTCCTTCACTTATATCCCAGGGGTTTTTAAACTGCTGCTTCTGTGGTGTGTCTTGGACTGGTTTTTTAAGGGTGGGGACATGGTCTTCTATCACCCCTCAATTATCTCAGATTTAAGGACTGCTTATTTTCAAAGTCAAACATTATGGGGACTTGTCTTCCAAGTATGGGTGCCCAAGGCTATGGGTGCCCAGTGTGATGGATGGGGGGTGGAGTGGGGTCTGATTCGCTTTTCTGTGCTTGTGATATCCCTTCTGTTTGTGGTTGGTTGCACTGGGGGTTTGGCTCCTCTGTCTCAACCTTTTTTTGAGGTGGTCTTCTCTATGACTAGCTATAGAAGTTCTCTTCCACCAGTCTCACAACATTTCAACAGTTAGTTACAATATATATAATTGTTGCCTTGTTGTGCACTGGGGACAAGGTGAGCTTAAGAACCAGTTTCGTTATCTCATTCCTTAAAAATAACTAAGTAAAATGACCGTTATTATGCAGGGTCCTTTTGGTTACAAGTAGGACAGCTGACTCAAACTGACTCAAACTGGTCTATACAGTAAAATTTTTATATTACATAACAGGAGGCCCAGAGGTAGGACTAGCTTAATTGCTTGATTCAACAAGATTACCAAAGACCCAGGTTCTTTCTTTCTCCCCACTCAACAGTCCACAAAGTCTGCTTCACTCTACAGCTCATTCCCTTCCTAATTACAGGCTTCCACTGGCAAATACAGTTATTCATTTCCTTGTTTACATTTAACAGGAAAGTGACCGCCCCCCTCACCATGAAATAATAATCCTTCCCTTTAATTTGATTTGTAGCTAATAGAGGACTCCTGTCTGAAGCATGGAAACTCAGAATTTGACCCCAAGTAAGCATGCAATCTAGTTAGCAAAAGGAAATAGAAGGGGGGTGGGGAAAAAGTAAAGGGCCTGCCACCTTTACCAAAGCGTAGACAGATGGAAACCACATAGAAAGTTGCCATTGGGGCAATTCAAATGAAAACTCCAGTGAGCTCTCACTGCACACCTATCAGAGTGATTCAAACCAAATGCGCCAGAGAGGGAGAGAGAGACCCCACCACCAAATGCAAGGCAGGATGTGGAATGACTGGATCACTCCCGCATCACAGTTGGGAATGGAAAATGATAGAGCTGACTCTTGAAAACAGTTAAGAGTTTCTTTTCCTTTTCCAAGCCGTGAGTTACATTCCCGTTCACATGCAGTATAATATCAATTTCAGGTGTCCAATAGAGTGGCTCAACCCTTCCACACAGATTCTTTGAGAACTAGACTTGCTACCGCCCTAGGAGCAGGTCATGGCACTATGGCATTTATCTTAGAGAAATCAAAACTTAACGTTTGCTCCAAAGCCTGTAGGGGAATGTATCTGTGTCCTTATGAAAGCAGTGGGGCTGCCAAGGGGGTGGAAGGGACTGGAGTGGTTGGATATTGACACTTGACAGGGCTGCTGTAAGTGATAAACTCCTCTTGCTTCTTTGAAGGCCCCTTCCCCTTAATGGTGGTCCTGAGGACGAGGAGAATAGGAATGTCAACGATTTCAATCGCTTTCAACCTGCCAAGCATTAGAACACCATCTCTTCTACACTAGTTCACTCTCGTCTTAATCCTCAGTATCCCAAAGCAGACAGGTGGGGTCTGGTCCAAGAGGGGTTGCAGGCAGTGTCCCTTCCCCAGGCCATCTCCCCTCTTGCCCAGAAGCCCAATGACCAGGTCCCAGGCTTTCAACTCATCTAATTTCTGTGCCTTCTCTAGGGACACCAGGGAACTTCTGGGCTCTTTTTCTGGCTTCAAGGAGGCTCTGCAACGCTGGGACTAGTGCTCTCAGCCGACTTGGACCACACGGCCAGTTGTCTCCTCCTGCATGGGCCACCTATTGGCTCGGGTGGATCAGGTGAGGGCATGTCCTCTCAGAGAGATACATGGAGAACAGAATAGAGGACCTCTTTCTGGCATTGTTTACCCTAATCTCTCAGTGGTTGCTACCATCGCTTGACTTCCCTGGAATTTCAAGCCCAGGAGAGGGGGGTGGGTCAGCAGCCAGAACTGTGGCTTCACCCTTGTGTCTTTTTTGAATGTTTTCCGCAACCCAGAGGGCTTCCGACAACACCAATTGATAACCGCATATGGTTTCCGTGGGCCAGGCATCCAGGTGCATCTAGCCAGGGACCTGTGTCTCAGGATCTCTCACAAGGCTGCAGTCAAGATGTCATGTGGGTCTTCAGTCATCTCCAGGCTTGTTGGTGGGAAATCTGCTTGTGTGCTCACTCGGGTGGCTCCTAGCAGCCAGAGGTCCTCCATTGCGGTGAGCAAGAAATATTCATTCCTTGCCACATGGGCCTCTCCATCATACAGCCCACAAGGAGCAGGCGGCTTCCCTCGAAACCAATGGTGAGGGAGCGAGAGCAAGCCCAAGAGGAGACCAGTGTCTTTGTCTACGAGCCTCAGAAGGGACATGCTATCTATCTCTCGGGCCATATTCTGTCCTTTCAAAGTGAGGCAGGAGTTCCTGACTCTAATCCAGTGGTAGAGTATGGAACACAAAACGAGGTGTACCCACGAAGGGAATCGTTGGAGACCCTGAAAGGCTGCCCTCCATGCTTTGCTGGGACTTTACCTCAGCTAGGCATCACCATAATCCTTGCATCCAAACTAGAACGTGACCTATGAGAAAATTTTGTCAAGCCCTTCTGGGATCCTTACAGCAGCTTGCCTAGAAGTTCCTTGCACAAGGGAAGGGTGCCTGTGTGGCTTAGTCAGGTCAACGTCTGACTCTTGATTTCGGCTCAGGGCGTGGTCCCATGGTCTGTGAAATCCAGCCCAGCGTCTGGTTGTGCACTTGAGTGGGAAGGCTGTCTAGGAATCTCTCTCTCCCTGCCCCTCCCCCGCTTGCATGTGTGTGTGCCCTCGCTCTTTCTCTCTCTCAGAAATGAAGAAGCAGAAGTCATCGTAGTGGTAGGAGTGGTAGTTATTTTCACATCAGTGGGTAATGAGACAACCTTGGCTTGGAATGGGAGCTCTGAAATTCACTAGCTGTGTGATCTTGGGGCAAGTTGTGTCCCCTCTCTGAACCTCAGTAGTATATGACACACTGGGTTATTGGGACAATTAAGTGATCAGTAAAGGACACTTAAAACCCTTGGTTGCTTGGCATAGAATCCCTTCATACAATCAATTCTCAGTCGCAGTAGGATCAGCAATTTGATCGTTTTATTTTTTTGGTCCTTAACAATGAAAAATGCTCTCTCACATGGCTATAGGGAATAGGTAGCATCAGTTCAAGAATGGGGTGGATCTCCAGTCAAAGGAGCAATGGGTGTGGCTGAAGGGGTAAGGAAGCACAGGAGCTTTTGTGCTCTGGTTGTGAGTGTTGGTGGCTGCTGGGAAAGGGAATCAGACCTGCAGGGGACCCGAGAACTTGGAGTATGGCCAGTGCACCCTTGCTCCCTTCTTGGGCTTCTGGGCTTTCAGGGGAGCCTGTGGCCCTTGAGGGCATTTGGAGGCTGTGCCCAGAAGAGCAGGAGCAGGAGCAGGAGCTGGAGCTGGAGCAGGAGCAGGAGCAGGAGCAGGAGGCCTCCCGGAGACAGGCTGGACCTTGGGCCCAGAGTTGGCCAGCTTCTGCCTGAGGCAATGGTTTTCTTCCTTGAGCCTTTGGAACTCCCTCTCTGCCCACAGAACAGCCTTCTGGCTCTCCTCACTTCTGTTCTCCACCAGGAGGCGCTCTCGGTCATGCAAGGAGGAGATTCTCTGCCATTCTTGGTGCAGGTCGTCGGCCATCTTCTTGTAGAGGCCTAAGTTCCAGTGGGCAGCATCCACCTTCCTGCGCACCTTGGCGAGTTCGTTCTTCACTTGCAGGCAGCGTGCCTTCTCCTCCATCATCTTCCTCTGCAGGTGTTTGAGGTGCTCTTCGCACAGCTTAGGCTCTGCCTCGAGCTTCAGGTGCAGCTTCTGAATCTCCCTTTCCAGGAGGCTGTTTCGCTGGTGAAAAGATACTTGCTCAGCTTGGTGGATTGTTGTGTTTCCTGGGAGCTCTTCATTCCCCTGACGTGCCTTCTTCAGTGCCCTGGATGGCTTTCCTTGATTCAGGGGGCTCCCACGGGGCACGTGATCAGTGGAGGAGGAGCCAGTCTTCACCTGCCTCCTTGAGCCCCCACCTTCCAGATGATCTCGAAGGAGCTCTAGCAGATGCATCACCGTCAGTAGGATCTGGCTGAGGGTGTGGTGTTGGCTCTGGCCCTCAGCGGGGGCCTGCCACGGCACACCTCCGTCAGGAAGCTCTGGCCTGCCTGCCTCCCCTGCCTCTTCCTGCCCTCTCAGTCCACAGCTGCCAATGTCCTGAGACAGAGGGTCTGCACTTCCCCGCAGATCAGGGCTGTCCTTGAAGTCTTCTGGCATATTCCTCGCAGGGGGTTCTCCATCGTCCTGGGCTGCTCCACAGATGGGATTTTCATCGGTGAGCTGGTGAGGGCTCTTCTTCAACAGCCTTTGCCGAACTCCCTTCAGCAGTTGCGTAGCGTCTCCCACAGAAAAGTACCCGACATCTTGATTCAGGGCAGCCAGAGCAAGGATCTGTAGCGGGAGAGGACTGGCCTTGTGCTCCGATGATGCGACGGCTCCATGGGCTGGTGCATCCGGGTCGGTCTTCTCCATGTCTTTTCCAGATACTTCATTCTGGGCACAGTGCCCCTTTCTTCCTCTTAAGCGGAGTCCACACTTTACTGGAATGAACACCAGCAACACAGTGCACACGAGGATCTCCCAGCCAAACCCAGAGTCTCGTGGCCCATGTGGCCAACGTTCGATTATCGGCAACCCAGAAGCCCACAGCTGTTCCCGGAGAGCCCACAGCGGCTCCAGAACTGTGTGGGGAGACATTGTAATGGCCACCAGCTGGCTCCAGAGAGCCTGGGGGCTTTGTCTCTGATCACCAGTGTCCTCTCGGCCACTAGAAACTGCTTGGAACCCCTACGAGGGTTCCGTCTCCAATGCAAACCAGTGCCTGGCAACAGGAGCTGAAGGGAGTAGGGGTGGGGGAGGTGCACCCGAGACTCCAACGCAAATCAGTGCCTGGCAACAGGAGCTAACAGTCGTTGGGCAGCGGAGGAGAATCTCTATATTGTGTACCTGAAAAAAATGCAACCCTCTGTAGCATTGTCTTGGAATTAAACTTTGACACTTATAAAAAAAAGTTAAAAATGAAACTAGATATCAAAGGGAGAAACATAACAAAATCTAAACACGTAGAAAGTAACTTTCTAGATTATCGGAGACAAAAGATAAAATTTCAGTGCACTGACCCGAAGGAAAATAAAACTACAACGTATTAAAATTGATGGGACACAGCTAAATCAACAGAGAGCTCAATTTTTAGCACTCAATGCATACATTAGAAAGGAGGAGGAGCATCTGGGTGGCTCAGTCAGTTAGTCCAACTCTTGATTTTGACTCGGGTCATGGTCAACCTTGGGATAGTGAGGCTGAACCTGCATTGTGCTGGTGCTGGGCATGGTGGCTGCTTAATCATCTCTCTCTCTTTCTGCACCGCTTCCGTTTCTCTGTCTCTGTCTCTGTCTCTGTCTCTGTCTGTGTGTCTATCTCTCTCTCTCTCTCTAAAAAGAAAAGGAGTCTCAAAACTATAATCTTTCTATTTTAGAACCTGAAAAAAGAGGAGAAACTAAAATTAAGAAGAAAACCAGAAGAATCCTTCCACCCCATTTCAAGATATTCGTCTACAGTAATCAAAAGTGCGTGGTGTTGGTGAAGAGCTAGACCAATGGAACAGAATAAAGATGGATAAGTGGAACAGAATCAGGGACCCAGAAAGAGAACTACGCCCATATGTCGAATGGGGCCTTGACAAAGGTAAAAAGCCGTTCAGTGGAGGAGTGACAGCGTTTTGAATAAATGGTGCTAGAGCAAGTGGACATGCTTAGGCAAAGAAGAAGGAGAAGCAGAAGAGGGAGCGGGAGAGGGGAGGAGGAGGTGGAGGACGAGGAGGCCGGGGACCACAATCTAAGTATCAAACCCTATACAAAACTTAACTCAGGCTGCCTGGGTGAGGCAGCCTGTGCGGCAGCCAGCTCTTGATTTCGGCTCTTGTCAAGCTCTCAGCGTCCCGGGACAAAGTCAGGCTCCAAGCTCACTGGCGAGGCTGCTTGAGGATGCTCTTTTCCCTTCTCCCTCCAGGCCCCTGCCCGCTCATGCACATGTTCACTCTCCCAAAGGAAAAAAAGAAAAAAAGAGTATTTTAAAAAGTAGCTCAAAATTAATCACTGCCTTACATGGAAAATGATAAATCTTATAGGGAAAATGTGGGGGAAAATTTCCAGAATGGAAAGCTAGGTAAAGAATCCTCCAGTCGAACATCAAATTATTTTCCCTAAGGTAAAGTTGATTAATTAGACTTTATCCAACAATCAGAATTGTAAATCTGTGCCGTGTGAAAGACCTCCTTAAGAAGACCCAAAAGACAAGCTACCAACTTGGAGGAAATAGGTCCAAATCACATAGCTAATAGAGGACTCCTGTCTGAAGCATGGAAACTCAGAATTTGATCCCCAAGTAAGCATGCAATCTAGTTAGCAAAAGGAAATAGAAGGGGGGTGGGGAAAAAGTAAAGGGCCTGCCACCTTTACCAAAGCGTAGACAGATGGAAACCACATAGAAAGTTGCCATTGGGGCAATTCAAATGAAAACTCCAGTGAGCTCTCACTGCACACCTATCAGAGTGATTCAAACCAAATGCGCCAGAGAGGGAGAGAGAGACCCCACCACCAAATGCAAGGCAGGATGTGGAATGACTGGATCACTCCCGCATCACAGTTGGGAATGGAAAATGATAGAGCTGACTCTTGAAAACAGTTAAGAGTTTCTTTTCCTTTTCCAAGCCGTGAGTTACATTCCCGTTCACATGCAGTATAATATCAATTTCAGGTGTCCAATAGAGTGGCTCAACCCTTCCACACAGATTCTTTGAGAACTAGACTTGCTACCGCCATAGGAGCAGGTCATGGCACTATGGCATTTATCTTAGAGAAATCAAAACTTAACGTTTGCTCCAAAGCCTGTAGGGGAATGTATCTGTGTCCTTATGAAAGCAGTGGGGCTGCCAAGGGGGTGGAAGGGACTGGAGTGGTTGGATATTGACACTTGACAGGGCTGCTGTAAGTGATAAACTCCTCTTGCTTCTTTGAAGGCCCCTTCCCCTTAATGGTGGTCCTGAGGACGAGGAGAATAGGAATGTCAACGATTTCAATCGCTTTCAACCTGCCAAGCATTAGAACACCATCTCTTCTACACTAGTTCACTCTCGTCTTAATCCTCAGTATCCCAAAGCAGACAGGTGGGGTCTGGTCCAAGAGGGGTTGCAGGCAGTGTCCCTTCCCCAGGCCATCTCCCCTCTTGCCCAGAAGCCCAATGACCAGGTCCCAGGCTTTCAACTCATCTAATTTCTGTGCCTTCTCTAGGGACACCAGGGAACTTCTGGGCTCTTTTTCTGGCTTCAAGGAGGCTCTGCAACGCTGGGACTAGTGCTCTCAGCCGACTTGGACCACACGGCCAGTTGTCTCCTCCTGCATGGGCCACCTATTGGCTCGGGTGGATCAGGTGAGGGCATGTCCTCTCAGAGAGATACATGGAGAACAGAATAGAGGACCTCTTTCTGGCATTGTTTACCCTAATCTCTCAGTGGTTGCTACCATCGCTTGACTTCCCTGGAATTTCAAGCCCAGGAGAGGGGGGTGGGTCAGCAGCCAGAACTGTGGCTTCACCCTTGTGTCTTTTTTGAATGTTTTCCGCAACCCAGAGGGCTTCCGACAACACCAATTGATAACCGCATATGGTTTCCGTGGGCCAGGCATCCAGGTGCATCTAGCCAGGGACCTGTGTCTCAGGATCTCTCACAAGGCTGCAGTCAAGATGTCATGTGGGTCTTCAGTCATCTCCAGGCTTGTTGGCGGGAAATCTGCTTGTGTGCTCACTCGGGTGGCTCCTAGCAGCCAGAGGTCCTCCATTGCGGTGAGCAAGAAATATTCATTCCTTGCCACATGGGCCTCTCCATCATACAGCCCACAAGGAGCAGGCGGCTTCCCTCGAAACCAATGGTGAGGGAGCGAGAGCAAGCCCAAGAGGAGACCAGTGTCTTTGTCTACGAGCCTCAGAAGGGACATGCTATCTATCTCTCGGGCCATATTCTGTCCTTTCGAAGTGAGGCAGGAGTTCCTGACTCTAATCCAGTGGTAGAGTATGGAACACAAAACGAGGTGTACCCACGAAGGGAATCGTTGGAGACCCTGAAAGGCTGCCCTCCATGCTTTGCTGGGACTTTACCTCAGCTAGGCATCACCATAATCCTTGCATCCAAACTAGAACGTGACCTATGAGAAAATTTTGTCAAGCCCTTCTGGGATCCTTACAGCAGCTTGCCTAGAAGTTCCTTGCACAAGGGAAGGGTGCCTGTGTGGCTTAGTCAGGTCAACGTCTGACTCTTGATTTCGGCTCAGGGCGTGGTCCCATGGTCTGTGAAATCCAGCCCAGCGTCTGGTTGTGCACTTGAGTGGGATGGCTGTCTAGGAATCTCTCTCTCCCTGCCCCTCCCCCGCTTGCATGTGTGTGTGCCCTCGCTCTTTCTCTCTCTCAGAAATGAAGAAGCAGAAGTCATCGTAGTGGTAGGAGTGGTAGTTATTTTCACATCAGTGGGTAATGAGACAACCTTGGCTTGGAATGGGAGCTCTGAAATTCACTAGCTGTGTGATCTTGGGGCAAGTTGTGTCCCCTCTCTGAACCTCAGTAGTATAGGACACACTGGGTTATTGGGACAATTAAGTGATCAGTAAAGGACACTTAAAACCCTTGGTTGCTTGGCATAGAATCCCTTCATACAATCAATTCTCAGTCGCAGTAGGATCAGCAATTTGATCGTTTTATTTTTTTGGTCCTTAACAATGAAAAATGCTCTCTCACATGGCTATAGGGAATAGGTAGCATCAGTTCAAGAATGGGGTGGATCTCCAGTCAAAGGAGCAATGGGTGTGGCTGAAGGGGTAAGGAAGCACAGGAGCTTTTGTGCTCTGGTTGTGAGTGTTGGTGGCTGCTGGGAAAGGGAATCAGACCTGCAGGGGACCCGAGAACTTGGAGTCTGGCCAGTGCACCCTTGCTCCCTTCTTGGGCTTCTGGGCTTTGAGGGGAGCCTGTGGCCCTTGAGGGCATTTGGAGGCTGTGCCCAGAAGAGCAGGAGCAGGAGCAGGAGCTGGAGCTGGAGCAGGAGCAGGAGCAGGAGGCCCCCCGGAGACAGGCTGGACCTTGGGCCCAGAGTTGGCCAGCTTCTGCCTGAGGCAATGGTTTTCTTCCTTGAGCCTTTGGAACTCCCTCTCTGCCCACAGAACAGCCTTCTGGCTCTCCTCACTTCTGTTCTCCACCAGGAGGCGCTCTCGGTCATGCAAGGAGGAGATTCTCTGCCATTCTCGGTGCAGGTCGTCGGCCATCTTCTTGTAGAGGCCTAAGTTCCAGTGGGCAGCATCCACCTTCCTGCGCACCTTGGCGAGTTCGTTCTTCACTTGCAGGCAGCGTGCCTTCTCCTCCATCATCTTCCTCTCCAGGTGTTTGAGGTGCTCTTCGCACAGCTTAGGCTCTGCCTCGAGCTTCAGGTGCAGCTTCTGAATCTCCCTTTCCAGGAGGCTGTTTCGCTGGTGAAAAGATACTTGCTCAGCTTGGTGGATTGTTGTGTTTCCTGGGAGCTCTTCATTCCCCTGACGTGCCTTCTTCAGTGCCCTGGATGGCTTTCCTTGATTCAGGGGGCTCCCACGGGGCACGTGATCAGTGGAGGAGGAGCCAGTCTTCACCTGCCTCCTTGAGCCCCCACCTTCCAGATGATCTCGAAGGAGCTCTAGCAGATGCATCACCATCAGTAGGATCTGGCTGAGGGTGTGGTGTTGGCTCTGGCCCTCAGCGGGGGCCTGCCACGGCACACCTCCGTCAGGAAGCTCTGGCCTGCCTGCCTCCCCTGCCTCTTCCTGCCCTCTCAGTCCACAGCTGCCAATGTCCTGAGACAGAGGGTCTGCACTTCCCCGCAGATCAGGGCTGTCCTTGAAGTCTTCTGGCATATTCCTCGCAGGGGGTTCTCCATCGTCCTGGGCTGCTCCACAGATGGGATTTTCATCGGTGAGCTGGTGAGGGCTCTTCTTCAACAGCCTTTGCCGAACTCCCTTCAGCAGTTGCGTAGCGTCTCCCACAGAAAAGTACCCGACATCTTGATTCAGGGCAGCCAGAGCAAGGATCTGTAGCGGGAGAGGACTGGCCTTGTGCTCCGATGATGCGACGGCTCCATGGGCTGGTGCATCCGGGTCGGTCTTCTCCATGTCTTTTCCAGATACTTCATTCTGGGCACAGTGCCCCTTTCTTCCTCTTAAGCGGAGTCCACACTTTACTGGAATGAACACCAGCAACACAGTGCACACGAGGATCTCCCAGCCAAACCCAGAGTCTCGTGGCCCATGTGGCCAACGTTCGATTATCGGCAACCCAGAAGCCCACAGCTGTTCCCGGAGAGCCCACAGCGGCTCCAGAACTGTGTGGGGAGACATTGTAATGGCCACCAGCTGGCTCCAGAGACCCTGGGGGCTTTGTCTCTGATCACCAGTGTCCTCTCGGCCACTAGAAACTGCTTGGAACCCCTACGAGGGTTCCGTCTCCAATGCAAACCAGTGCCTGGCAACAGGAGCTGAAGGGAGTAGGGGTGGGGGAGGTGCACCCGAGACTCCAACGCAAATCAGTGCCTGGCAACAGGAGCTAACAGTCGTTGGGCAGCGGAGGAGAATCTCTATATTGTGTACCTGAAAAAAATGCAACCCTCTGTAGCATTGTCTTGGAATTAAACTTTGACACTTATAAAAAAAAGTTAAAAATGAAACTAGATATCAAAGGGAGAAACATAACAAAATCTAAACACGTAGAAAGTAACTTTCTAGATTATCGGAGACAAAAGATAAAATTTCAGTGCACTGACCCGAAGGAAAATAAAACTACAACGTATTAAAATTGATGGGACACAGCTAAATCAACAGAGAGCTCAATTTTTAGCACTCAATGCATACATTAGAAAGGAGGAGGAGCATCTGGGTGGCTCAGTCAGTTAGTCCAACTCTTGATTTTGACTCGGGTCATGGTCAACCTTGGGATAGTGAGGCTGAACCTGCATTGTGCTGGTGCTGGGCATGGTGGCTGCTTAATCATCTCTCTCTCTTTCTGCACCGCTTCCGTTTCTCTGTCTCTGTCTCTGTCTCTGTCTGTGTGTCTATCTCTCTCTCTCTCTCTAAAAAGAAAAGGAGTCTCAAAACTATAATCTTTCTATTTTAGAACCTGAAAAAAGAGGAGAAACTAAAACTAAAGAAGAAAACCAGAAGAATCCTTCCACCCCATTTCAAGATATTCGTCTACAGTAATCAAAAGTGCGTGGTGTTGGTGAAGAGCTAGACCAATGGAACAGAATACAGATGGATAAGTGGAACAGAATCAGGGACCCAGAAAGAGAACTACGCCCATATGTCGAATGGGGCCTTGACAAAGGTAAAAAGCCGTTCAGTGGAGGAGTGACAGCGTTTTGAATAAATGGTGCTAGAGCAAGTGGACATGCATAGGCAAAGAAGAAGGAGAAGCAGAAGAGGGAGCGGGAGAGGGGAGGAGGAGGTGGAGGACGAGGAGGCCGGGGACCACAATCTAAGTATCAAACCCTATACAAAACTTAACTCAGGCTGCCTGGGTGAGGCAGCCTGTGCGGCAGCCAGCTCTTGATTTCGGCTCTTGTCAAGCTCTCAGCGTCCCGGGACAAAGTCAGGCTCCAAGCTCACTGGCGAGGCTGCTTGAGGATGCTCTTTTCCCTTCTCCCTCCAGGCCCCTGCCCGCTCATGCACATGTTCACTCTCCCAAAGGAAAAAAAGAAAAAAAGAGTATTTTAAAAAGTAGCTCAAAATTAATCACTGCCTTACATGGAAAATGATAAATCTTATAGGGAAAATGTGGGGGAAAATTTCCAGAATGGAAAGCTAGGTAAAGAATCCTCCAGTCGAACATCAAATTATTTTCCCTAAGGTAAAGTTGATTAATTAGACTTTATCCAACAATCAGAATTGTAAATCTGTGCCGTGTGAAAGACCTCCTTAAGAAGACCCAAAAGACAAGCTACCAACTTGGAGGAAATAGGTCCAAATCACATAGCTAATAGAGGACTCCTGTCTGAAGCATGGAAACTCAGAATTTGATCCCCAAGTAAGCATGCAATCTAGTTAGCAAAAGGAAATAGAAGGGGGGTGGGGAAAAAGTAAAGGGCCTGCCACCTTTACCAAAGCGTAGACAGATGGAAACCACATAGAAAGTTGCCATTGGGGCAATTCAAATGAAAACTCCAGTGAGCTCTCACTGCACACCTATCAGAGTGATTCAAACCAAATGCGCCAGAGAGGGAGAGAGAGACCCCACCACCAAATGCAAGGCAGGATGTGGAATGACTGGATCACTCCCGCATCACAGTTGGGAATGGAAAATGATAGAGCTGACTCTTGAAAACAGTTAAGAGTTTCTTTTCCTTTTCCAAGCCGTGAGTTACATTCCCGTTCACATGCAGTATAATATCAATTTCAGGTGTCCAATAGAGTGGCTCAACCCTTCCACACAGATTCTTTGAGAACTAGACTTGCTACCGCCATAGGAGCAGGTCATGGCACTATGGCATTTATCTTAGAGAAATCAAAACTTAACGTTTGCTCCAAAGCCTGTAGGGGAATGTATCTGTGTCCTTATGAAAGCAGTGGGGCTGCCAAGGGGGTGGAAGGGACTGGAGTGGTTGGATATTGACACTTGACAGGGCTGCTGTAAGTGATAAACTCCTCTTGCTTCTTTGAAGGCCCCTTCCCCTTAATGGTGGTCCTGAGGACGAGGAGAATAGGAATGTCAACGATTTCAATCGCTTTCAACCTGCCAAGCATTAGAACACCATCTCTTCTACACTAGTTCACTCTCGTCTTAATCCTCAGTATCCCAAAGCAGACAGGTGGGGTCTGGTCCAAGAGGGTTTGCAGGCAGTGTCCCTTCCCCAGGCCATCTCCCCTCTTGCCCAGAAGCCCAATGACCAGGTCCCAGGCTTTCAACTCATCTAATTTCTGTGCCTTCTCTAGGGACACCAGGGAACTTCTGGGCTCTTTTTCTGGCTTCAAGGAGGCTCTGCAACGCTGGGACTAGTGCTCTCAGCCGACTTGGACCACACGGCCAGTTGTCTCCTCCTGCATGGGCCACCTATTGGCTCGGGTGGATCAGGTGAGGGCATGTCCTCTCAGAGAGATACATGGAGAACAGAATAGAGGACCTCTTTCTGGCATTGTTTACCCTAATCTCTCAGTGGTTGCTACCATCGCTTGACTTCCCTGGAATTTCAAGCCCAGGAGAGGGGGGTGGGTCAGCAGCCAGAACTGTGGCTTCACCCTTGTGTCTTTTTTGAATGTTTTCCGCAACCCAGAGGGCTTCCGACAACACCAATTGATAACCGCATATGGTTTCCGTGGGCCAGGCATCCAGGTGCATCTAGCCAGGGACCTGTGTCTCAGGATCTCTCACAAGGCTGCAGTCAAGATGTCATGTGGGTCTTCAGTCATCTCCAGGCTTGTTGGCGGGAAATCTGCTTGTGTGCTCACTCGGGTGGCTCCTAGCAGCCAGAGGTCCTCCATTGCGGTGAGCAAGAAATATTCATTCCTTGCCACATGGGCCTCTCCATCATACAGCCCACAAGGAGCAGGCGGCTTCCCTCGAAACCAATGGTGAGGGAGCGAGAGCAAGCCCAAGAGGAGACCAGTGTCTTTGTCTACGAGCCTCAGAAGGGACATGCTATCTATCTCTCGGACCATATTCTGTCCTTTCAAAGTGAGGCAGGAGTTCCTGACTCTAATCCAGTGGTAGAGTATGGAACACAAAACGAGGTGTACCCACGAAGGGAATCGTTGGAGACCCTGAAAGGCTGCCCTCCATGCTTTGCTGGGACTTTACCTCAGCTAGGCATCACCATAATCCTTGCATCCAAACTAGAACGTGACCTATGAGAAAATTTTGTCAAGCCCTTCTGGGATCCTTACAGCAGCTTGCCTAGAAGTTCCTTGCACAAGGGAAGGGTGCCTGTGTGGCTTAGTCAGGTCAACGTCTGACTCTTGATTTCGGCTCAGGGCGTGGTCCCATGGTCTGTGAAATCCAGCCCAGCGTCTGGTTGTGCACTTGAGTGGGATGGCTGTCTAGGAATCTCTCTCTCCCTGCCCCTCCCCCGCTTGCATGTGTGTGTGCCCTCGCTCTTTCTCTCTCTCAGAAATGAAGAAGCAGAAGTCATCGTAGTGGTAGGAGTGGTAGTTATTTTCACATCAGTGGGTAATGAGACAACCTTGGCTTGGAATGGGAGCTCTGAAATTCACTAGCTGTGTGATCTTGGGGCAAGTTGTGTCCCCTCTCTGAACCTCAGTAGTATAGGACACACTGGGTTATTGGGACAATTAAGTGATCAGTAAAGGACACTTAAAACCCTTGGTTGCTTGGCATAGAATCCCTTCATACAATCAATTCTCAGTCGCAGTAGGATCAGCAATTTGATCGTTTTATTTTTTTGGTCCTTAACAATGAAAAATGCTCTCTCACATGGCTATAGGGAATAGGTAGCATCAGTTCAAGAATGGGGTGGATCTCCAGTCAAAGGAGCAATGGGTGTGGCTGAAGGGGTAAGGAAGCACAGGAGCTTTTGTGCTCTGGTTGTGAGTGTTGGTGGCTGCTGGGAAAGGGAATCAGACCTGCAGGGGACCCGAGAACTTGGAGTCTGGCCAGTGCACCCTTGCTCCCTTCTTGGGCTTCTGGGCTTTGAGGGGAGCCTGTGGCCCTTGAGGGCATTTGGAGGCTGTGCCCAGAAGAGCAGGAGCAGGAGCTGGAGCTGGAGCAGGAGCAGGAGCAGGAGCAGGAGGCCCCCCGGAGACAGGCTGGACCTTGGGCCCAGAGTTGGCCAGCTTCTGCCTGAGGCAATGGTTTTCTTCCTTGAGCCTTTGGAACTCCCTCTCTGCCCACAGAACAGCCTTCTGGCTCTCCTCACTTCTGTTCTCCACCAGGAGGCGCTCTCGGTCATGCAAGGAGGAGATTCTCTGCCATTCTCGGTGCAGGTCGTCGGCCATCTTCTTGTAGAGGCCTAAGTTCCAGTGGGCAGCATCCACCTTCCTGCGCACCTTGGCGAGTTCGTTCTTCACTTGCAGGCAGCGTGCCTTCTCCTCCATCATCTTCCTCTCCAGGTGTTTGAGGTGCTCTTCGCACAGCTTAGGCTCTGCCTCGAGCTTCAGGTGCAGCTTCTGAATCTCCCTTTCCAGGAGGCTGTTTCGCTGGTGAAAAGATACTTGCTCAGCTTGGTGGATTGTTGTGTTTCCTGGGAGCTCTTCATTCCCCTGACGTGCCTTCTTCAGTGCCCTGGATGGCTTTCCTTGATTCAGGGGGCTCTCACGGGGCACGTGATCAGTGGAGGAGGAGCCAGTCTGCACCTGCCTCCTTGAGCCCCCACCTTCCAGATGATCTCGAAGGAGCTCTAGCAGATGCATCACCGTCAGTAGGATCTGGCTGAGGGTGTGGTGTTGGCTCTGGCCCTCAGCGGGGGCCTGCCACGGCACACCTCCGTCAGGAAGCTCTGGCCTGCCTGCCTCCCCTGCCTCTTCCTGCCCTCTCAGTCCACAGCTGCCAATGTCCTGAGACAGAGGGTCTGCACTTCCCCGGAGATCAGGGCTGTCCTTGAAGTCTTCTGGCATATTCCTTCCAGGGGGTTCTCCATCGTCCTGGGCTGCTCCACAGATGGGATTTTCATCGGTGAGCTGGTGAGGGCTCTTCTTCAACAGCCTTTGCCGAACTCCCTTCAGCAGTTGCGTAGCGTCTCCCACAGAAAAGTACCCGACATCTTGATTCAGGGCAGCCAGAGCAAGGATCTGTAGCGGGAGAGGACTGGCCTTGTGCTCCGATGATGCGACGGCTCCATGGGCTGGTGCATCCGGGTCGGTCTTCTCCATGTCTTTTCCAGATACTTCATTCTGGGCACAGTGCCCCTTTCTTCCTCTTAAGCGGAGTCCACACTTTACTGGAATGAACACCAGCAACACAGTGCACACGAGGATCTCCCAGCCAAACCCAGAGTCTCGTGGCCCATGTGGCCAACGTTCGATTATCGGCAACCCAGAAGCCCACAGCTGTTCCCGGAGAGCCCACAGCGGCTCCAGAACTGTGTGGGGAGACATTGTAATGGCCACCAGCTGGCTCCAGAGAGCCTGGGGGTTTTGTCTCTGATCACCAGTGTCCTCTCGGCCACTAGAAACTGCTTGGAACCCCTACGAGGGTTCCGTCTCCAATGCAAACCAGTGCCTGGCAACAGGAGCTGAAGGGAGTAGGGGTGGGGGAGGTGCACCTGAGACTCCAACGCAAATCAGTGCCTGGCAACAGGAGCTAACAGTCGTTGGGCAGCGGAGGAGAATCTCTATATTGTGTACCTGAAAAAAATGCAACCCTCTGTAGCATTGTCTTGGAATTAAACTTTGACACTTATAAAAAAAAGTTAAAAATGAAACTAGATATCAAAGGGAGAAACATAACAAAATCTAAACACGTAGAAAGTAACTTTCTAGATTATCGGAGACAAAAGATAAAATTTCAGTGCACTGACCCGAAGGAAAATAAAACTACAACGTATTAAAATTGATGGGACACAGCTAAATCAACAGAGAGCTCAATTTTTAGCACTCAATGCATACATTAGAAAGGAGGAGGAGCATCTGGGTGGCTCAGTCAGTTAGTCCAACTCTTGATTTTGACTCGGGTCATGGTCAACCTTGGGATAGTGAGGCTGAACCTGCATTGTGCTGGTGCTGGGCATGGTGGCTGCTTAATCATCTCTCTCTCTTTCTGCACCGCTTCCGTTTCTCTGTCTCTGTCTCTGTCTGTGTGTCTATCTCTCTCTCTCTCTCTAAAAAGAAAAGGAGTCTCAAAACTATAATCTTTCTATTTTAGAACCTGAAAAAAGAGGAGAAACTAAAACTAAGGAAGAAAACCAGAAGAATCCTTCCACCCCATTTCAAGATATTCGTCTACAGTAATCAAAAGTGCGTGGTGTTGGTGAAGAGCTAGACCAATGGAACAGAATACAGATGGATAAGTGGAACAGAATCAGGGACCCAGAAAGAGAACTACGCCCATATGTCGAATGGGGCCTTGACAAAGGTAAAAAGCCGTTCAGTGGAGGAGTGACAGCGTTTTGAATAAATGGTGCTAGAGCAAGTGGACATGCATAGGCAAAGAAGAAGGAGAAGCAGAAGAGGGAGCGGGAGAGGGGAGGAGGAGGTGGAGGACGAGGAGGCCGGGGACCACAATCTAAGTATCAAACCCTATACAAAACTTAACTCAGGCTGCCTGGGTGAGGCAGCCTGTGCGGCAGCCAGCTCTTGATTTCGGCTCTTGTCAAGCTCTCAGCGTCCCGGGACAAAGTCAGGCTCCAAGCTCACTGGCGAGGCTGCTTGAGGATGCTCTTTTCCCTTCTCCCTCCAGGCCCCTGCCCGCTCATGCACATGTTCACTCTCCCAAAGGAAAAAAAGAAAAAAAGAGTATTTTAAAAAGTAGCTCAAAATTAATCACTGCCTTACATGGAAAATGATAAATCTTATAGGGAAAATGTGGGGAAAAATTTCCAGAATGGAAAGCTAGGTAAAGAATCCTCCAGTCGAACATCAAATGATTTTCCCTAAGGTAAAGTTGATTAATTAGACTTTATCCAACAATCAGAATTGTAAATCTGTGCCGTGTGAAAGACCTCCTTAAGAAGACCCAAAAGACAAGCTACCAACTTGGAGGAAATAGGTCCAAATCACATAGCTAATAGAGGACTCCTGTCTGAAGCATGGAAACTCAGAATTTGACCCCAAGTAAGCATGCAATCTAGTTAGCAAAAGGAAATAGAAGGGGGGTGGGGAAAAAGTAAAGGGCCTGCCACCTTTACCAAAGCGTAGACAGATGGAAACCACATAGAAAGTTGCCATTGGGGCAATTCAAATGAAAACTCCAGTGAGCTCTCACTGCACACCTATCAGAGTGATTCAAACCAAATGCGCCAGAGAGGGAGAGAGAGACCCCACCACCAAATGCAAGGCAGGATGTGGAATGACTGGATCATTCCCGCATCACAGTTGGGAATGGAAAATGATAGAGCTGACTCTTGAAAACAGTTAAGAGTTTCTTTCCTTTTCCAAGCCGTGAGTTACATTCCCGTTCACATGCAGTATAATATCAATTTCAGGTGTCCAATAGAGTGGCTCAACCCTTCCACACAGATTCTTTGAGAACTAGACTTGCTACCGCCCTAGGAGCAGGTCATGGCACTATGGCATTTATCTTAGAGAAATCAAAACTTAACGTTTGCTCCAAAGCCTGTAGGGGAATGTATCTGTGTCCTTATGAAAGCAGTGGGGCTGCCAAGGGGGTGGAAGGGACTGGAGTGGTTGGATATTGACACTTGACAGGGCTGCTGTAAGTGATAAACTCCTCTTGCTTCTTTGAAGGCCCCTTCCCCTTAATGGTGGTCCTGAGGACGAGGAGAATAGGAATGTCAATGATTTCAATCGCTTTCAACCTGCCAAGCATTAGAACACCATCTCTTCTACACTAGTTCACTCTCGTCTTAATCCTCAGTATCCCAAAGCAGACAGGTGGGGTCTGGTCCAAGAGGGGTTGCAGGCAGTGTCCCTTCCCCAGGCCATCTCCCCTCTTGCCCAGAAGCCCAATGACCAGGTCCCAGGCTTTCAACTCATCTAATTTCTGTGCCTTCTCTAGGGACACCAGGGAACTTCTGGGCTCTTTTTCTGGCTTCAAGGAGGCTCTGCGACGCTGGGTCTAGTGCTCTCAGCCGACTTGGACCACACGGCCAGTTGTCTCCTCCTGCATGGGCCACCTATTGGCTCGGGTGGATCAGGTGAGGGCATGTCCTCTCAGAGAGATACATGGAGAACAGAATAGAGGACCTCTTTCTGGCATTGTTTACCCTAATCTCTCAGTGGTTGCTACCATCGCTTGACTTCCCTGGAATTTCAAGCCCAGGAGAGGGGGGTGGGTCAGCAGCCAGAACTGTGGCTTCACCCTTGTGTCTTTTTTGAATGTTTTCCGCAACCCAGAGGGCTTCCGACAACACCAATTGATAACCGCATATGGTTTCCGTGGGCCAGGCATCCAGGTGCATCTAGCCAGGGACCTGTGTCTCAGGATCTCTCACAAGGCTGCAGTCAAGATGTTATGTGGGTCTTCAGTCATCTCCAGGCTTGTTGGTGGGAAATCTGCTTGTGTGCTCACTCGGGTGGCTCCTAGCAGCCAGAGGTCCTCCATTGCGGTGAGCAAGAAATATTCATTCCTTGCCACATGGGCCTCTCCATCATACAGCCCACAAGGAGCAGGCGGCTTCCCTCGAAACCAATGGTCAGGGAGCGAGAGCAAGCCCAAGAGGAGACCAGTGTCTTTGTCTACGAGCCTCAGAAGGGACATGCTATCTATCTCTCGGGCCATATTCTGTCCTTTCGAAGTGAGGCAGGAGTTCCTGACTCTAATCCAGTGGTAGAGTATGGAACACAAAACGAGGTGTACCCACGAAGGGAATCGTTGGAGACCCTGAAAGGCTGCCCTCCATGCTTTGCTGGGACTTTACCTCAGCTAGGCATCACCATAATCCTTGCATCCAAACTAGAACGTGACCTATGAGAAAATTTTGTCAAGCCCTTCTGGGATCCTTACAGCAGCTTGCCTAGAAGTTCCTTGCACAAGGGAAGGGTGCCTGTGTGGCTTAGTCAGGTCAACGTCTGACTCTTGATTTCGGCTCAGGGCGTGGTCCCATGGTCTGTGAAATCCAGCCCAGCGTCTGGTTGTGCACTTGAGTGGGAAGGCTGTCTAGGAATCTCTCTCTCCCTGCCCCTCCCCCGCTTGCATGTGTGTGTGCCCTCGCTCTTTCTCTCTCTCAGAAATGAAGAAGCAGAAGTCATCGTAGTGGTAGGAGTGGTAGTTATTTTCACATCAGTGGGTAATGAGACAACCTTGGCTTGGAATGGGAGCTCTGAAATTCACTAGCTGTGTGATCTTGGGGCAAGTTGTGTCCCCTCTCTGAACCTCAGTAGTATATGACACACTGGGTTATTGGGACAATTAAGTAATCAGTAAAGGACACTTAAAACCCTTGGTTGCTTGGCATAGAATCCCTTCATACAATCAATTCTCAGTCGCAGTAGGATCAGCAATTTGATCGTTTTATTTTTTTGGTCCTTAACAATGAAAAATGCTCTCTCACATGGCTATAGGGAATAGGTAGCATCAGTTCAAGAATGGGGTGGATCTCCAGTCAAAGGAGCAATGGGTGTGGCTGAAGGGGTAAGGAAGCACAGGAGCTTTTGTGCTCTGGTTGTGAGTGTTGGTGGCTGCTGGGAAAGGGAATCAGACCTGCAGGGGACCCGAGAACTTGGAGTCTGGCCAGTGCACCCTTGCTCCCTTCTTGGGCTTCTGGGTTTCAGGGGAGCCTGTGGCCCTTGAGGGCATTTGGAGGCTGTGCCCAGAAGAGCAGGAGCAGGAGCTGGAGCTGGAGCAGGAGCAGGAGCAGGAGCAGGAGGCCCCCCGGAGACAGGCTGGACCTTGGGCCCAGAGTTGGCCAGCTTCTGCCTGAGGCAATGGTTTTCTTCCTTGAGCCTTTGGAACTCCCTCTCTGCCCACAGAACAGCCTTCTGGCTCTCCTCACTTCTGTTCTCCACCAGGAGGCGCTCTCGGTCATGCAAGGAGGAGATTCTCTGCCATTCTCGGTGCAGGTCGTCGGCCATCTTCTTGTAGAGGCCTAAGTTCCAGTGGGCAGCATCCACCTTCCTGCGCACCTTGGCGAGTTCGTTCTTCACTTGCAGGCAGCGTGCCTTCTCCTCCATCATCTTCCTCTCCAGGTGTTTGAGGTGCTCTTCGCACAGCTTAGGCTCTGCCTCGAGCTTCAGGTGCAGCTTCTGAATCTCCCTTTCCAGGAGGCTGTTTCGCTGGTGAAAAGATACTTGCTCAGCTTGGTGGATTGTTGTGTTTCCTGGGAGCTCTTCATTCCCCTGACGTGCCTTCTTCAGTGCCCTGGATGGCTTTTCTTGATTCAGGGGGCTCCCACGGGGCACGTGATCAGTGGAGGAGGAGCCAGTCTGCACCTGCCTCCTTGAGCCCCCACCTTCCAGATGATCTCGAAGGAGCTCTAGCAGATGCATCACCGTCAGTAGGATCTGGCTGAGGGTGTGGTGTTGGCTCTGGCCCTCAGCGGGGGCCTGCCACGGCACACCTCCGTCAGGAAGCTCTGGCCTGCCTGCCTCCCCTGCCTCTTCCTGCCCTCTCAGTCCACAGCTGCCAATGTCCTGAGACAGAGGGTCTGCACTTCCCCGCAGATCAGGGCTGTCCTTGAAGTCTTCTGGCATATTCCTCGCAGGGGGTTCTCCATCGTCCTGGGCTGCTCCACAGATGGGATTTTCATCGGTGAGCTGGTGAGGGCTCTTCTTCAACAGCCTTTGCCGAACTCCCTTCAGCAGTTGCGTAGCGTCTCCCACAGAAAAGTACCCGACATCTTGATTCAGGGCAGCCAGAGCAAGGATCTGTAGCGGGAGAGGACTGGCCTTGTGCTCCGATGATGCGACGGCTCCATGGGCTGGTGCATCCGGGTCGGTCTTCTCCATGTCTTTTCCAGATACTTCATTCTGGGCACAGTGCCCCTTTCTTCCTCTTAAGCGGAGTCCACACTTTACTGGAATGAACACCAGCAACACAGTGCACACGAGGATCTCCCAGCCAAACCCAGAGTCTCGTGGCCCATGTGGCCAACGTTCGATTATCGGCAACCCAGAAGCCCACAGCTGTTCCCGGAGAGCCCACAGCGGCTCCAGAACTGTGTGGGGAGACATTGTAATGGCCACCAGCTGGCTCCAGAGAGCCTGGGGGCTTTGTCTCTGATCACCAGTGTCCTCTCGGCCACTAGAAACTGCTTGGAACCCCTACGAGGGTTCCGTCTCCAATGCAAACCAGTGCCTGGCAACAGGAGCTGAAGGGAGTAGGGGTGGGGGAGGTGCACCCGAGACTCCAACGCAAATCAGTGCCTGGCAACAGGAGCTAACAGTCGTTGGGCAGCGGAGGAGAATCTCTATATTGTGTACCTGAAAAAAATGCAACCCTCTGTAGCATTGTCTTGGAATTAAACTTTGACACTTATAAAAAAAAGTTAAAAATGAAACTAGATATCAAAGGGAGAAACATAACAAAATCTAAACACGTAGAAAGTAACTTTCTAGATTATCGGAGACAAAAGATAAAATTTCAGTGCACTGACCCGAAGGAAAATAAAACTACAACGTATTAAAATTGATGGGACACAGCTAAATCAACAGAGAGCTCAATTTTTAGCACTCAATGCATACATTAGAAAGGAGGAGGAGCATCTGGGTGGCTCAGTCAGTTAGTCCAACTCTTGATTTTGACTCGGGTCATGGTCAACCTTGGGATAGTGAGGCTGAACCTGCATTGTGCTGGTGCTGGGCATGGTGGCTGCTTAATCATCTCTCTCTCTTTCTGCACCGCTTCCGTTTCTCTGTCTCTGTCTCTGTCTGTGTGTCTATCTCTCTCTCTCTCTCTAAAAAGAAAAGGAGTCTCAAAACTATAATCTTTCTATTTTAGAACCTGAAAAAAGAGGAGAAACTAAAACTAAGGAAGAAAACCAGAAGAATCCTTCCACCCCATTTCAAGATATTCGTCTACAGTAATCAAAAGTGCGTGGTGTTGGTGAAGAGCTAGACCAATGGAACAGAATACAGATGGATAAGTGGAACAGAATCAGGGACCCAGAAAGAGAACTACGCCCATATGTCGAATGGGGCCTTGACAAAGGTAAAAAGCCGTTCAGTGGAGGAGTGACAGCGTTTTGAATAAATGGTGCTAGAGCAAGTGGACATGCATAGGCAAAGAAGAAGGAGAAGCAGAAGAGGGAGCGGGAGAGGGGAGGAGGAGTTGGAGGACGAGGAGGCCGGGGACCACAATCTAAGTATCAAACCCTATACAAAACTTAACTCAGGCTGCCTGGGTGAGGCAGCCTGTGCGGCAGCCAGCTCTTGATTTCGGCTCTTGTCAAGCTCTCAGCGTCCCGGGACAAAGTCAGGCTCCAAGCTCACTGGCGAGGCTGCTTGAGGATGCTCTTTTCCCTTCTCCCTCCAGGCCCCTGCCCGCTCATGCACATGTTCACTCTCCCAAAGGAAAAAAAGAAAAAAAGAGTATTTTAAAAAGTAGCTCAAAATTAATCACTGCCTTACATGGAAAATGATAAATCTTATAGGGAAAATGTGGGGAAAAATTTCCAGAATGGAAAGCTAGGTAAAGAATCCTCCAGTCGAACATCAAATGATTTTCCCTAAGGTAAAGTTGATTAATTAGACTTTATCCAACAATCAGAATTGTAAATCTGTGCCGTGTAAAAGACCTCCTTAAGAAGACCCAAAAGACAAGCTACCAACTTGGAGGAAATAGGTCCAAATCACATAGCTAATAGAGGACTCCTGTCTGAAGCATGGAAACTCAGAATTTGACCCCAAGTAAGCATGCAATCTAGTTAGCAAAAGGAAATAGAAGGGGGGTGGGGAAAAAGTAAAGGGCCTGCCACCTTTACCAAAGCGTAGACAGATGGAAACCACATAGAAAGTTGCCATTGGGGCAATTCAAATGAAAACTCCAGTGAGCTCTCACTGCACACCTATCAGAGTGATTCAAACCAAATGCGCCAGAGAGGGAGAGAGAGACCCCACCACCAAATGCAAGGCAGGATGTGGAATGACTGGATCATTCCCGCATCACAGTTGGGAATGGAAAATGATAGAGCTGACTCTTGAAAACAGTTAAGAGTTTCTTTCCTTTTCCAAGCCGTGAGTTACATTCCCGTTCACATGCAGTATAATATCAATTTCAGGTGTCCAATAGAGTGGCTCAACCCTTCCACACAGATTCTTTGAGAACTAGACTTGCTACCGCCCTAGGAGCAGGTCATGGCACTATGGCATTTATCTTAGAGAAATCAAAACTTAACGTTTGCTCCAAAGCCTGTAGGGGAATGTATCTGTGTCCTTATGAAAGCAGTGGGGCTGCCAAGGGGGTGGAAGGGACTGGAGTGGTTGGATATTGACACTTGACAGGGCTGCTGTAAGTGATAAACTCCTCTTGCTTCTTTGAAGGCCCCTTCCCCTTAATGGTGGTCCTGAGGACGAGGAGAATAGGAATGTCAACGATTTCAATCGCTTTCAACCTGCCAAGCATTAGAACACCATCTCTTCTACACTAGTTCACTCTCGTCTTAATCCTCAGTATCCCAAAGCAGACAGGTGGGGTCTGGTCCAAGAGGGGTTGCAGGCAGTGTCCCTTCCACAGGCCATCTCCCCTCTTGCCCAGAAGCCCAATGACCAGGTCCCAGGCTTTCAACTCATCTAATTTCTGTGCCTTCTCTAGGGACACCAGGGAACTTCTGGGCTCTTTTTCTGGCTTCAAGGAGGCTCTGCGACGCTGGGTCTAGTGCTCTCAGCCGACTTGGACCACACGGCCAGTTGTCTCCTCCTGCATGGGCCACCTATTGGCTCGGGTGGATCAGGTGAGGGCATGTCCTCTCAGAGAGATACATGGAGAACAGAATAGAGGACCTCTTTCTGGCATTGTTTACCCTAATCTCTCAGTGGTTGCTACCATCGCTTGACTTCCCTGGAATTTCAAGCCCAGGAGAGGGGGGTGGGTCAGCAGCCAGAACTGTGGCTTCACCCTTGTGTCTTTTTTGAATGTTTTCCGCAACCCAGAGGGCTTCCGACAACACCAATTGATAACCGCATATGGTTTCCGTGGGCCAGGCATCCAGGTGCATCTAGCCAGGGACCTGTGTCTCAGGATCTCTCACAAGGCTGCAGTCAAGATGTCATGTGGGTCTTCAGTCATCTCCAGGCTTGTTGGCGGGAAATCTGCTTGTGTGCTCACTCGGGTGGCTCCTAGCAGCCAGAGGTCCTCCATTGCGGTGAGCAAGAAATATTCATTCCTTGCCACATGGGCCTCTCCATCATACAGCCCACAAGGAGCAGGCGGCTTCCCTCGAAACCAATGGTGAGGGAGCGAGAGCAAGCCCAAGAGGAGACCAGTGTCTTTGTCTACGAGCCTCAGAAGGGACATGCTATCTATCTCTCGGGCCATATTCTGTCCTTTCGAAGTGAGGCAGGAGTTCCTGACTCTAATCCAGTGGTAGAGTATGGAACACAAAACGAGGTGTACCCACGAAGGGAATCGTTGGAGACCCTGAAAGGCTGCCCTCCATGCTTTGCTGGGACTTTACCTCAGCTAGGCATCACCATAATCCTTGCATCCAAACTAGAACGTGACCTATGAGAAAATTTTGTCAAGCCCTTCTGGGATCCTTACAGCAGCTTGCCTAGAAGTTCCTTGCACAAGGGAAGGGTGCCTGTGTGGCTTAGTCAGGTCAACGTCTGACTCTTGATTTCGGCTCAGGGCGTGGTCCCATGGTCTGTGAAATCCAGCCCAGCGTCTGGTTGTGCACTTGAGTGGGAAGGCTGTCTAGGAATCTCTCTCTCCCTGCCCCTCCCCCGCTTGCATGTGTGTGTGCCCTCGCTCTTTCTCTCTCTCAGAAATGAAGAAGCAGAAGTCATCGTAGTGGTAGGAGTGGTAGTTATTTTCACATCAGTGGGTAATGAGACAACCTTGGCTTGGAATGGGAGCTCTGAAATTCACTAGCTGTGTGATCTTGGGGCAAGTTGTGTCCCCTCTCTGAACCTCAGTAGTATAGGACACACTGGGTTATTGGGACAATTAAGTGATCAGTAAAGGACACTTAAAACCCTTGGTTGCTTGGCATAGAATCCCTTCATACAATCAATTCTCAGTCGCAGTAGGATCAGCAATTTGATCGTTTTATTTTTTTGGTCCTTAACAATGAAAAATGCTCTCTCACATGGCTATAGGGAATAGGTAGCATCAGTTCAAGAATGGGGTGGATCTCCAGTCAAAGGAGCAATGGGTGTGGCTGAAGGGGTAAGGAAGCACAGGAGCTTTTGTGCTCTGGTTGTGAGTGTTGGTGGCTGCTGGGAAAGGGAATCAGACCTGCAGGGGACCCGAGAACTTGGAGTCTGGCCAGTGCACCCTTGCTCCCTTCTTGGGCTTCTGGGTTTCAGGGGAGCCTGTGGCCCTTGAGGGCATTTGGAGGCTGTGCCCAGAAGAGCAGGAGCAGGAGCTGGAGCTGGAGCAGGAGCAGGAGCAGGAGCAGGAGGCCCCCCGGAGACAGGCTGGACCTTGGGCCCAGAGTTGGCCAGCTTCTGCCTGAGGCAATGGTTTTCTTCCTTGAGCCTTTGGAACTCCCTCTCTGCCCACAGAACAGCCTTCTGGCTCTCCTCACTTCTGTTCTCCACCAGGAGGCGCTCTCGGTCATGCAAGGAGGAGATTCTCTGCCATTCTCGGTGCAGGTCGTCGGCCATCTTCTTGTAGAGGCCTAAGTTCCAGTGGGCAGCATCCACCTTCCTGCGCACCTTGGCGAGTTCGTTCTTCACTTGCAGGCAGCGTGCCTTCTCCTCCATCATCTTCCTCTCCAGGTGTTTGAGGTGCTCTTCGCACAGCTTAGGCTCTGCCTCGAGCTTCAGGTGCAGCTTCTGAATCTCCCTTTCCAGGAGGCTGTTTCGCTGGTGAAAAGATACTTGCTCAGCTTGGTGGATTGTTGTGTTTCCTGGGAGCTCTTCATTCCCCTGACGTGCCTTCTTCAGTGCCCTGGATGGCTTTTCTTGATTCAGGGGGCTCCCACGGGGCACGTGATCAGTGGAGGAGGAGCCAGTCTGCACCTGCCTCCTTGAGCCCCCACCTTCCAGATGATCTCGAAGGAGCTCTAGCAGATGCATCACCGTCAGTAGGATCTGGCTGAGGGTGTGGTGTTGGCTCTGGCCCTCAGCGGGGGCCTGCCACGGCACACCTCCGTCAGGAAGCTCTGGCCTGCCTGCCTCCCCTGCCTCTTCCTGCCCTCTCAGTCCACAGCTGCCAATGTCCTGAGACAGAGGGTCTGCACTTCCCCGCAGATCAGGGCTGTCCTTGAAGTCTTCTGGCATATTCCTCGCAGGGGGTTCTCCATCGTCCTGGGCTGCTCCACAGATGGGATTTTCATCGGTGAGCTGGTGAGGGCTCTTCTTCAACAGCCTTTGCCGAACTCCCTTCAGCAGTTGCGTAGCGTCTCCCACAGAAAAGTACCCGACATCTTGATTCAGGGCAGCCAGAGCAAGGATCTGTAGCGGGAGAGGACTGGCCTTGTGCTCCGATGATGCGACGGCTCCATGGCCTGGTGCATCCGGGTCGGTCTTCTCCATGTCTTTTCCAGATACTTCATTCTGGGCACAGTGCCCCTTTCTTCCTCTTAAGCGGAGTCCACACTTTACTGGAATGAACACCAGCAACACAGTGCACACGAGGATCTCCCAGCCAAACCCAGAGTCTCGTGGCCCATGTGGCCAACGTTCGATTATCGGCAACCCAGAAGCCCACAGCTGTTCCCGGAGAGCCCACAGCAGCTCCAGAACTGTGTGGGGAGACATTGTAATGGCCACCAGCTGGCTCCAGAGAGCCTGGGGCCTTTGTCTCTGATCACCAGTGTCCTCTCGGCCACTAGAAACTGCTTGGAACCCCTACGAGGGTTCCGTCTCCAATGCAAACCAGTGCCTGGCAACAGGAGCTGAAGGGAGTAGGGGTGGGGGAGGTGCACCCGAGACTCCAACGCAAATCAGTGCCTGGCAACAGGAGCTAACAGTCGTTGGGCAGCGGAGGAGAATCTCTATATTGTGTACCTGAAAAAAATGCAACCCTATGTAGCATTGTCTTGGAATTAAACTTTGACACTTATAAAAAAAAGTTAAAAATGAAACTAGATATCAAAGGGAGAAACATAACAACATCTAAACACGTAGAAAGTAACTTTCTAGATTATCGGAGACAAAAGATAAAATTTCAGTGCACTGACCCGAAGGAAAATAAAACTACAACGTATTAAAATTGATGGGACACAGCTAAATCAACAGAGAGCTCAATTTTTAGCACTCAATGCATACATTAGAAAGGAGGAGGAGCATCTGGGTGGCTCAGTCAGTTAGTCCAACTCTTGATTTTGACTCGGGTCATGGTCAACCTTGGGATAGTGAGGCTGAACCTGCATTGTGCTGGTGCTGGGCATGGTGGCTGCTTAATCATCTCTCTCTCTTTCTGCACCGCTTCCGTTTCTCTGTCTCTGTCTCTGTCTCTGTCTGTGTGTCTATCTCTCTCTCTCTCTCTAAAAAGAAAAGGAGTCTCAAAACTATAATCTTTCTATTTTAGAACCTGAAAAAAGAGGAGAAACTAAAACTAAAGAAGAAAACCAGAAGAATCCTTCCACCCCATTTCAAGATATTCGTCTACAGTAATCAAAAGTGCGTGGTGTTGGTGAAGAGCTAGACCAATGGAACAGAATAAAGATGGATAAGTGGAACAGAATCAGGGACCCAGAAAGAGAACTACGCCCATATGTCGAATGGGGCCTTGACAAAGGTAAAAAGCCGTTCAGTGGAGGAGTGACAGCGTTTTGAATAAATGGTGCTAGAGCAAGTGGACATGCATAGGCAAAGAAGAAGGAGAAGCAGAAGAGGGAGCGGGAGAGGGGAGGAGGAGGTGGAGGACGAGGAGGCCGGGGACCGCAATCTAAGTATCAAACCCTATACAAAACTTAACTCAGGCTGCCTGGGTGAGGCAGCCTGTGCGGCAGCCAGCTCTTGATTTCGGCTCTTGTCAAGCTCTCAGCATCCCGGGACAAAGTCAGGCTCCAAGCTCACTGGCGAGGCTGCTTGAGGATGCTCTTTTCCCTTCTCCCTCCAGGCCCCTGCCCGCTCATGCACATGTTCACTCTCCCAAAGGAAAAAAAGAAAAAAAGAGTATTTTAAAAAGTAGCTCAAAATTAATCACTGCCTTACATGGAAAATGATAAATCTTATAGGGAAAATGTGGGGGAAAATTTCCAGAATGGAAAGCTAGGTAAAGAATCCTCCAGTCGAACATCAAATTATTTTCCCTAAGGTAAAGTTGATTAATTAGACTTTATCCAACAATCAGAATTGTAAATCTGTGCCGTGTGAAAGACCTCCTTAAGAAGACCCAAAAGACAAGCTACCAACTTGGAGGAAATAGGTCCAAATCACATAGCTAATAGAGGACTCCTGTCTGAAGCATGGAAACTCAGAATTTGACCCCAAGTAAGCATGCAATCTAGTTAGCAAAAGGAAATAGAAGGGGTGTGGGGAAAAAGTAAAGGGCCTGCCACCTTTACCAAAGCGTAGACAGATGGAAACCACATAGAAAGTTGCCATTGGGGCAATTCAAATGAAAACTCCAGTGAGCTCTCACTGCACACCTATCAGAGTGATTCAAACCAAATGCGCCAGAGAGGGAGAGAGAGACCCCACCACCAAATGCAAGGCAGGATGTGGAATGACTGGATCACTCCCGCATCACAGTTGGGAATGGAAAATGATAGAGCTGACTCTTGAAAACAGTTAAGAGTTTCTTTTCCTTTTCCAAGCCGTGAGTTACATTCCCGTTCACATGCAGTATAATATCAATTTCAGGTGTCCAATAGAGTGGCTCAACCCTTCCACACAGATTCTTTGAGAACTAGACTTGCTACCGCCCTAGGAGCAGGTCATGGCACTATGGCATTTATCTTAGAGAAATCAAAACTTAACGTTTGCTCCAAAGCCTGTAGGGGAATGTATCTGTGTCCTTATGAAAGCAGTGGGGCTGCCAAGGGGGTGGAAGGGACTGGAGTGGTTGGATATTGACACTTGACAGGGCTGCTGTAAGTGATAAACTCCTCTTGCTTCTTTGAAGGCCCCTTCCCCTTAATGGTGGTCCTGAGGACGAGGAGAATAGGAATGTCAACGATTTCAATCGCTTTCAACCTGCCAAGCATTAGAACACCATCTCTTCTACACTAGTTCACTCTCGTCTTAATCCTCAGTATCCCAAAGCAGACAGGTGGGGTCTGGTCCAAGAAGGGTTGCAGGCAGTGTCCCTTCCCCAGGCCATCTCCCCTCTTGCCCAGAAGCCCAATGACCAGGTCCCAGGCTTTCAACTCATCTAATTTCTGTGCCTTCTCTAGGGACACCAGGGAACTTCTGGGCTCTTTTTCTGGCTTCAAGGAGGCTCTGCGACGCTGGGTCTAGTGCTCTCAGCCGACTTGGACCACACGGCCAGTTGTCTCCTCCTGCATGGGCCACCTATTGGCTCGGGTGGATCAGGTGAGGGCATGTCCTCTCAGAGAGATACATGGAGAACAGAATAGAGGACCTCTTTCTGGCATTGTTTACCCTAATCTCTCAGTGGTTGCTACCATCGCTTGACTTCCCTGGAATTTCAAGCCCAGGAGAGGGGGGTGGGTCAGCAGCCAGAACTGTGGCTTCACCCTTGTGTCTTTTTTGAATGTTTTCCGCAACCCAGAGGGCTTCCGACAACACCAATTGATAACCGCATATGGTTTCCGTGGGCCAGGCATCCAGGTGCATCTAGCCAGGGACCTGTGTCTCAGGATCTCTCACAAGGCTGCAGTCAAGATGTCATGTGGGTCTTCAGTCATCTCCAGGCTTGTTGGCGGGAAATCTGCTTGTGTGCTCACTCGGGTGGCTCCTAGCAGCCAGAGGTCCTCCATTGCGGTGAGCAAGAAATATTCATTCCTTGCCACATGGGCCTCTCCATCATACAGCCCACAAGGAGCAGGCGGCTTCCCTCGAAACCAATGGTGAGGGAGCGAGAGCAAGCCCAAGAGGAGACCAGTGTCTTTGTCTACGAGCCTCAGAAGGGACATGCTATCTATCTCTCGGGCCATATTCTGTCCTTTCGAAGTGAGGCAGGAGTTCCTGACTCTAATCCAGTGGTAGAGTATGGAACACAAAACGAGGTGTACCCACGAAGGGAATCGTTGGAGACCCTGAAAGGCTGCCCTCCATGCTTTGCTGGGACTTTACCTCAGCTAGGCATCACCATAATCCTTGCATCCAAACTAGAACGTGACCTATGAGAAAATTTTGTCAAGCCCTTCTGGGATCCTTACAGCAGCTTGCCTAGAAGTTCCTTGCACAAGGGAAGGGTGCCTGTGTGGCTTAGTCAGGTCAACGTCTGACTCTTGATTTCGGCTCAGGGCGTGGTCCCATGGTCTGTGAAATCCAGCCCAGCGTCTGGTTGTGCACTTGAGTGGGAAGGCTGTCTAGGAATCTCTCTCTCCCTGCCCCTCCCCCGCTTGCATGTGTGTGTGCCCTCGCTCTTTCTCTCTCTCAGAAATGAAGAAGCAGAAGTCATCGTAGTGGTAGGAGTGGTAGTTATTTTCACATCAGTGGGTAATGAGACAACCTTGGCTTGGAATGGGAGCTCTGAAATTCACTAGCTGTGTGATCTTGGGGCAAGTTGTGTCCCCTCTCTGAACCTCAGTAGTATAGGACACACTGGGTTATTGGGACAATTAAGTGATCAGTAAAGGACACTTAAAACCCTTGGTTGCTTGGCATAGAATCCCTTCATACAATCAATTCTCAGTCGCAGTAGGATCAGCAATTTGATCGTTTTATTTTTTTGGTCCTTAACAATGAAAAATGCTCTCTCACATGGCTATAGGGAATAGGTAGCATCAGTTCAAGAATGGGGTGGATCTCCAGTCAAAGGAGCAATGGGTGTGGCTGAAGGGGTAAGGAAGCACAGGAGCTTTTGTGCTCTGGTTGTGAGTGTTGGTGGCTGCTGGGAAAGGGAATCAGACCTGCAGGGGACCCGAGAACTTGGAGTCTGGCCAGTGCACCCTTGCTCCCTTCTTGGGCTTCTGGGTTTCAGGGGAGCCTGTGGCCCTTGAGGGCATTTGGAGGCTGTGCCCAGAAGAGCAGGAGCAGGAGCTGGAGCTGGAGCAGGAGCAGGAGCAGGAGCAGGAGCAGGAGGCCCCCCGGAGACAGGCTGGACCTTGGGCCCAGAGTTGGCCAGCTTCTGCCTGAGGCAATGGTTTTCTTCCTTGAGCCTTTGGAACTCCCTCTCTGCCCACAGAACAGCCTTCTGGCTCTCCTCACTTCTGTTCTCCACCAGGAGGCGCTCTCGGTCATGCAAGGAGGAGATTCTCTGCCATTCTCGGTGCAGGTCGTCGGCCATCTTCTTGTAGAGGCCTAAGTTCCAGTGGGCAGCATCCACCTTCCTGCGCACCTTGGCGAGTTCGTTCTTCACTTGCAGGCAGCGTGCCTTCTCCTCCATCATCTTCCTCTCCAGGTGTTTGAGGTGCTCTTCGCACAGCTTAGGCTCTGCCTCGAGCTTCAGGTGCAGCTTCTGAATCTCCCTTTCCAGGAGGCTGTTTCGCTGGTGAAAAGATACTTGCTCAGCTTGGTGGATTGTTGTGTTTCCTGGGAGCTCTTCATTCCCCTGACGTGCCTTCTTCAGTGCCCTGGATGGCTTTCCTTGATTCAGGGGGCTCCCACGGGGCACGTGATCAGTGGAGGAGGAGCCAGTCTGCACCTGCCTCCTTGAGCCCCCACCTTCCAGATGATCTCGAAGGAGCTCTAGCAGATGCATCACCGTCAGTAGGATCTGGCTGAGGGTGTGGTGTTGGCTCTGGCCCTCAGCGGGGGCCTGCCACGGCACACCTCCGTCAGGAAGCTCTGGCCTGCCTGCCTCCCCTGCCTCTTCCTGCCCTCTCAGTCCACAGCTGCCAATGTCCTGAGACAGAGGGTCTGCACTTCCCCGCAGATCAGGGCTGTCCTTGAAGTCTTCTGGCATATTCCTCGCAGGGGGTTCTCCATCGTCCTGGGCTGCTCCACAGATGGGATTTTCATCGGTGAGCTGGTGAGGGCTCTTCTTCAACAGCCTTTGCCGAACTCCCTTCAGCAGTTGCGTAGCGTCTCCCACAGAAAAGTACCCGACATCTTGATTCAGGGCAGCCAGAGCAAGGATCTGTAGCGGGAGAGGACTGGCCTTGTGCTCCGATGATGCGACGGCTCCATGGCCTGGTGCATCCGGGTCGGTCTTCTCCATGTCTTTTCCAGATACTTCATTCTGGGCACAGTGCCCCTTTCTTCCTCTTAAGCGGAGTCCACACTTTACTGGAATGAACACCAGCAACACAGTGCACACGAGGATCTCCCAGCCAAACCCAGAGTCTCGTGGCCCATGTGGCCAACGTTCGATTATCGGCAACCCAGAAGCCCACAGCTGTTCCCGGAGAGCCCACAGCAGCTCCAGAACTGTGTGGGGAGACATTGTAATGGCCACCAGCTGGCTCCAGAGAGCCTGGGGGCTTTGTCTCTGATCACCAGTGTCCTCTCGGCCACTAGAAACTGCTTGGAACCCCTACGAGGGTTCCGTCTCCAATGCAAACCAGTGCCTGGCAACAGGAGCTGAAGGGAGTAGGGGTGGGGGAGGTGCACCCGAGACTCCAACGCAAATCAGTGCCTGGCAACAGGAGCTAACAGTCGTTGGGCAGCGGAGGAGAATCTCTATATTGTGTACCTGAAAAAAATGCAACCCTATGTAGCATTGTCTTGGAATTAAACTTTGACACTTATAAAAAAAAGTTAAAAATGAAACTAGATATCAAAGGGAGAAACATAACAACATCTAAACACGTAGAAAGTAACTTTTTAGATTATCGGAGACAAAAGATAAAATTTCAGTGCACTGACCCGAAGGAAAATAAAACTACAACGTATTAAAATTGATGGGACACAGCTAAATCAACAGAGAGCTCAATTTTTAGCACTCAATGCATACATTAGAAAGGAGGAGGAGCATCTGGGTGGCTCAGTCAGTTAGTCCAACTCTTGATTTTGACTCGGGTCATGGTCAACCTTGGGATAGTGAGGCTGAACCTGCATTGTGCTGGTGCTGGGCATGGTGGCTGCTTAATCATCTCTCTCTCTTTCTGCACCGCTTCCGTTTCTCTGTCTCTGTCTCTGTCTCTGTCTGTGTGTCTATCTCTCTCTCTCTCTCTAAAAAGAAAAGGAGTCTCAAAACTATAATCTTTCTATTTTAGAACCTGAAAAAAGAGGAGAAACTAAAACTAAAGAAGAAAACCAGAAGAATCCTTCCACCCCATTTCAAGATATTCGTCTACAGTAATCAAAAGTGCGTGGTGTTGGTGAAGAGCTAGACCAATGGAACAGAATAAAGATGGATAAGTGGAACAGAATCAGGGACCCAGAAAGAGAACTACGCCCATATGTCGAATGGGGCCTTGACAAAGGTAAAAAGCCGTTCAGTGGAGGAGTGACAGCGTTTTGAATAAATGGTGCTAGAGCAAGTGGACATGCATAGGCAAAGAAGAAGGAGAAGCAGAAGAGGGAGCGGGAGAGGGGAGGAGGAGGTGGAGGACGAGGAGGCCGGGGACCGCAATCTAAGTATCAAACCCTATACAAAACTTAACTCAGGCTGCCTGGGTGAGGCAGCCTGTGCGGCAGCCAGCTCTTGATTTCGGCTCTTGTCAAGCTCTCAGCATCCCGGGACAAAGTCAGGCTCCAAGCTCACTGGCGAGGCTGCTTGAGGATGCTCTTTTCCCTTCTCCCTCCAGGCCCCTGCCCGCTCATGCACATGTTCACTCTCCCAAAGGAAAAAAAGAAAAAAAGAGTATTTTAAAAAGTAGCTCAAAATTAATCACTGCCTTACATGGAAAATGATAAATCTTATAGGGAAAATGTGGGGGAAAATTTCCAGAATGGAAAGCTAGGTAAAGAATCCTCCAGTCGAACATCAAATTATTTTCCCTAAGGTAAAGTTGATTAATTAGACTTTATCCAACAATCAGAATTGTAAATCTGTGCCGTGTGAAAGACCTCCTTAAGAAGACCCAAAAGACAAGCTACCAACTTGGAGGAAATAGGTCCAAATCACATAGCTAATAGAGGACTCCTGTCTGAAGCATGGAAACTCAGAATTTGACCCCAAGTAAGCATGCAATCTAGTTAGCAAAAGGAAATAGAAGGGGTGTGGGGAAAAAGTAAAGGGCCTGCCAACTTTACCAAAGCGTAGACAGATGGAAACCACATAGAAAGTTGCCATTGGGGCAATTCAAATGAAAACTCCAGTGAGCTCTCACTGCACACCTATCAGAGTGATTCAAACCAAATGCGCCAGAGAGGGAGAGAGAGACCCCACCACCAAATGCAAGGCAGGATATGGAATGACTGGATCACTCCCGCATCACAGTTGGGAATGGAAAATGATAGAGCTGACTCTTGAAAACAGTTAAGAGTTTCTTTTCCTTTTCCAAGCCGTGAGTTACATTCCCGTTCACATGCAGTATAATATCAATTTCAGGTGTCCAATAGAGTGGCTCAACCCTTCCACACAGATTCTTTGAGAACTAGACTTGCTACCGCCCTAGGAGCAGGTCATGGCACTATGGCATTTATCTTAGAGAAATCAAAACTTAACGTTTGCTCCAAAGCCTGTAGGGGAATGTATCTGTGTCCTTATGAAAGCAGTGGGGCTGCCAAGGGGGTGGAAGGGACTGGAGTGGTTGGATATTGACACTTGACAGGGCTGCTGTAAGTGATAAACTCCTCTTGCTTCTTTGAAGGCCCCTTCCCCTTAATGGTGGTCCTGAGGACGAGGAGAATAGGAATGTCAACGATTTCAATCGCTTTCAACCTGCCAAGCATTAGAACACCATCTCTTCTACACTAGTTCACTCTCGTCTTAATCCTCAGTATCCCAAAGCAGACAGGTGGGGTCTGGTCCAAGAAGGGTTGCAGGCAGTGTCCCTTCCCCAGGCCATCTCCCCTCTTGCCCAGAAGCCCAATGACCAGGTCCCAGGCTTTCAACTCATCTAATTTCTGTGCCTTCTCTAGGGACACCAGGGAACTTCTGGGCTCTTTTTCTGGCTTCAAGGAGGCTCTGCGACGCTGGGTCTAGTGCTCTCAGCCGACTTGGACCACACGGCCAGTTGTCTCCTCCTGCATGGGCCACCTATTGGCTCGGGTGGATCAGGTGAGGGCATGTCCTCTCAGAGAGATACATGGAGAACAGAATAGAGGACCTCTTTCTGGCATTGTTTACCCTAATCTCTCAGTGGTTGCTACCATCGCTTGACTTCCCTGGAATTTCAAGCCCAGGAGAGGGGGGTGGGTCAGCAGCCAGAACTGTGGCTTCACCCTTGTGTCTTTTTTGAATGTTTTCCGCAACCCAGAGGGCTTCCGACAACACCAATTGATAACCGCATATGGTTTCCGTGGGCCAGGCATCCAGGTGCATCTAGCCAGGGACCTGTGTCTCAGGATCTCTCACAAGGCTGCAGTCAAGATGTCATGTGGGTCTTCAGTCATCTCCAGGCTTGTTGGCGGGAAATCTGCTTGTGTGCTCACTCGGGTGGCTCCTAGCAGCCAGAGGTCCTCCATTGCGGTGAGCAAGAAATATTCATTCCTTGCCACATGGGCCTCTCCATCATACAGCCCACAAGGAGCAGGCGGCTTCCCTCGAAACCAATGGTGAGGGAGCGAGAGCAAGCCCAAGAGGAGACCAGTGTCTTTGTCTACGAGCCTCAGAAGGGACATGCTATCTATCTCTCGGGCCATATTCTGTCCTTTCGAAGTGAGGCAGGAGTTCCTGACTCTAATCCAGTGGTAGAGTATGGAACACAAAACGAGGTGTACCCACGAAGGGAATCGTTGGAGACCCTGAAAGGCTGCCCTCCATGCTTTGCTGGGACTTTACCTCAGCTAGGCATCACCATAATCCTTGCATCCAAACTAGAACGTGACCTATGAGAAAATTTTGTCAAGCCCTTCTGGGATCCTTACAGCAGCTTGCCTAGAAGTTCCTTGCACAAGGGAAGGGTGCCTGTGTGGCTTAGTCAGGTCAACGTCTGACTCTTGATTTCGGCTCAGGGCGTGGTCCCATGGTCTGTGAAATCCAGCCCAGCGTCTGGTTGTGCACTTGAGTGGGAAGGCTGTCTAGGAATCTCTCTCTCCCTGCCCCTCCCCCGCTTGCATGTGTGTGTGCCCTCGCTCTTTCTCTCTCTCAGAAATGAAGAAGCAGAAGTCATCGTAGTGGTAGGAGTGGTAGTTATTTTCACATCAGTGGGTAATGAGACAACCTTGGCTTGGAATGGGAGCTCTGAAATTCACTAGCTGTGTGATCTTGGGGCAAGTTGTGTCCCCTCTCTGAACCTCAGTAGTATAGGACACACTGGGTTATTGGGACAATTAAGTGATCAGTAAAGGACACTTAAAACCCTTGGTTGCTTGGCATAGAATCCCTTCATACAATCAATTCTCAGTCGCAGTAGGATCAGCAATTTGATCGTTTTATTTTTTTGGTCCTTAACAATGAAAAATGCTCTCTCACATGGCTATAGGGAATAGGTAGCATCAGTTCAAGAATGGGGTGGATCTCCAGTCAAAGGAGCAATGGGTGTGGCTGAAGGGGTAAGGAAGCACAGGAGCTTTTGTGCTCTGGTTGTGAGTGTTGGTGGCTGCTGGGAAAGGGAATCAGACCTGCAGGGGACCCGAGAACTTGGAGTCTGGTCAGTGCACCCTTGCTCCCTTCTTGGGCTTCTGGGCTTTCAGGGGAGCCTGTGGCCCTTGAGGGCATTTGGAGGCTGTGCCCAGAAGAGCAGGAGCAGGAGCTGGAGCTGGAGCAGGAGCAGGAGCAGGAGCAGGAGGCCCCCCGGAGACAGGCTGGACCTTGGGCCCAGAGTTGGCCAGCTTCTGCCTGAGGCAATGGTTTTCTTCCTTGAGCCTTTGGAACTCCCTCTCTGCCCACAGAACAGCCTTCTGGCTCTCCTCACTTCTGTTCTCCACCAGGCGGCGCTCTCGGTCATGCAAGGAGGAGATTCTCTGCCATTCTCGGTGCAGGTCGTCGGCCATCTTCTTGTAGAGGCCTAAGTTCCAGTGGGCAGCATCCACCTTCCTGCGCACCTTGGCGAGTTCGTTCTTCACTTGCAGGCAGCGTGCCTTCTCCTCCATCATCTTCCTCTCCAGGTGTTTGAGGTGCTCTTCGCACAGCTTAGGCTGTGCCTCGAGCTTCAGGTGCAGCTTCTGAATCTCCCTTTCCAGGAGGCTGTTTCGCTGGTGAAAAGATACTTGCTCAGCTTGGTGGATTGTTGTGTTTCCTGGGAGCTCTTCATTCCCCTGACGTGCCTTCTTCAGTGCCCTGGATGGCTTTCCTTGATTCAGGGGGCTCCCACGGGGCACGTGATCAGTGGAGGAGGAGCCAGTCTGCACCTGCCTCCTTGAGCCCCCACCTTCCAGATGATCTCGAAGGAGCTCTAGCAGATGCATCACCGTCAGTAGGATCTGGCTGAGGGTGTGGTGTTGGCTCTGGCCCTCAGCGGGGGCCTGCCACGGCACACCTCCGTCAGGAAGCTCTGGCCTGCCTGCCTCCCCTGCCTCTTCCTGCCCTCTCAGTCCACAGCTGCCAATGTCCTGAGACAGAGGGTCTGCACTTCCCCGCAGATCAGGGCTGTCCTTGAAGTCTTCTGGCATATTCCTTGCAGGGGGTTCTCCATCGTCCTGGGCTGCTCCACAGATGGGATTTTCATCGGTGAGCTGGTGAGGGCTCTTCTTCAACAGCCTTTGCCGAACTCCCTTCAGCAGTTGCGTAGCGTCTCCCACAGAAAAGTACCCGACATCTTGATTCAGGGCAGCCAGAGCAAGGATCTGTAGCGGGAGAGGACTGGCCTTGTGCTCCGATGATGCGACGGCTCCATGGGCTGGTGCATCCGGGTCGGTCTTCTCCATGTCTTTTCCAGATACTTCATTCTGGGCACAGTGCCCCTTTCTTCCTCTTAAGCGGAGTCCACACTTTACTGGAATGAACACCAGCAACACAGTGCACACGAGGATCTCCCAGCCAAACCCAGAGTCTCGTGGCCCATGTGGCCAACGTTCGATTATCGGCAACCCAGAAGCCCACAGCTGTTCCCGGAGAGCCCACAGCGGCTCCAGAACTGTGTGGGGAGACATTGTAATGGCCACCAGCTGGCTCCAGAGAGCCTGGGGGCTTTGTCTCTGATCACCAGTGTCCTCTCGGCCACTAGAAACTGCTTGGAACCCCTACGAGGGTTCCGTCTCCAATGCAAACCAGTGCCTGGCAACAGGAGCTGAAGGGAGTAGGGGTGGGGGAGGTGCACCCGAGACTCCAACGCAAATCAGTGCCTGGCAACAGGAGCTAACAGTCGTTGGGCAGCGGAGGAGAATCTCTATATTGTGTACCTGAAAAAAATGCAACCCTCTGTAGCATTGTCTTGGAATTAAACTTTGACACTTATAAAAAAAAGTTAAAAATGAAACTAGATATCAAAGGGAGAAACATAACAAAATCTAAACACGTAGAAAGTAACTTTCTAGATTATCGGAGACAAAAGATAAAATTTCAGTGCACTGACCCGAAGGAAAATAAAACTACAACGTATTAAAATTGATGGGACACAGCTAAATCAACAGAGAGCTCAATTTTTAGCACTCAATGCATACATTAGAAAGGAGGAGGAGCATCTGGGTGGCTCAGTCAGTTAGTCCAACTCTTGATTTTGACTCGGGTCATGGTCAACCTTGGGATAGTGAGGCTGAACCTGCATTGTGCTGGTGCTGGGCATGGTGGCTGCTTAATCATCTCTCTCTCTTTCTGCACCGCTTCCGTTTCTCTGTCTCTGTCTCTGTCTCTGTCTGTGTGTCTATCTCTCTCTCTCTCTCTAAAAAGAAAAGGAGTCTCAAAACTATAATCTTTCTATTTTAGAACCTGAAAAAAGAGGAGAAACTAAAACTAAAGAAGAAAACCAGAAGAATCCTTCCACCCCATTTCAAGATATTCGTCTACAGTAATCAAAAGTGCGTGGTGTTGGTGAAGAGCTAGACCAATGGAACAGAATAAAGATGGATAAGTGGAACAGAATCAGGGACCCAGAAAGAGAACTACGCCCGTATGTCGAATGGGGCCTTGACAAAGGTAAAAAGCCGTTCAGTGGAGGAGTGACAGCGTTTTGAATAAATGGTGCTAGAGCAAGTGGACATGCATAGGCAAAGAAGAAGGAGAAGCAGAAGAGGGAGCGGGAGAGGGGAGGAGGAGGTGGAGGACGAGGAGGCCGGGGACCACAATCTAAGTATCAAACCCTATACAAAACTTAACTCAGGCTGCCTGGGTGAGGCAGCCTGTGCGGCAGCCAGCTCTTGATTTCGGCTCTTGTCAAGCTCTCAGCGTCCCGGGACAAAGTCAGGCTCCAAGCTCACTGGCGAGGCTGCTTGAGGATGCTCTTTTCCCTTCTCCCTCCAGGCCCCTGCCCGCTCATGCACATGTTCACTCTCCCAAAGGAAAAAAAGAAAAAAAGAGTATTTTAAAAAGTAGCTCAAAATTAATCACTGCCTTACATGGAAAATGATAAATCTTATAGGGAAAATGTGGGGAAAAATTTCCAGAATGGAAAGCTAGGTAAAGAATCCTCCAGTCGAACATCAAATTATTTTCCCTAAGGTAAAGTTGATTAATTAGACTTTATCCAACAATCAGAATTGTAAATCTGTGCCGTGTGAAAGACCTCCTTAAGAAGACCCAAAAGACAAGCTACCAACTTGGAGGAAATAGGTCAAAATCACATAGCTAATAGAGGACTCCTGTCTGAAGCATGGAAACTCAGAATTTGACCCCAAGTAAGCATGCAATCTAGTTAGCAAAAGGAAATAGAAGGGGGGTGGGGAAAAAGTAAAGGGCCTGCCACCTTTACCAAAGCGTAGACAGATGGAAACCACATAGAAAGTTGCCATTGGGGCAATTCAAATGAAAACTCCAGTGAGCTCTCACTGCACACCTATCAGAGTGATTCAAACCAAATGCGCCAGAGAGGGAGAGAGAGACCCCACCACCAAATGCAAGGCAGGATGTGGAATGACTGGATCACTCCCGCATCACAGTTGGGAATGGAAAATGATAGAGCTGACTCTTGAAAACAGTTAAGAGTTTCTTTTCCTTTTCCAAGCCGTGAGTTACATTCCCGTTCACATGCAGTATAATATCAATTTCAGGTGTCCAATAGAGTGGCTCAACCCTTCCACACAGATTCTTTGAGAACTAGACTTGCTACCGCCCTAGGAGCAGGTCATGGCACTATGGCATTTATCTTAGAGAAATCAAAACTTAACGTTTGCTCCAAAGCCTGTAGGGGAATGTATCTGTGTCCTTATGAAAGCAGTGGGGCTGCCAAGGGGGTGGAAGGGACTGGAGTGGTTGGATATTGACACTTGACAGGGCTGCTGTAAGTGATAAACTCCTCTTGCTTCTTTGAAGGCCCCTTCCCCTTAATGGTGGTCCTGAGGACGAGGAGAATAGGAATGTCAACGATTTCAATCGCTTTCAACCTGCCAAGCATTAGAACACCATCTCTTCTACACTAGTTCACTCTCGTCTTAATCCTCAGTATCCCAAAGCAGACAGGTGGGGTCTGGTCCAAGAGGGGTTGCAGGCAGTGTCCCTTCCCCAGGCCATCTCCCCTCTTGCCCAGAAGCCCAATGACCAGGTCCCAGGCTTTCAACTCATCTAATTTCTGTGCCTTCTCTAGGGACACCAGGGAACTTCTGGGCTCTTTTTCTGGCTTCAAGGAGGCTCTGCGACGCTGGGTCTAGTGCTCTCAGCCGACTTGGACCACACGGCCAGTTGTCTCCTCCTGCATGGGCCACCTATTGGCTCGGGTGGATCAGGTGAGGGCATGTCCTCTCAGAGAGATACATGGAGAACAGTATAGAGGACCTCTTTCTGGCATTGTTTACCCTAATCTCTCAGTGGTTGCTACCATCGCTTGACTTCCCTGGAATTCCAAGCCCAGGAGAGGGGGGTGGGTCAGCAGCCAGAACTGTGGCTTCACCCTTGTGTCTTTTTTGAATGTTTTCCGCAACCCAGAGGGCTTCCGACAACACCAATTGATAACCGCATATGGTTTCCGTGGGCCAGGCATCCAGGTGCATCTAGCCAGGGACCTGTGTCTCAGGATCTCTCACAAGGCTGCAGTCAAGATGTCATGTGGGTCTTCAGTCATCTCCAGGCTTGTTGGCGGGAAATCTGCTTGTGTGCTCACTCGGGTGGCTCCTAGCAGCCAGAGGTCCTCCATTGCGGTGAGCAAGAAATATTCATTCCTTGCCACATGGGCCTCTCCATCATACAGCCCACAAGGAGCAGGCGGCTTCCCTCGAAACCAATGGTGAGGGAGCGAGAGCAAGCCCAAGAGGAGACCAGTGTCTTTGTCTACGAGCCTCAGAAGGGACATGCTATCTATCTCTCGGGCCATATTCTGTCCTTTCGAAGTGAGGCAGGAGTTCCTGACTCTAATCCAGTGGTAGAGTATGGAACACAAAACGAGGTGTACCCACGAAGGGAATCGTTGGAGACCCTGAAAGGCTGCCCTCCATGCTTTGCTGGGACTTTACCTCAGCTAGGCATCACCATAATCCTTGCATCCAAACTAGAACGTGACCTATGAGAAAATTTTGTCAAGCCCTTCTGGGATCCTTACAGCAGCTTGCCTAGAAGTTCCTTGCACAAGGGAAGGGTGCCTGTGTGGCTTAGTCAGGTCAACGTCTGACTCTTGATTTCGGCTCAGGGCGTGGTCCCATGGTCTGTGAAATCCAGCCCAGCGTCTGGTTGTGCACTTGAGTGGGAAGGCTGTCTAGGAATCTCTCTCTCCCTGCCCCTCCCCCGCTTGCATGTGTGTGTGCCCTCGCTCTTTCTCTCTCTCAGAAATGAAGAAGCAGAAGTCATCGTAGTGGTAGGAGTGGTAGTTATTTTCACATCAGTGGGTAATGAGACAACCTTGGCTTGGAATGGGAGCTCTGAAATTCACTAGCTGTGTGATCTTGGGGCAAGTTGTGTCCCCTCTCTGAACCTCAGTAGTATAGGACACACTGGGTTATTGGGACAATTAAGTGATCAGTAAAGGACACTTAAAACCCTTGGTTGCTTGGCATAGAATCCCTTCATACAATCAATTCTCAGTCGCAGTAGGATCAGCAATTTGATCGTTTTATTTTTTTGGTCCTTAACAATGAAAAATGCTCTCTCACATGGCTATAGGGAATAGGTAGCATCAGTTCAAGAATGGGGTGGATCTCCAGTCAAAGGAGCAATGGGTGTGGCTGAAGGGGTAAGGAAGCACAGGAGCTTTTGTGCTCTGGTTGTGAGTGTTGGTGGCTGCTGGGAAAGGGAATCAGACCTGCAGGGGACCCGAGAACTTGGAGTCTGGCCAGTGCACCCTTGCTCCCTTCTTGGGCTTCTGGGCTTTCAGGGGAGCCTGTGGCCCTTGAGGGCATTTGGAGGCTGTGCCCAGAAGAGCAGGAGCAGGAGCTGGAGCTGGAGCAGGAGCAGGAGCAGGAGCAGGAGGCCCCCCGGAGACAGGCTGGACCTTGGGCCCAGAGTTGGCCAGCTTCTGCCTGAGGCAATGGTTTTCTTCCTTGAGCCTTTGGAACTCCCTCTCTGCCCACAGAACAGCCTTCTGGCTCTCCTCACTTCTGTTCTCCACCAGGCGGCGCTCTCGGTCATGCAAGGAGGAGATTCTCTGCCATTCTCGGTGCAGGTCGTCGGCCATCTTCTTGTAGAGGCCTAAGTTCCAGTGGGCAGCATCCACCTTCCTGCGCACCTTGGCGAGTTCGTTCTTCACTTGCAGGCAGCGTGCCTTCTCCTCCATCATCTTCCTCTCCAGGTGTTTGAGGTGCTCTTCGCACAGCTTAGGCTCTGCCTCGAGCTTCAGGTGCAGCTTCTGAATCTCCCTTTCCAGGAGGCTGTTTCGCTGGTGAAAAGATACTTGCTCCGCTTGGTGGATTGTTGTGTTTCCTGGGAGCTCTTCATTCCCCTGACGTGCCTTCTTCAGTGCCCTGGATGGCTTTCCTTGATTCAGGGGGCTCCCACGGGGCACGTGATCAGTGGAGGAGGAGCCAGTCTGCACCTGCCTCCTTGAGCCCCCACCTTCCAGATGATCTCGAAGGAGCTCTAGCAGATGCATCACCGTCAGTAGGATCTGGCTGAGGGTGTGGTGTTGGCTCTGGCCCTCAGCGGGGGCCTGCCACGGCACACCTCCGTCAGGAAGCTCTGGCCTGCCTGCCTCCCCTGCCTCTTCCTGCCCTCTCAGTCCACAGCTGCCAATGTCCTGAGACAGAGGGTCTGCACTTCCCCGCAGATCAGGGCTGTCCTTGAAGTCTTCTGGCATATTCCTTGCAGGGGGTTCTCCATCGTCCTGGGCTGCTCCACAGATGGGATTTTCATCGGTGAGCTGGTGAGGGCTCTTCTTCAACAGCCTTTGCCGAACTCCCTTCAGCAGTTGCGTAGCGTCTCCCACAGAAAAGTACCCGACATCTTGATTCAGGGCAGCCAGAGCAAGGATCTGTAGCGGGAGAGGACTGGCCTTGTGCTCCGATGATGCGACGGCTCCATGGGCTGGTGCATCCGGGTCGGTCTTCTCCATGTCTTTTCCAGATACTTCATTCTGGGCACAGTGCCCCTTTCTTCCTCTTAAGCGGAGTCCACACTTTACTGGAATGAACACCAGCAACACAGTGCACACGAGGATCTCCCAGCCAAACCCAGAGTCTCGTGGCCCATGTGGCCAACGTTCGATTATCGGCAACCCAGAAGCCCACAGCTGTTCCCGGAGAGCCCACAGCGGCTCCAGAACTGTGTGGGGAGACATTGTAATGGCCACCAGCTGGCTCCAGAGAGCCTGGGGGCTTTGTCTCTGATCACCAGTGTCCTCTCGGCCACTAGAAACTGCTTGGAACCCCTACGAGGGTTCCGTCTCCAATGCAAACCAGTGCCTGGCAACAGGAGCTGAAGGGAGTAGGGGTGGGGGAGGTGCACCCGAGACTCCAACGCAAATCAGTGCCTGGCAACAGGAGCTAACAGTCGTTGGGCAGCGGAGGAGAATCTCTATATTGTGTACCTGAAAAAAATGCAACCCTATGTAGCATTGTCTTGGAATTAAACTTTGACACTTATAAAAAAAAGTTAAAAATGAAACTAGATATCAAAGGGAGAAACATAACAAAATCTAAACACGTAGAAAGTAACTTTCTAGATTATCGGAGACAAAAGATAAAATTTCAGTGCACTGACCCGAAGGAAAATAAAACTACAACGTATTAAAATTGATGGGACACAGCTAAATCAACAGAGAGCTCAATTTTTAGCACTCAATGCATACATTAGAAAGGAGGAGGAGCATCTGGGTGGCTCAGTCAGTTAGTCCAACTCTTGATTTTGACTCGGGTCATGGTCAACCTTGGGATAGTGAGACTGAACCTGCATTGTGCTGGTGCTGGGCATGGTGGCTGCTTAATCATCTCTCTCTCTTTCTGCACCGCTTCCGTTTCTCTGTCTCTGTCTCTGTCTCTGTGTCTATCTCTCTCTCTCTCTCTAAAAAGAAAAGGAGTCTCAAAACTATAATCTTTCTATTTTAGAACCTAGAAAATAGGAGAAACTAAAACTAAAGAAGAAAACCAGAAGAATCCTTCTACCCCATTTCAAGATATTCATCTACAGTAATCAAAAGTGCGTGGTGTTGGTGAAGAGCTAGACCAATGGAACAGAATACAGATGGATAAGTGGAACAGAATCAGGGACCCAGAAAGAGAACTACGCCCATATGTCGAATGGGGCCTTGACAAAGGTAAAAAGCCGTTCAGTGGAGGAGTGACAGCGTTTTGAATAAATGGTGCTAGAGCAAGTGGACATGCATAGGCAAAGAAGAAGGCGAAGCAGAAGAGGGAGCGGGAGAGGGGAGGAGGAGTTGGAGGACGAGGAGGCCGGGGACCACAATCTAAGTATCAAACCCTATACAAAACTTAACTCAGGCTGCCTGGGTGAGGCAGCCTGTGCGGCAGCCAGCTCTTGATTTCGGCTCTTGTCAAGCTCTCAGCGTCCCGGGACAAAGTCAGGCTCCAAGCTCACTGGCGAGGCTGCTTGAGGATGCTCTTTTCCCTTCTCCCTCCAGGCCCCTGCCCGCTCATGCACATGTTCACTCTCCCAAAGGAAAAAAAGAAAAAAAGAGTATTTTAAAAAGTAGCTCAAAATTAATCACTGCCTTACATGGAAAATGATAAATCTTATAGGGAAAATGTGGGGGAAAATTTCCAGAATGGAAAGCTAGGTAAAGAATCCTCCAGTCGAACATCAAATTATTTTCCCTAAGGTAAAGTTGATTAATTAGACTTTATCCAACAATCAGAATTGTAAATCTGTGCCGTGTGAAAGACCTCCTTAAGAAGACCCAAAAGACAAGCTACCAACTTGGAGGAAATAGGTCAAAATCACATAGCTAATAGAGGACTCCTGTCTGAAGCATGGAAACTCAGAATTTGATCCCCAAGTAAGCATGCAATCTAGTTAGCAAAAGGAAATAGAAGGGGGGTGGGGAAAAAATAAAGGGCCTGCCACCTTTACCAAAGCGTAGACAGATGGAAACCACATAGAAAGTTGCCATTGGGGCAATTCAAATGAAAACTCCAGTGAGCTCTCACTGCACACCTATCAGAGTGATTCAAACCAAATGCGCCAGAGAGGGAGAGAGAGACCCCACCACCAAATGCAAGGCAGGATGTGGAATGACTGGATCACTCCCGCATCACAGTTGGGAATGGAAAATGATAGAGCTGACTCTTGAAAACAGTTAAGAGTTTCTTTTCCTTTTCCAAGCCGTGAGTTACATTCCCGTTCACATGCAGTATAATATCAATTTCAGGTGTCCAATAGAGTGGCTCAACCCTTCCACACAGATTCTTTGAGAACTAGACTTGCTACCGCCCTAGGAGCAGGTCATGGCACTATGGCATTTATCTTAGAGAAATCAAAACTTAACGTTTGCTCCAAAGCCTGTAGGGGAATGTATCTGTGTCCTTATGAAAGCAGTGGGGCTGCCAAGGGGGTGGAAGGGACTGGAGTGGTTGGATATTGACACTTGACAGGGCTGCTGTAAGTGATAAACTCCTCTTGCTTCTTTGAAGGCCCCTTCCCCTTAATGGTGGTCCTGAGGACGAGGAGAATAGGAATGTCAACGATTTCAATCGCTTTCAACCTGCCAAGCATTAGAACACCATCTCTTCTACACTAGTTCACTCTCGTCTTAATCCTCAGTATCCCAAAGCAGACAGGTGGGGTCTGGTCCAAGAGGGGTTGCAGGCAGTGTCCCTTCCCCAGGCCATCTCCCCTCTTGCCCAGAAGCCCAATGACCAGGTCCCAGGCTTTCAACTCATCTAATTTCTGTGCCTTCTCTAGGGACACCAGGGAACTTCTGGGCTCTTTTTCTGGCTTCAAGGAGGCTCTGCGACGCTGGGTCTAGTGCTCTCAGCCGACTTGGACCACACGGCCAGTTGTCTCCTCCTGCATGGGCCACCTATTGGCTCGGGTGGATCAGGTGAGGGCATGTCCTCTCAGAGAGATACATGGAGAACAGAATAGAGGACCTCTTTCTGGCATTGTTTACCCTAATCTCTCAGTGGTTGCTACCATCGCTTGACTTCCCTGGAATTTCAAGCCCAGGAGAGGGGGGTGGGTCAGCAGCCAGAACTGTGGCTTCACCCTTGTGTCTTTTTTGAATGTTTTCCGCAACCCAGAGGGCTTCCGACAACACCAATTGATAACCGCATATGGTTTCCGTGGGCCAGGCATCCAGGTGCATCTAGCCAGGGACCTGTGTCTCAGGATCTCTCACAAGGCTGCAGTCAAGATGTCATGTGGGTCTTCAGTCATCTCCAGGCTTGTTGGCGGGAAATCTGCTTGTGTGCTCACTCGGGTGGCTCCTAGCAGCCAGAGGTCCTCCATTGCGGTGAGCAAGAAATATTCATTCCTTGCCACATGGGCCTCTCCATCATACAGCCCACAAGGAGCAGGCGGCTTCCCTCGAAACCAATGGTGAGGGAGCGAGAGCAAGCCCAAGAGGAGACCAGTGTCTTTGTCTACGAGCCTCAGAAGGGACATGCTATCTATCTCTCGGGCCATATTCTGTCCTTTCGAAGTGAGGCAGGAGTTCCTGACTCTAATCCAGTGGTAGAGTATGGAACACAAAACGAGGTGTACCCACGAAGGGAATCGTTGGAGACCCTGAAAGGCTGCCCTCCATGCTTTGCTGGGACTTTACCTCAGCTAGGCATCACCATAATCCTTGCATCCAAACTAGAACGTGACCTATGAGAAAATTTTGTCAAGCCCTTCTGGGATCCTTACAGCAGCTTGCCTAGAAGTTCCTTGCACAAGGGAAGGGTGCCTGTGTGGCTTAGTCAGGTCAACGTCTGACTCTTGATTTCGGCTCAGGGCGTGGTCCCATGGTCTGTGAAATCCAGCCCAGCGTCTGGTTGTGCACTTGAGTGGGAAGGCTGTCTAGGAATCTCTCTCTCCCTGCCCCTCCCCCGCTTGCATGTGTGTGTGCCCTCGCTCTTTCTCTCTCTCAGAAATGAAGAAGCAGAAGTCATCGTAGTGGTAGGAGTGGTAGTTATTTTCACATCAGTGGGTAATGAGACAACCTTGGCTTGGAATGGGAGCTCTGAAATTCACTAGCTGTGTGATCTTGGGGCAAGTTGTGTCCCCTCTCTGAACCTCAGTAGTATAGGACACACTGGGTTATTGGGACAATTAAGTGATCAGTAAAGGACACTTAAAACCCTTGGTTGCTTGGCATAGAATCCCTTCATACAATCAATTCTCAGTCGCAGTAGGATCAGCAATTTGATCGTTTTATTTTTTTGGTCCTTAACAATGAAAAATGCTCTCTCACATGGCTATAGGGAATAGGTAGCATCAGTTCAAGAATGGGGTGGATCTCCAGTCAAAGGAGCAATGGGTGTGGCTGAAGGGGTAAGGAAGCACAGGAGCTTTTGTGCTCTGGTTGTGAGTGTTGGTGGCTGCTGGGAAAGGGAATCAGACCTGCAGGGGACCCGAGAACTTGGAGTCTGGCCAGTGCACCCTTGCTCCCTTCTTGGGCTTCTGGGCTTTCAGGGGAGCCTGTGGCCCTTGAGGGCATTTGGAGGCTGTGCCCAGAAGAGCAGGAGCAGGAGCTGGAGCTGGAGCAGGAGCAGGTGCAGGAGCAGGAGGCCCCCCGGAGACAGGCTGGACCTTGGGCCCAGAGTTGGCCAGCTTCTGCCTGAGGCAATGGTTTTCTTCCTTGAGCCTTTGGAACTCCCTCTCTGCCCACAGAACAGCCTTCTGGCTCTCCTCACTTCTGTTCTCCACCAGGAGGCGCTCTCGGTCATGCAAGGAGGAGATTCTCTGCCATTCTCGGTGCAGGTCGTCGGCCATCTTCTTGTAGAGGCCTAAGTTCCAGTGGGCAGCATCCACCTTCCTGCGCACCTTGGCGAGTTCGTTCTTCACTTGCAGGCAGCGTGCCTTCTCCTCCATCATCTTCCTCTCCAGGTGTTTGAGGTGCTCTTCGCACAGCTTAGGCTCTGCCTCGAGCTTCAGGTGCAGCTTCTGAATCTCCCTTTCCAGGAGGCTGTTTCGCTGGTGAAAAGATACTTGCTCAGCTTGGTGGATTGTTGTGTTTCCTGGGAGCTCTTCATTCCCCTGACGTGCCTTCTTCAGTGCCCTGGATGGCTTTCCTTGATTCAGGGGGCTCCCACGGGGCACGTGATCAGTGGAGGAGGAGCCAGTCTGCACCTGCCTCCTTGAGCCCCCACCTTCCAGATGATCTCGAAGGAGCTCTAGCAGATGCATCACCGTCAGTAGGATCTGGCTGAGGGTGTGGTGTTGGCTCTGGCCCTCAGCGGGGGCCTGCCACGGCACACCTCCGTCAGGAAGCTCTGGCCTGCCTGCCTCCCCTGCCTCTTCCTGCCCTCTCAGTCCACAGCTGCCAATGTCCTGAGACAGAGGGTCTGCACTTCCCCGCAGATCAGGGCTGTCCTTGAAGTCTTCTGGCATATTCCTCGCAGGGGGTTCTCCATCGTCCTGGGCTGCTCCACAGATGGGATTTTCATCGGTGAGCTGGTGAGGGCTCTTCTTCAACAGCCTTTGCCGAACTCCCTTCAGCAGTTGCGTAGCGTCTCCCACAGAAAAGTACCCGACATCTTGATTCAGGGCAGCCAGAGCAAGGATCTGTAGCGGGAGAGGACTGGCCTTGTGCTCCGATGATGCGACGGCTCCATGGGCTGGTGCATCCGGGTCGGTCTTCTCCATGTCTTTTCCAGATACTTCATTCTGGGCACAGTGCCCCTTTCTTCCTCTTAAGCGGAGTCCACACTTTACTGGAATGAACACCAGCAACACAGTGCACACGAGGATCTCCCAGCCAAACCCAGAGTCTCGTGGCCCATGTGGCCAACGTTCGATTATCGGCAACCCAGAAGCCCACAGCTGTTCCCGGAGAGCCCACAGCGGCTCCAGAACTGTGTGGGGAGACATTGTAATGGCCACCAGCTGGCTCCAGAGAGCCTGGGGGCTTTGTCTCTGATCACCAGTGTCCTCTCGGCCACTAGAAACTGCTTGGAACCCCTACGAGGGTTCCGTCTCCAATGCAAACCAGTGCCTGGCAACAGGAGCTGAAGGGAGTAGGGGTGGGGGAGGTGCACCCGAGACTCCAACGCAAATCAGTGCCTGGCAACAGGAGCTAACAGTCGTTGGGCAGCGGAGGAGAATCTCTATATTGTGTACCTGAAAAAAATGCAACCCTCTGTAGCATTGTCTTGGAATTAAACTTTGACACTTATAAAAAAAAGTTAAAAATGAAACTAGATATCAAAGGGAGAAACATAACAAAATCTAAACACGTAGAAAGTAACTTTCTAGATTATCGGAGACAAAAGATAAAATTTCAGTGCACTGACCCGAAGGAAAATAAAACTACAACGTATTAAAATTGATGGGACACAGCTAAATCAACAGAGAGCTCAATTTTTAGCACTCAATGCATACATTAGAAAGGAGGAGGAGCATCTGGGTGGCTCAGTCAGTTAGTCCAACTCTTGATTTTGACTCGGGTCATGGTCAACCTTGGGATAGTGAGGCTGAACCTGCATTGTGCTGGTGCTGGGCATGGTGGCTGCTTAATCATCTCTCTCTCTTTCTGCACCGCTTCCGTTTCTCTGTCTCTGTCTCTGTCTCTGTCTGTGTGTCTATCTCTCTCTCTCTCTCTAAAAAGAAAAGGAGTCTCAAAACTATAATCTTTCTATTTTAGAACCTGAAAAAAGAGGAGAAACTAAAACTAAAGAAGAAAACCAGAAGAATCCTTCCACCCCATTTCAAGATATTCGTCTACAGTAATCAAAAGTGCGTGGTGTTGGTGAAGAGCTAGACCAATGGAACAGAATAAAGATGGATAAGTGGAACAGAATCAGGGACCCAGAAAGAGAACTACGCCCATATGTCGAATGGGGCCTTGACAAAGGTAAAAAGCCGTTCAGTGGAGGAGTGACAGCGTTTTGAATAAATGGTGCTAGAGCAAGTGGACATGCATAGGCAAAGAAGAAGGAGAAGCAGAAGAGGGAGCGGGAGAGGGGAGGAGGAGGTGGAGGACGAGGAGGCCGGGGACCACAATCTAAGTATCAAACCCTATACAAAACTTAACTCAGGCTGCCTGGGTGAGGCAGCCTGTGCGGCAGCCAGCTCTTGATTTCGGCTCTTGTCAAGCTCTCAGCGTCCCGGGACAAAGTCAGGCTCCAAGCTCACTGGCGAGGCTGCTTGAGGATGCTCTTTTCCCTTCTCCCTCCAGGCCCCTGCCCGCTCATGCACATGTTCACTCTCCCAAAGGAAAAAAAGAAAAAAAGAGTATTTTAAAAAGTAGCTCAAAATTAATCACTGCCTTACATGGAAAATGATAAATCTTATAGGGAAAATGTGGGGGAAAATTTCCAGAATGGAAAGCTAGGTAAAGAATCCTCCAGTCGAACATCAAATTATTTTCCCTAAGGTAAAGTTGATTAATTAGACTTTATCCAACAATCAGAATTGTAAATCTGTGCCGTGTGAAAGACCTCCTTAAGAAGACCCAAAAGACAAGCTACCAACTTGGAGGAAATAGGTCCAAATCACATAGCTAATAGAGGACTCCTGTCTGAAGCATGGAAACTCAGAATTTGATCCCCAAGTAAGCATGCAATCTAGTTAGCAAAAGGAAATAGAAGGGGGGTGGGGAAAAAGTAAAGGGCCTGCCACCTTTACCAAAGCGTAGACAGATGGAAACCACATAGAAAGTTGCCATTGGGGCAATTCAAATGAAAACTCCAGTGAGCTCTCACTGCACACCTATCAGAGTGATTCAAACCAAATGCGCCAGAGAGGGAGAGAGAGACCCCACCACCAAATGCAAGGCAGGATGTGGAATGACTGGATCACTCCCGCCTCACAGTTGGGAATGGAAAATGATAGAGCTGACTCTTGAAAACAGTTAAGAGTTTCTTTTCCTTTTCCAAGCCGTGAGTTACATTCCCGTTCACATGCAGTATAATATCAATTTCAGGTGTCCAATAGAGTGGCTCAACCCTTCCACACAGATTCTTTGAGAACTAGACTTGCTACCGCCATAGGAGCAGGTCATGGCACTATGGCATTTATCTTAGAGAAATCAAAACTTAACGTTTGCTCCAAAGCCTGTAGGGGAATGTATCTGTGTCCTTATGAAAGCATTGGGGCTGCCAAGGGGGTGGAAGGGACTGGAGTGGTTGGATATTGACACTTGACAGGGCTGCTGTAAGTGATAAACTCCTCTTGCTTCTTTGAAGGCCCCTTCCCCTTAATGGTGGTCCTGAGGACGAGGAGAATAGGAATGTCAACGATTTCAATCGCTTTCAACCTGCCAAGCATTAGAACACCATCTCTTCTACACTAGTTCACTCTCGTCTTAATCCTCAGTATCCCAAAGCAGACAGGTGGGGTCTGGTCCAAGAGGGGTTGCAGGCAGTGTCCCTTCCCCAGGCCATCTCCCCTCTTGCCCAGAAGCCCAATGACCAGGTCCCAGGCTTTCAACTCATCTAATTTCTGTGCCTTCTCTAGGGACACCAGGGAACTTCTGGGCTCTTTTTCTGGCTTCAAGGAGGCTCTGCGACGCTGGGTCTAGTGCTCTCAGCCGACTTGGACCACACGGCCAGTTGTCTCCTCCTGCATGGGCCACCTATTGGCTCGGGTGGATCAGGTGAGGGCATGTCCTCTCAGAGAGATACATGGAGAACAGAATAGAGGACCTCTTTCTGGCATTGTTTACCCTAATCTCTCAGTGGTTGCTACCATCGCTTGACTTCCCTGGAATTTCAAGCCCAGGAGAGGGGGGTGGGTCAGCAGCCAGAACTGTGGCTTCACCCTTGTGTCTTTTTTGAATGTTTTCCGCAACCCAGAGGGCTTCCAACAACACCAATTGATAACCGCATATGGTTTCCGTGGGCCAGGCATCCAGGTGCATCTAGCCAGGGACCTGTGTCTCAGGATCTCTCACAAGGCTGCAGTCAAGATGTCATGTGGGTCTTCAGTCATCTCCAGGCTTGTTGGCGGGAAATCTGCTTGTGTGCTCACTCGGGTGGCTCCTAGCAGCCAGAGGTCCTCCATTGCGGTGAGCAAGAAATATTCATTCCTTGCCACATGGGCCTCTCCATCATACAGCCCACAAGGAGCAGGCGGCTTCCCTCGAAACCAATGGTGAGGGAGCGAGAGCAAGCCCAAGAGGAGACCAGTGTCTTTGTCTACGAGCCTCAGAAGGGACATGCTATCTATCTCTCGGGCCATATTCTGTCCTTTCGAAGTGAGGCAGGAGTTCCTGACTCTAATCCAGTGGTAGAGTATGGAACACAAAACGAGGTGTACCCACGAAGGGAATCGTTGGAGACCCTGAAAGGCTGCCCTCCATGCTTTGCTGGGACTTTACCTCAGCTAGGCATCACCATAATCCTTGCATCCAAACTAGAACGTGACCTATGAGAAAATTTTGTCAAGCCCTTCTGGGATCCTTACAGCAGCTTGCCTAGAAGTTCCTTGCACAAGGGAAGGGTGCCTGTGTGGCTTAGTCAGGTCAACGTCTGACTCTTGATTTCGGCTCAGGGCGTGGTCCCATGGTCTGTGAAATCCAGCCCAGCGTCTGGTTGTGCACTTGAGTGGGAAGGCTGTCTAGGAATCTCTCTCTCCCTGCCCCTCCCCCGCTTGCATGTGTGTGTGCCCTCGCTCTTTCTCTCCCTCAGAAATGAAGAAGCAGAAGTCATCGTAGTGGTAGGAGTGGTAGTTATTTTCACATCAGTGGGTAATGAGACAACCTTGGCTTGGAATGGGAGCTCTGAAATTCACTAGCTGTGTGATCTTGGGGCAAGTTGTGTCCCCTCTCTGAACCTCAGTAGTATAGGACACACTGGGTTATTGGGACAATTAAGTGATCAGTAAAGGACACTTAAAACCCTTGGTTGCTTGGCATAGAATCCCTTCATACAATCAATTCTCAGTCGCAGTAGGATCAGCAATTTGATCGTTTTATTTTTTTGGTCCTTAACAATGAAAAATGCTCTCTCACATGGCTATAGGGAATAGGTAGCATCAGTTCAAGAATGGGGTGGATCTCCAGTCAAAGGAGCAATGGGTGTAGCTGAAGGGGTAAGGAAGCACAGGAGCTTTTGTGCTCTGGTTGTGAGTGTTGGTGGCTGCTGGGAAAGGGAATCAGACCTGCAGGGGACCCGAGAACTTGGAGTCTGGCCAGTGCACCCTTGCTCCCTTCTTGGGCTTCTGGGCTTTGAGGGGAGCCTGTGGTCCTTGAGAACATTTGGAGGCTGTGCCCAGAAGAGCAGGAGCAGGAGCTGGAGCTGGAGCAGGAGCAGGAGCAGGAGCAGGAGGCCCCCCGGAGACAGGCTGGACCTTGGGCCCAGAGTTGGCCAGCTTCTGCCTGAGGCAATGGTTTTCTTCCTTGAGCCTTTGGAACTCCCTCTCTGCCCACAGAACAGCCTTCTGGCTCTCCTCACTTCTGTTCTCCACCAGGAGGCGCTCTCGGTCATGCAAGGAGGAGATTCTCTGCCATTCTCGGTGCAGGTCGTCGGCCATCTTCTTGTAGAGGCCTAAGTTCCAGTGGGCAGCATCCACCTTCCTGCGCACCTTGGCGAGTTCGTTCTTCACTTGCAGGCAGCGTGCCTTCTCCTCCATCATCTTCCTCTCCAGGTGTTTGAGGTGCTCTTCGCACAGCTTAGGCTCTGCCTCGAGCTTCAGGTGCAGCTTCTGAATCTCCCTTTCCAGGAGGCTGTTTCGCTGGTGAAAAGATACTTGCTCAGCTTGGTGGATTGTTGTGTTTCCTGGGAGCTCTTCATTCCCCTGACGTGCCTTCTTCAGTGCCCTGGATGGCTTTCCTTGATTCAGGGGGCTCCCACGGGGCACGTGATCAGTGGAGGAGGAGCCAGTCTGCACCTGCCTCCTTGAGCCCCCACCTTCCAGATGATCTCGAAGGAGCTCTAGCAGATGCATCACCGTCAGTAGGATCTGGCTGAGGGTGTGGTGTTGGCTCTGGCCCTCAGCGGGGGCCTGCCACGGCACACCTCCGTCAGGAAGCTCTGGCCTGCCTGCCTCCCCTGCCTCTTCCTGCCCTCTCAGTCCACAGCTGCCAATGTCCTGAGACAGAGGGTCTGCACTTCCCCGCAGATCAGGGCTGTCCTTGAAGTCTTCTGGCATATTCCTCGCAGGGGGTTCTCCATCGTCCTGGGCTGCTCCACAGATGGGATTTTCATCGGTGAGCTGGTGAGGGCTCTTCTTCAACAGCCTTTGCCGAACTCCCTTCAGCAGTTGCGTAGCGTCTCCCACAGAAAAGTACCCGACATCTTGATTCAGGGCAGCCAGAGCAAGGATCTGTAGCGGGAGAGGACTGGCCTTGTGCTCCGATGATGCGACGGCTCCATGGGCTGGTGCATCCGGGTCGGTCTTCTCCATGTCTTTTCCAGATACTTCATTCTGGGCACAGTGCCCCTTTCTTCCTCTTAAGCGGAGTCCACACTTTACTGGAATGAACACCAGCAACACAGTGCACACGAGGATCTCCCAGCCAAACCCAGAGTCTCGTGGCCCATGTGGCCAACGTTCGATTATCGGCAACCCAGAAGCCCACAGCTGTTCCCGGAGAGCCCACAGCGGCTCCAGAACTGTGTGGGGAGACATTGTAATGGCCACCAGCTGGCTCCAGAGAGCCTGGGGGCTTTGTCTCTGATCACCAGTGTCCTCTCGGCCACTAGAAACTGCTTGGAACCCCTACGAGGGTTCCGTCTCCAATGCAAACCAGTGCCTGGCAACAGGAGCTGAAGGGAGTAGGGGTGGGGGAGGTGCACCCGAGACTCCAACGCAAATCAGTGCCTGGCAACAGGAGCTAACAGTCGTTAGGCAGCGGAGGAGAATCTCTATATTGTGTACCTGAAAAAAATGCAACCCTATGTAGCATTGTCTTGGAATTAAACTTTGACACTTATAAAAAAAAGTTAAAAATGAAACTAGATATCAAAGGGAGAAACATAACAAAATCTAAACACGTAGAAAGTAACTTTCTAGATTATCGGAGACAAAAGATAAAATTTCAGTGCACTGACCCGAAGGAAAATAAAACTACAACGTATTAAAATTGATGGGACACAGCTAAATCAACAGAGAGCTCAATTTTTAGCACTCAATGCATACATTAGAAAGGAGGAGGAGCATCTGGGTGGCTCAGTCAGTTAGTCCAACTCTTGATTTTGACTCGGGTCATGGTCAACCTTGGGATAGTGAGGCTGAACCTGCATTGTGCTGGTGCTGGGCATGGTGGCTGCTTAATCATCTCTCTCTCTTTCTGCACCGCTTCCGTTTCTCTGTCTCTGTCTCTGTCTCTGTGTCTATCTATCTCTCTCTCTCTCTCTAAAAAGAAAAGGAGTCTCAAAACTATAATCTTTCTATTTTAGAACCTAGAAAAAGAGGAGAAACTAAAACTAAAGAAGAAAACCAGAAGAATCCTTCTACCCCATTTCAAGATATTCGTCTACAGTAATCAAAAGTGCGTGGTGTTGGTGAAGAGCTAGACCAATGGAACAGAATACAGATGGATAAGTGGAACAGAATCAGGGACCCAGAAAGAGAACTACGCCCATATGTCGAATGGGGCCTTGACAAAGGTAAAAAGCCGTTCAGTGGAGGAGTGACAGCGTTTTGAATAAATGGTGCTAGAGCAAGTGGACATGCATAGGCAAAGAAGAAGGAGAAGCAGAAGAGGGAGCGGGAGAGGGGAGGAGGAGGTGGAGGACGAGGAGGCCGGGGACCACAATCTAAGTATCAAACCCTATACAAAACTTAACTCAGGCTGCCTGGGTGAGGCAGCCTGTGCGGCAGCCAGCTCTTGATTTCGGCTCTTGTCAAGCTCTCAGCGTCCCGGGACAAAGTCAGGCTCCAAGCTCACTGGCGAGGCTGCTTGAGGATGCTCTTTTCCCTTCTCCCTCCAGGCCCCTGCCCGCTCATGCACATGTTCACTCTCCCAAAGGACAAAAAGAAAAAAAGAGTATTTTAAAAAGTAGCTCAAAATTAATCACTGCCTTACATGGAAAATGATAAATCTTATAGGGAAAATGTGGGGGAAAATTTCCAGAATGGAAAGCTAGGTAAAGAATCCTCCAGTCGAACATCAAATTATTTTCCCTAAGGTAAAGTTGATTAATTAGACTTTATCCAACAATCAGAATTGTAAATCTGTGCCGTGTGAAAGACCTCCTTAAGAAGACCCAAAAGACAAGCTACCAACTTGGAGGAAATAGGTCAAAATCACATAGCTAATAGAGGACTCCTGTCTGAAGCATGGAAACTCAGAATTTGATCCCCAAGTAAGCATGCAATCTAGTTAGCAAAAGGAAATAGAAGGGGGGTGGGGAAAAAATAAAGGGCCTGCCACCTTTACCAAAGCGTAGACAGATGGAAACCACATAGAAAGTTGCCATTGGGGCAATTCAAATGAAAACTCCAGTGAGCTCTCACTGCACACCTATCAGAGTGATTCAAACCAAATGCGCCAGAGAGGGAGAGAGAGACCCCACCACCAAATGCAAGGCAGGATGTGGAATGACTGGATCACTCCCGCCTCACAGTTGGGAATGGAAAATGATAGAGCTGACTCTTGAAAACAGTTAAGAGTTTCTTTTCCTTTTCCAAGCCGTGAGTTACATTCCCGTTCACATGCAGTATAATATCAATTTCAGGTGTCCAATAGAGTGGCTCAACCCTTCCACACAGATTCTTTGAGAACTAGACTTGCTACCGCCCTAGGAGCAGGTCATGGCACTATGGCATTTATCTTAGAGAAATCAAAACTTAACGTTTGCTCCAAAGCCTGTAGGGGAATGTATCTGTGTCCTTATGAAAGCATTGGGGCTGCCAAGGGGGTGGAAGGGACTGGAGTGGTTGGATATTGACACTTGACAGGGCTGCTGTAAGTGATAAACTCCTCTTGCTTCTTTGAAGGCCCCTTCCCCTTAATGGTGGTCCTGAGGACGAGGAGAATAGGAATGTCAACGATTTCAATCGCTTTCAACCTGCCAAGCATTAGAACACCATCTCTTCTACACTAGTTCACTCTCGTCTTAATCCTCAGTATCCCAAAGCAGACAGGTGGGGTCTGGTCCAAGAGGGGTTGCAGGCAGTGTCCCTTCCCCAGGCCATCTCCCCTCTTGCCCAGAAGCCCAATGACCAGGTCCCAGGCTTTCAACTCATCTAATTTCTGTGCCTTCTCTAGGGACACCAGGGAACTTCTGGGCTCTTTTTCTGGCTTCAAGGAGGCTCTGCGACGCTGGGTCTAGTGCTCTCAGCCGACTTGGACCACACGGCCAGTTGTCTCCTCCTGCATGGGCCACCTATTGGCTCGGGTGGATCAGGTGAGGGCATGTCCTCTCAGAGAGATACATGGAGAACAGAATAGAGGACCTCTTTCTGGCATTGTTTACCCTAATCTCTCAGTGGTTGCTACCATCGCTTGACTTCCCTGGAATTTCAAGCCCAGGAGAGGGGGGTGGGTCAGCAGCCAGAACTGTGGCTTCACCCTTGTGTCTTTTTTGAATGTTTTCCGCAACCCAGAGGGCTTCCGACAACACCAATTGATAACCGCATATGGTTTCCGTGGGCCAGGCATCCAGGTGCATCTAGCCAGGGACCTGTGTCTCAGGATCTCTCACAAGGCTGCAGTCAAGATGTCATGTGGGTCTTCAGTCATCTCCAGGCTTGTTGGCGGGAAATCTGCTTGTGTGCTCACTCGGGTGGCTCCTAGCAGCCAGAGGTCCTCCATTGCGGTGAGCAAGAAATATTCATTCCTTGCCACATGGGCCTCTCCATCATACAGCCCACAAGGAGCAGGCGGCTTCCCTCGAAACCAATGGTGAGGGAGCGAGAGCAAGCCCAAGAGGAGACCAGTGTCTTTGTCTACGAGCCTCAGAAGGGACATGCTATCTATCTCTCGGGCCATATTCTGTCCTTTCGAAGTGAGGCAGGAGTTCCTGACTCTAATCCAGTGGTAGAGTATGGAACACAAAACGAGGTGTACCCACGAAGGGAATCGTTGGAGACCCTGAAAGGCTGCCCTCCATGCTTTGCTGGGACTTTACCTCAGCTAGGCATCACCATAATCCTTGCATCCAAACTAGAACGTGACCTATGAGAAAATTTTGTCAAGCCCTTCTGGGATCCTTACAGCAGCTTGCCTAGAAGTTCCTTGCACAAGGGAAGGGTGCCTGTGTGGCTTAGTCAGGTCAACGTCTGACTCTTGATTTCGGCTCAGGGCGTGGTCCCATGGTCTGTGAAATCCAGCCCAGCGTCTGGTTGTGCACTTGAGTGGGAAGGCTGTCTAGGAATCTCTCTCTCCCTGCCCCTCCCCCGCTTGCATGTGTGTGTGCCCTCGCTCTTTCTCTCTCTCAGAAATGAAGAAGCAGAAGTCATCGTAGTGGTAGGAGTGGTAGTTATTTTCACATCAGTGGGTAATGAGACAACCTTGGCTTGGAATGGGAGCTCTGAAATTCACTAGCTGTGTGATCTTGGGGCAAGTTGTGTCCCCTCTCTGAACCTCAGTAGTATAGGACACACTGGGTTATTGGGACAATTAAGTGATCAGTAAAGGACACTTAAAACCCTTGGTTGCTTGGCATAGAATCCCTTCATACAATCAATTCTCAGTCGCAGTAGGATCAGCAATTTGATCGTTTTATTTTTTTGGTCCTTAACAATGAAAAATGCTCTCTCACATGGCTATAGGGAATAGGTAGCATCAGTTCAAGAATGGGGTGGATCTCCAGTCAAAGGAGCAATGGGTGTGGCTGAAGGGGTAAGGAAGCACAGGAGCTTTTGTGCTCTGGTTGTGAGTGTTGGTGGCTGCTGGGAAAGGGAATCAGACCTGCAGGGGACCCGAGAACTTGGAGTCTGGCCAGTGCACCCTTGCTCCCTTCTTGGGCTTCTGGGCTTTGAGGGGAGCCTGTGGTCCTTGAGAACATTTGGAGGCTGTGCCCAGAAGAGCAGGAGCAGGAGCTGGAGCTGGAGCAGGAGCAGGAGCAGGAGCAGGAGGCCCCCCGGAGACAGGCTGGACCTTGGGCCCAGAGTTGGCCAGCTTCTGCCTGAGGCAATGGTTTTCTTCCTTGAGCCTTTGGAACTCCCTCTCTGCCCACAGAACAGCCTTCTGGCTCTCCTCACTTCTGTTCTCCACCAGGAGGCGCTCTCGGTCATGCAAGGAGGAGATTCTCTGCCATTCTCGGTGCAGGTCGTCGGCCATCTTCTTGTAGAGGCCTAAGTTCCAGTGGGCAGCATCCACCTTCCTGCGCACCTTGGCGAGTTCGTTCTTCACTTGCAGGCAGCGTGCCTTCTCCTCCATCATCTTCCTCTCCAGGTGTTTGAGGTGCTCTTCGCACAGCTTAGGCTCTGCCTCGAGCTTCAGGTGCAGCTTCTGAATCTCCCTTTCCAGGAGGCTGTTTCGCTGGTGAAAAGATACTTGCTCAGCTTGGTGGATTGTTGTGTTTCCTGGGAGCTCTTCATTCCCCTGACGTGCCTTCTTCAGTGCCCTGGATGGCTTTCCTTGATTCAGGGGGCTCCCACGGGGCACGTGATCAGTGGAGGAGGAGCCAGTCTGCACCTGCCTCCTTGAGCCCCCACCTTCCAGATGATCTCGAAGGAGCTCTAGCAGATGCATCACCGTCAGTAGGATCTGGCTGAGGGTGTGGTGTTGGCTCTGGCCCTCAGCGGGGGCCTGCCACGGCACACCTCCGTCAGGAAGCTCTGGCCTGCCTGCCTCCCCTGCCTCTTCCTGCCCTCTCAGTCCACAGCTGCCAATGTCCTGAGACAGAGGGTCTGCACTTCCCCGCAGATCAGGGCTGTCCTTGAAGTCTTCTGGCATATTCCTCGCAGGGGGTTCTCCATCGTCCTGGGCTGCTCCACAGATGGGATTTTCATCGGTGAGCTGGTGAGGGCTCTTCTTCAACAGCCTTTGCCGAACTCCCTTCAGCAGTTGCGTAGCGTCTCCCACAGAAAAGTACCCGACATCTTGATTCAGGGCAGCCAGAGCAAGGATCTGTAGCGGGAGAGGACTGGCCTTGTGCTCCGATGATGCGACGGCTCCATGGGCTGGTGCATCCGGGTCGGTCTTCTCCATGTCTTTTCCAGATACTTCATTCTGGGCACAGTGCCCCTTTCTTCCTCTTAAGCGGAGTCCACACTTTACTGGAATGAACACCAGCAACACAGTGCACACGAGGATCTCCCAGCCAAACCCAGAGTCTCGTGGCCCATGTGGCCAACGTTCGATTATCGGCAACCCAGAAGCCCACAGCTGTTCCCGGAGAGCCCACAGCAGCTCCAGAACTGTGTGGGGGAGACATTGTAATGGCCACCAGGTGGCTCCAGAGAGCCTGGGGGCTTTGTCTCTGATCACCAGTGTCCTCTCGGCCACTAGAAACTGCTTGGAACCCCTACGAGGGTTCCGTCTCCAATGCAAACCAGTGCCTGGCAAAAGGAGCTGAAGGGAGTAGGGGTGGGGGAGGTGCACCCGAGACTCCAACGCAAATCAGTGTCTGGCAACAGGAGCTAACAGTCGTTGGGCAGCGGAGGAGAATCTCTATATTGTGTACCTGAAAAAAATGCAACCCTATGTAGCATTGTCTTGGAATTAAACTTTGACACTTATAAAAAAAAGTTAAAAATGAAACTAGATATCAAAGGGAGAAACATAACAAAATCTAAACACGTAGAAAGTAACTTTCTAGATTATCGGAGACAAAAGATAAAATTTCAGTGCACTGACCCAAAGGAAAATAAAACTACAACGTATTAAAATTGATGGGACACAGCTAAATCAACAGAGAGCTCAATTTTTAGCACTCAATGCATACATTAGAAAGGAGGAGGAGCATCTGGGTGGCTCAGTCAGTTAGTCCAACTCTTGATTTTGACTCGGGTCATGGTCAACCTTGGGATAGTGAGGCTGAACCTGCATTGTGCTGGTGCTGGGCATGGTGGCTGCTTAATCATCTCTCTCTCTTTCTGCACCGCTTCCGTTTCTCTGTCTCTGTCATGTCTCTGTGTCTATCTCTCTCTCTCTCTCTAAAAAGAAAAGGAGTCTCAAAACTATAATCTTTCTATTTTAGAACCTAGAAAAAGAGGAGAAACTAAAACTAAAGAAGAAAACCAGAAGAATCCTTCTACCCCATTTCAAGATATTCGTCTACAGTAATCAAAAGTGCGTGGTGTTGGTGAAGAGCTAGACCAATGGAACAGAATACAGATGGATAAGTGGAACAGAATCAGGGACCCAGAAAGAGAACTACGCCCATATGTCGAATGGGGCCTTGACAAAGGTAAAAAGCCGTTCAGTGGAGGAGTGACAGCGTTTTGAATAAATGGTGCTAGAGCAAGTGGACATGCATAGGCAAAGAAGAAGGAGAAGCAGAAGAGGGAGCGGGAGAGGGGAGGAGGAGGTGGAGGACGAGGAGGCCGGGGACCACAATCTAAGTATCAAACCCTATACAAAACTTAACTCAGGCTGCCTGGGTGAGGCAGCCTGTGCGGCAGCCAGCTCTTGATTTCGGCTCTTGTCAAGCTCTCAGCGTCCCGGGACAAAGTCAGGCTCCAAGCTCACTGGCGAGGCTGCTTGAGGATGCTCTTTTCCCTTCTCCCTCCAGGCCCCTGCCCGCTCATGCACATGTTCACTCTCCCAAAGGAAAAAAAGAAAAAAAGAGTATTTTAAAAAGTAGCTCAAAATTAATCACTGCCTTACATGGAAAATGATAAATCTTATAGGGAAAATGTGGGGAAAAATTTCCAGAATGGAAAGCTAGGTAAAGAATCCTCCAGTCGAACATCAAATTATTTTCCCTAAGGTAAAGTTGATTAATTAGACTTTATCCAACAATCAGAATTGTAAATCTGTGCCGTGTGAAAGACCTCCTTAAGAAGACCCAAAAGACAAGCTACCAACTTGGAGGAAATAGGTCCAAATCACATAGCTAATAGAGGACTCCTGTCTGAAGCATGGAAACTCAGAATTTGATCCCCAAGTAAGCATGCAATCTAGTTAGCAAAAGGAAATAGAAGGGGGGTGGGGAAAAAGTAAAGGGCCTGCCACCTTTACCAAAGCGTAGACAGATGGAAACCACATAGAAAGTTGCCATTGGGGCAATTCAAATGAAAACTCCAGTGAGCTCTCACTGCACACCTATCACAGTGATTCAAACCAAATGCGCCAGAGAGGGAGAGAGAGACCCCACCACCAAATGCAAGGCAGGATGTGGAATGACTGGATCACTCCCGCCTCACAGTTGGGAATGGAAAATGATAGAGCTGACTCTTGAAAACAGTTAAGAGTTTCTTTTCCTTTTCCAAGCCGTGAGTTACATTCCCGTTCACATGCAGTATAATATCAATTTCAGGTGTCCAATAGAGTGGCTCAACCCTTCCACACAGATTCTTTGAGAACTAGACTTGCTACCGCCATAGGAGCAGGTCATGGCACTATGGCATTTATCTTAGAGAAATCAAAACTTAACGTTTGCTCCAAAGCCTGTAGGGGAATGTATCTGTGTCCTTATGAAAGCATTGGGGCTGCCAAGGGGGTGGAAGGGACTGGAGTGGTTGGATATTGACACTTGACAGGGCTGCTGTAAGTGATAAACTCCTCTTGCTTCTTTGAAGGCCCCTTCCCCTTAATGGTGGTCCTGAGGACGAGGAGAATAGGAATGTCAACGATTTCAATCGCTTTCAACCTGCCAAGCATTAGAACACCATCTCTTCTACACTAGTTCACTCTCGTCTTAATCCTCAGTATCCCAAAGCAGACAGGTGGGGTCTGGTCCAAGAGGGGTTGCAGGCAGTGTCCCTTCCCCAGGCCATCTCCCCTCTTGCCCAGAAGCCCAATGACCAGGTCCCAGGCTTTCAACTCATCTAATTTCTGTGCCTTCTCTAGGGACACCAGGGAACTTCTGGGCTCTTTTTCTGGCTTCAAGGAGGCTCTGCGACGCTGGGTCTAGTGCTCTCAGCCGACTTGGACCACACGGCCAGTTGTCTCCTCCTGCATGGGCCACCTATTGGCTCGGGTGGATCAGGTGAGGGCATGTCCTCTCAGAGAGATACATGGAGAACAGAATAGAGGACCTCTTTCTGGCATTGTTTACCCTAATCTCTCAGTGGTTGCTACCATCGCTTGACTTCCCTGGAATTTCAAGCCCAGGAGAGGGGGGTGGGTCAGCAGCCAGAACTGTGGCTTCACCCTTGTGTCTTTTTTGAATGTTTTCCGCAACCCAGAGGGCTTCCGACAACACCAATTGATAACCGCATATGGTTTCCGTGGGCCAGGCATCCAGGTGCATCTAGCCAGGGACCTGTGTCTCAGGATCTCTCACAAGGCTGCAGTCAAGATGTCATGTGGGTCTTCAGTCATCTCCAGGCTTGTTGGCGGGAAATCTGCTTGTGTGCTCACTCGGGTGGCTCCTAGCAGCCAGAGGTCCTCCATTGCGGTGAGCAAGAAATATTCATTCCTTGCCACATGGGCCTCTCCATCATACAGCCCACAAGGAGCAGGCGGCTTCCCTCGAAACCAATGGTGAGGGAGCGAGAGCAAGCCCAAGAGGAGACCAGTGTCTTTGTCTACGAGCCTCAGAAGGGACATGCTATCTATCTCTCGGGCCATATTCTGTCCTTTCGAAGTGAGGCAGGAGTTCCTGACTCTAATCCAGTGGTAGAGTATGGAACACAAAACGAGGTGTACCCACGAAGGGAATCGTTGGAGACCCTGAAAGGCTGCCCTCCATGCTTTGCTGGGACTTTACCTCAGCTAGGCATCACCATAATCCTTGCATCCAAACTAGAACGTGACCTATGAGAAAATTTTGTCAAGCCCTTCTGGGATCCTTACAGCAGCTTGCCTAGAAGTTCCTTGCACAAGGGAAGGGTGCCTGTGTGGCTTAGTCAGGTCAACGTCTGACTCTTGATTTCGGCTCAGGGCGTGGTCCCATGGTCTGTGAAATCCAGCCCAGCGTCTGGTTGTGCACTTGAGTGGGAAGGCTGTCTAGGAATCTCTCTCTCCCTGCCCCTCCCCCGCTTGCATGTGTGTGTGCCCTCGCTCTTTCTCTCTCTCAGAAATGAAGAAGCAGAAGTCATCGTAGTGGTAGGAGTGGTAGTTATTTTCACATCAGTGGGTAATGAGACAACCTTGGCTTGGAATGGGAGCTCTGAAATTCCCTAGCTGTGTGATCTTGGGGCAAGTTGTGTCCCCTCTCTGAACCTCAGTAGTATAGGACACACTGGGTTATTGGGACAATTAAGTGATCAGTAAAGGACACTTAAAACCCTTGGTTGCTTGGCATAGAATCCCTTCATACAATCAATTCTCAGTCGCAGTAGGATCAGCAATTTGATCGTTTTATTTTTTTGGTCCTTAACAATGAAAAATGCTCTCTCACATGGCTATAGGGAATAGGTAGCATCAGTTCAAGAATGGGGTGGATCTCCAGTCAAAGGAGCAATGGGTGTGGCTGAAGGGGTAAGGAAGCACAGGAGCTTTTGTGCTCTGGTTGTGAGTGTTGGTGGCTGCTGGGAAAGGGAATCAGACCTGCAGGGGACCCGAGAACTTGGAGTCTGGCCAGTGCACCCTTGCTCCCTTCTTGGGCTTCTGGGCTTTGAGGGGAGCCTGTGGCCCTTGAGAACATTTGGAGGCTGTGCCCAGAAGAGCAGGAGCAGGAGCAGGAGCTGGAGCTGGAGCAGGAGCAGGAGCAGGAGCAGGAGGCCCCCCGGAGACAGGCTGGACCTTGGGCCCAGAGTTGGCCAGCTTCTGCCTGAGGCAATGGTTTTCTTCCTTGAGCCTTTGGAACTCCCTCTCTGCCCACAGAACAGCCTTCTGGCTCTCCTCACTTCTGTTCTCCACCAGGAGGCGCTCTCGGTCATGCAAGGAGGAGATTCTCTGCCATTCTCGGTGCAGGTCGTCGGCCATCTTCTTGTAGAGGCCTAAGTTCCAGTGGGCAGCATCCACCTTTCTGCGCACCTTGGCGAGTTCGTTCTTCACTTGCAGGCAGCGTGCCTTCTCCTCCATCATCTTCCTCTCCAGGTGTTTGAGGTGCTCTTCGCACAGCTTAGGCTCTGCCTCGAGCTTCAGGTGCAGCTTCTGAATCTCCCTTTCCAGGAGGCTGTTTCGCTGGTGAAAAGATACTTGCTCAGCTTGGTGGATTGTTGTGTTTCCTGGGAGCTCTTCATTCCCCTGACGTGCCTTCTTCAGTGCCCTGGATGGCTTTCCTTGATTCAGGGGGCTCCCACGGGGCACGTGATCAGTGGAGGAGGAGCCAGTCTGCACCTGCCTCCTTGAGCCCCCACCTTCCAGATGATCTCGAAGGAGCTCTAGCAGATGCATCACCGTCAGTAGGATCTGGCTGAGGGTGTGGTGTTGGCTCTGGCCCTCAGCGGGGGCCTGCCACGGCACACCTCCGTCAGGAAGCTCTGGCCTGCCTGCCTCCCCTGCCTCTTCCTGCCCTCTCAGTCCACAGCTGCCAATGTCCTGAGACAGAGGGTCTGCACTTCCCCGCAGATCAGGGCTGTCCTTGAAGTCTTCTGGCATATTCCTCGCAGGGGGTTCTCCATCGTCCTGGGCTGCTCCACAGATGGGATTTTCATCGGTGAGCTGGTGAGGGCTCTTCTTCAACAGCCTTTGCCGAACTCCCTTCAGCAGTTGCGTAGCGTCTCCCACAGAAAAGTACCCGACATCTTGATTCAGGGCAGCCAGAGCAAGGATCTGTAGCGGGAGAGGACTGGCCTTGTGCTCCGATGATGCGACGGCTCCATGGGCTGGTGCATCCGGGTCGGTCTTCTCCATGTCTTTTCCAGATACTTCATTCTGGGCACAGTGCCCCTTTCTTCCTCTTAAGCGGAGTCCACACTTTACTGGAATGAACACCAGCAACACAGTGCACACGAGGATCTCCCAGCCAAACCCAGAGTCTCGTGGCCCATGTGGCCAACGTTCGATTATCGGCAACCCAGAAGCCCACAGCTGTTCCCGGAGAGCCCACAGCGGCTCCAGAACTGTGTGGGGAGACATTGTAATGGCCACCAGCTGGCTCCAGAGAGCCTGGGGGCTTTGTCTCTGATCACCAGTGTCCTCTCGGCCACTAGAAACTGCTTGGAACCCCTACGAGGGTTCCGTCTCCAATGCAAACCAGTGCCTGGCAACAGGAGCTGAAGGGAGTAGGGGTGGGAGAGGTGCACCCGAGACTCCAAGGCAAATCAGTGCCTGGCAACAGGAGCTAACAGTCGTTGGGCAGCGGAGGAGAATCTCTATATTGTGTACCTGAAAAAAATGCAACCCTATGTAGCATTGTCTTGGAATTAAACTTTGACACTTATAAAAAAAAGTTAAAAATGAAACTAGATATCAAAGGGAGAAACATAACAAAATCTAAACACGTAGAAAGTAACTTTCTAGATTATCGGAGACAAAAGATAAAATTTCAGTGCACTGACCCGAAGGAAAATAAAACTACAACGTATTAAAATTGATGGGACACAGCTAAATCAACAGAGAGCTCAATTTTTAGCACTCAATGCATACATTAGAAAGGAGGAGGAGCATCTGGGTGGCTCAGTCAGTTAGTCCAACTCTTGATTTTGACTCGGGTCATGGTCAACCTTGGGATAGTGAGGCTGAACCTGCATTGTGCTGGTGCTGGGCATGGTGGCTGCTTAATCATCTCTCTCTTTTCTGCACCGCTTCCCTTTCTCTGTCTCTGTCTCTGTCTCTGTCTCTCTCTCTAAAAAGAAAAGAGTCTCAAAACTATAATCTTTCTATTTTAGAACCTAGAAAGAGAGGAGAAACTAAAACTAAAGAAGAAAACCTGAAGAATCCTTCTACCCCATTTCAAGATATTCGTCTACAGTAATCAAACGTGCGTGGTGTTGGTGAAGAGCTAGACCAATGGAACAGAATACAGATGGATAAGTGGAACAGAATCAGGGACCCAGAAAGAGAACTACACCCAAATGTCGAATGGGGCCTTGACAAAGGTAAAAAGCCGTTCAGTGGAGGAGTGACAGCGTTTTGAATAAATGGTGCTAGAGCAAGTGGACATGCATAGGCAAAGAAGAAGGAGAAGCAGAAGAGGGAGCGGGAGAGGGGAGGAGGAGGTGGAGGACGAGGAGGCCGGGGACCACAATCTAAGTATCAAACCCTATACAAAACTTAACTCAGGCTGCCTGGGTGAGGCAGCCTGTGCGGCAGCCAGCTCTTGATTTCGGCTCTTGTCAAGCTCTCAGCGTCCCGGGACAAAGTCAGGCTCCAAGCTCACTGGCGAGGCTGCTTGAGGATGCTCTTTTCCCTTCTCCCTCCAGGCCCCTGCCCGCTCATGCACATGTTCACTCTCCCAAAGGAAAAAAAGAAAAAAAGAGTATTTTAAAAAGTAGCTCAAAATTAATCACTGCCTTACATGGAAAATGATAAATCTTATAGGGAAAATGTGGGGAAAAATTTCCAGAATGGAAAGCTAGGTAAAGAATCCTCCAGTCGAACATCAAATTATTTTCCCTAAGGTAAAGTTGATTAATTAGACTTTATCCAACAATCAGAATTGTAAATCTGTGCCGTGTGAAAGACCTCCTTAAGAAGACCCAAAAGACAAGCTACCAACTTGGAGGAAATAGGTCCAAATCACATGGCTAATAGAGGACTCCTGTCTGAAGCATGGAAACTCAGAATTTGATCCCCATGTAAGCATGCAATCTAGTTAGCAAAAGGAAATAGAAGGGGGGTGGGGAAAAAGTAAAGGGCCTGCCACCTTTACCAAAGCGTAGACAGATGGAAACCACATAGAAAGTTGCCATTGGGGCAATTCAAATGAAAACTCCAGTGAGCTCTCACTGCACACCTATCAGAGTGATTCAAACCAAATGCGCCAGAGAGGGAGAGAGAGACCCCACCACCAAATGCAAGGCAGGATGTGGAATGACTGGATCACTCCCGCATCACAGTTGGGAATGGAAAATGATAGAGCTGACTCTTGAAAACAGTTAAGAGTTTCTTTTCCTTTTCCAAGCCGTGAGTTACATTCCCGTTCACATGCAGTATAATATCAATTTCAGGTGTCCAATAGAGTGGCTCAACCCTTCCACACAGATTCTTTGAGAACTAGACTTGCTACCGCCCTAGGAGCAGGTCATGGCACTATGGCATTTATCTTAGAGAAATCAAAACTTAACGTTTGCTCCAAAGCCTGTAGGGGAATGTATCTGTGTCCTTATGAAAGCATTGGGGCTGCCAAGGGGGTGGAAGGGACTGGAGTGGTTGGATATTGACACTTGACAGGGCTGCTGTAAGTGATAAACTCCTCTTGCTTCTTTGAAGGCCCCTTCCCCTTAATGGTGGTCCTGAGGACGAGGAGAATAGGAATGTCAACGATTTCAATCGCTTTCAACCTGCCAAGCATTAGAACACCATCTCTTCTACACTAGTTCACTCTCGTCTTAATCCTCAGTATCCCAAAGCAGACAGGTGGGGTCTGGTCCAAGAGGGGTTGCAGGCAGTGTCCCTTCCCCAGGCCATCTCCCCTCTTGCCCAGAAGCCCAATGACCAGGTCCCAGGCTTTCAACTCATCTAATTTCTGTGCCTTCTCTAGGGACACCAGGGAACTTCTGGGCTCTTTTTCTGGCTTCAAGGAGGCTCTGCGACGCTGGGTCTAGTGCTCTCAGCCGACTTGGACCACACGGCCAGTTGTCTCCTCCTGCATGGGCCACCTATTGGCTCGGGTGGATCAGGTGAGGGCATGTCCTCTCAGAGAGATACATGGAGAACAGAATAGAGGACCTCTTTCTGGCATTGTTTACCCTAATCTCTCAGTGGTTGCTACCATCGCTTGACTTCCCTGGAATTTCAAGCCCAGGAGAGGGGGGTGGGTCAGCAGCCAGAACTGTGGCTTCACCCTTGTGTCTTTTTTGAATGTTTTCCGCAACCCAGAGGGCTTCCAACAACACCAATTGATAACCGCATATGGTTTCCGTGGGCCAGGCATCCAGGTGCATCTAGCCAGGGACCTGTGTCTCAGGATCTCTCACAAGGCTGCAGTCAAGATGTCATGTGGGTCTTCAGTCATCTCCAGGCTTGTTGGCGGGAAATCTGCTTGTGTGCTCACTCGGGTGGCTCCTAGCAGCCAGAGGTCCTCCATTGCGGTGAGCAAGAAATATTCATTCCTTGCCACATGGGCCTCTACATCATACAGCCCACAAGGAGCAGGCGGCTTCCCTCGAAACCAATGGTGAGGGAGCGAGAGCAAGCCCAAGAGGAGACCAGTGTCTTTGTCTACGAGCCTCAGAAGGGACATGCTATCTATCTCTCGGGCCATATTCTGTCCTTTCGAAGTGAGGCAGGAGTTCCTGACTCTAATCCAGTGGTAGAGTATGGAACACAAAACGAGGTGTACCCACGAAGGGAATCGTTGGAGACCCTGAAAGGCTGCCCTCCATGCTTTGCTGGGACTTTACCTCAGCTAGGCATCACCATAATCCTTGCATCCAAACTAGAACGTGACCTATGAGAAAATTTTGTCAAGCCCTTCTGGGATCCTTACAGCAGCTTGCCTAGAAGTTCCTTGCACAAGGGAAGGGTGCCTGTGTGGCTTAGTCAGGTCAACGTCTGACTCTTGATTTCGGCTCAGGGCGTGGTCCCATGGTCTGCGAAATCCAGCCCAGCGTCTTGTTGTGCACTTGAGTCGAAGGCTGTCTAGGAATCTCTCTCTCCCTGCCCCTCCCCCGCTTGCATGTGTGTGTGCCCTCGCTCTTTCTCTCTCTCAGAAATGAAGAAGCAGAAGTCATCGTAGTGGTAGGAGTGGTAGTTATTTTCACATCAGTGGGTAATGAGACAACCTTGGCTTGGAATGGGAGCTCTGAAATTCACTAGCTGTGTGATCTTGGGGCAAGTTGTGTCCCCTCTCTGAACCTCAGTAGTATAGGACACACTGGGTTATTGGGACAATTAAGTGATCAGTAAAGGACACTTAAAACCCTTGGTTGCTTGGCATAGAATCCCTTCATACAATCAATTCTCAGTCGCAGTAGGATCAGCAATTTGATCGTTTTATTTTTTTGGTCCTTAACAATGAAAAATGCTCTCTCACATGGCTATAGGGAATAGGTAGCATCAGTTCAAGAATGAGGTGGATCTCCAGTCAAAAGAGCAATGGGTGTGGCTGAAGGGGTAAGGAAGCACAGGAGCTTTTGTGCTCTGGTTGTGAGTGTTGGTGGCTGCTGGGAAAGGGAATCAGACCTGCAGGGGACCCGAGAACTTGGAGTCTGGCCAGTGCACCCTTGCTCCCTTCTTGGGCTTCTGGGCTTTCAGGGGAGCCTGTGGCCCTTGAGGGCATTTGGAGGCTGTGCCAGGAAGAGCAGGAGCAGGAGCTGGAGCTGGAGCAGGAGCAGGAGCAGGAGCAGGAGGCCCCCCGGAGACAGGCTGGACCTTGGGCCCAGAGTTGGCCAGCTTCTGCCTGAGGCAATGGTTTTCTTCCTTGAGCCTTTGGAACTCCCTCTCTGCCCACAGAACAGCCTTCTGGCTCTCCTCACTTCTGTTCTTTACCAGGAGACGCTCTCGGTCATGCAAGGAGGAGATTCTCTGCCATTCTCGGTGCAGGTCGTCGGCCATCTTCTTGTAGAGGCCTAAGTTCCAGTGGGCAGCATCCACCTTCCTGCGCACCTTGGCGAGTTCGTTCTTCACTTGCAGGCAGCGTGCCTTCTCCTCCATCATCTTCCTCTCCAGGTGTTTGAGGTGCTCTTCGCACAGCTTAGGCTCTGCCTCGAGCTTCAGGTGCAGCTTCTGAATCTCCCTTTCCAGGAGGCTGTTTCGCTGGTGAAAAGATACTTGCTCAGCTTGGTGGATTGTTGTGTTTCCTGGGAGCTCTTCATTCCCCTGACGTGCCTTCTTCAGTGCCCTGGATGGCTTTCCTTGATTCAGGGGGCTCCCACGGGGCACGTGATCAGTGGAGAAGGAGCCAGTCTGCACCTGCCTCCTTGAGCCCCCACCTTCCAGATGATCTCGAAGGAGCTCTAGCAGATGCATCACCGTCAGTAGGATCTGGCTGAGGGTGTGGTGTTGGCTCTGGCCCTCAGCGGGGGCCTGCCACGGCACACCTCCGTCAGGAAGCTCTGGCCTGCCTGCCTCCCCTGCCTCTTCCTGCCCTCTCAGTCCACAGCTGCCAATGTCCTGAGACAGAGAGTCTGCACTTCCCCGCAGATCAGGGCTGTCCTTGAAGTCTTCTGGCATATTCCTCGCAGGGGGTTCTCCATCGTCCTGGGCTGCTCCACAGATGGGATTTTCATCGGTGAGCTGGTGAGGGCTCTTCTTCAACAGCCTTTGCCGAACTCCCTTCAGCAGTTGCGTAGCGTCTCCCACAGAAAAGTACCCGACATCTTGATTCAGGGCAGCCAGAGCAAGGATCTGTAGCGGGAGAGGACTGGCCTTGTGCTCCGATGATGCGACGGCTCCATGGGCTGGTGCATCCGGGTCGGTCTTCTCCATGTCTTTTCCAGATACTTCATTCTGGGCACAGTGCCCCTTTCTTCCTCTTAAGCGGAGTCCACACTTTACTGGAATGAACACCAGCAACACAGTGCGCACGAGGATCTCCCAGCCAAACCCAGAGTCTCGTGGCCCATGTGGCCAACGTTCGATTATCGGCAACCCAGAAGCCCACAGCTGTTCCCGGAGAGCCCACAGCGGCTCCAGAACTGTGTGGGGAGACATTGTAATGGCCACCAGCTGGCTCCAGAGAGCCTGGGGGCTTTGTCTCTGATCACCAGTGTCCTCTCGGCCACTAGAAACTGCTTGGAACCCCTACGAGGGTTCCGTCTCCAATGCAAACCAGTGCCTGGCAACAGGAGCTGAAGGGAGTAGGGGTGGGAGAGGTGCACCCGAGACTCCAAGGCAAATCAGTGTCTGGCAACAGGAGCTAACAGTCGTTGGGCAGCGGAGGAGAATCTCTATATTGTGTACCTGAAAAAAATGCAACCCTATGTAGCATTGTCTTGGAATTAAACTTTGACACTTATAAAAAAAAGTTAAAAATGAAACTAGATATCAAAGGGAGAAACATAACAAAATCTAAACACGTAGAAAGTAACTTTCTAGATTATCGGAGACAAAAGATAAAATTTCAGTGCACTGACCCGAAGGAAAATAAAACTACAACGTATTAAAATTGATGGGACACAGCTAAATCAACAGAGAGCTCAATTTTTAGCACTCAATGCATACATTAGAAAGGAGGAGGAGCATCTGGGTGGCTCAGTCAGTTAGTCCAGCTCTTGATTTTGACTCGGGTCATGGTCAACCTTGGGATAGTGAGGCTGAACCTGCATTGTGCTGGTGCTGGGCATGGTGGCTGCTTAATCATCTCTCTCTTTTCTGCACCGCTTCCCTTTCTCTGTCTCTGTCTCTGTCTCTGTCTCTCTCTCTAAAAAGAAAAGAGTCTCAAAACTATAATCTTTCTATTTTAGAACCTAGAAAGAGAGGAGAAACTAAAACTAAAGAAGAAAACCTGAAGAATCCTTCTACCCCATTTCAAGATATTCGTCTACAGTAATCAAACGTGCGTGGTGTTGGTGAAGAGCTAGACCAATGGAACAGAATACAGATGGATAAGTGGAACAGAATCAGGGACCCAGAAAGAGAACTACACCCATATGTCGAATGGGGCCTTGACAAAGGTAAAAAGCCGTTCAGTGGAGGAGTGACAGCGTTTTGAATAAATGGTGCTAGAGCAAGTGGACATGCATAGGCAAAGAAGAAGGAGAAGCAGAAGAGGGAGCGGGAGAGGGGAGGAGGAGGTGGAGGACGAGGAGGCCGGGGACCACAATCTAAGTATCAAACCCTATACAAAACTTAACTCAGGCTGCCTGGGTGAGGCAGCCTGTGCGGCAGCCAGCTCTTGATTTCGGCTCTTGTCAAGCTCTCAGCGTCCCGGGACAAAGTCAGGCTCCAAGCTCACTGGCGAGGCTGCTTGAGGATGCTCTTTTCCCTTCTCCCTCCAGGCCCCTGCCCGCTCATGCACATGTTCACTCTCCCAAAGGAAAAAAAGAAAAAAAGAGTATTTTAAAAAGTAGCTCAAAATTAATCACTGCCTTACATGGAAAATGATAAATCTTATAGGGAAAATGTGGGGAAAAATTTCCAGAATGGAAAGCTAGGTAAAGAATCCTCCAGTCGAACATCAAATTATTTTCCCTAAGGTAAAGTTGATTAATTAGACTTTATCCAACAATCAGAATTGTAAATCTGTGCCGTGTGAAAGACCTCCTTAAGAAGACCCAAAAGACAAGCTACCAACTTGGAGGAAATAGGTCCAAATCACATGGCTAATAGAGGACTCCTGTCTGAAGCATGGAAACTCAGAATTTGATCCCCATGTAAGCATGCAATCTAGTTAGCAAAAGGAAATAGAAGGGGGGTGGGGAAAAAGTAAAGGGCCTGCCACCTTTACCAAAGCGTAGACAGATGGAAACCACATAGAAAGTTGCCATTGGGGCAATTCAAATGAAAACTCCAGTGAGCTCTCACTGCACACCTATCAGAGTGATTCAAACCAAATGCGCCAGAGAGGGAGAGAGAGACCCCACCACCAAATGCAAGGCAGGATGTGGAATGACTGGATCACTCCCGCATCACAGTTGGGAATGGAAAATGATAGAGCTGACTCTTGAAAACAGTTAAGAGTTTCTTTTCCTTTTCCAAGCCGTGAGTTACATTCCCGTTCACATGCAGTATAATATCAATTTCAGGTGTCCAATAGAGTGGCTCAACCCTTCCACACAGATTCTTTGAGAACTAGACTTGCTACCGCCCTAGGAGCAGGTCATGGCACTATGGCATTTATCTTAGAGAAATCAAAACTTAACGTTTGCTCCAAAGCCTGTAGGGGAATGTATCTGTGTCCTTATGAAAGCATTGGGGCTGCCAAGGGGGTGGAAGGGACTGGAGTGGTTGGATATTGACACTTGACAGGGCTGCTGTAAGTGATAAACTCCTCTTGCTTCTTTGAAGGCCCCTTCCCCTTAATGGTGGTCCTGAGGACGAGGAGAATAGGAATGTCAACGATTTCAATCGCTTTCAACCTGCCAAGCATTAGAACACCATCTCTTCTACACTAGTTCACTCTCGTCTTAATCCTCAGTATCCCAAAGCAGACAGGTGGGGTCTGGTCCAAGAGGGGTTGCAGGCAGTGTCCCTTCCCCAGGCCATCTCCCCTCTTGCCCAGAAGCCCAATGACCAGGTCCCAGGCTTTCAACTCATCTAATTTCTGTGCCTTCTCTAGGGACACCAGGGAACTTCTGGGCTCTTTTTCTGGCTTCAAGGAGGCTCTGCGACGCTGGGTCTAGTGCTCTCAGCCGACTTGGACCACACGGCCAGTTGTCTCCTCCTGCATGGGCCACCTATTGGCTCGGGTGGATCAGGTGAGGGCATGTCCTCTCAGAGAGATACATGGAGAACAGAATAGAGGACCTCTTTCTGGCATTGTTTACCCTAATCTCTCAGTGGTTGCTACCATCCCTTGACTTCCCTGGAATTTCAAGCCCAGGAGAGGGGGGTGGGTCAGCAGCCAGAACTGTGGCTTCACCCTTGTGTCTTTTTTGAATGTTTTCCGCAACCCAGACGTCTTCCAACAACACCAATTGATAACCGCATATGGTTTCCGTGGGCCAGGCATCCAGGTGCATCTAGCCAGGGACCTGTGTCTCAGGATCTCTCACAAGGCTGCAGTCAAGATGTCATGTGGGTCTTCAGTCATCTCCAGGCTTGTTGGCGGGAAATCTGCTTGTGTGCTCACTCGGGTGGCTCCTAGCAGCCAGAGGTCCTCCATTGCGGTGAGCAAGAAATATTCATTCCTTGCCACATGGGCCTCTCCATCATACAGCCCACAAGGAGCAGGCGGCTTCCCTCGAAACCAATGGTGAGGGAGCGAGAGCAAGCCCAAGAGGAGACCAGTGTCTTTGTCTACGAGCCTCAGAAGGGACATGCTATCTATCTCTCGGGCCATATTCTGTCCTTTCGAAGTGAGGCAGGAGTTCCTGACTCTAATCCAGTGGTAGAGTATGGAACACAAAACGAGGTGTACCCACGAAGGGAATCGTTGGAGACCCTGAAAGGCTGCCCTCCATGCTTTGCTGGGACTTTACCTCAGCTAGGCATCACCATAATCCTTGCATCCAAACTAGAACGTGACCTATGAGAAAATTTTGTCAAGCCCTTCTGGGATCCTTACAGCAGCTTGCCTAGAAGTTCCTTGCACAAGGGAAGGGTGCCTGTGTGGCTTAGTCAGGTCAACGTCTGACTCTTGATTTCGGCTCAGGGCGTGGTCCCATGGTCTGTGAAATCCAGCCCAGCGTCTGGTTGTGCACTTGAGTCGAAGGCTGTCTAGGAATCTCTCTCTCCCTGCCCCTCCCCCGCTTGCATGTGTGTGTGCCCTCGCTCTTTCTCTCTCTCAGAAATGAAGAAGCAGAAGTCATCGTAGTGGTAGGAGTGGTAGTTATTTTCACATCAGTGGGTAATGAGACAACCTTGGCTTGGAATGGGAGCTCTGAAATTCACTAGCTGTGTGATCTTGGGGCAAGTTGTGTCCCCTCTCTGAACCTCAGTAGTATAGGACACACTGGGTTATTGGGACAATTAAGTGATCAGTAAAGGACACTTAAAACCCTTGGTTGCTTGGCATAGAATCCCTTCATACAATCAATTCTCAGTCGCAGTAGGATCAGCAATTTGATCGTTTTATTTTTTTGGTCCTTAACAATGAAAAATGCTCTCTCACATGGCTATAGGGAATAGGTAGCATCAGTTCAAGAATGGGGTGGATCTCCAGTCAAAGGAGCAATGGGTGTGGCTGAAGGGGTAAGGAAGCACAGGAGCTTTTGTGCTCTGGTTGTGAGTGTTGGTGGCTGCTGGGAAAGGGAATCAGACCTGCAGGGGACCCGAGAACTTGGAGTCTGGCCAGTGCACCCTTGCTCCCTTCTTGGGCTTCTGGGCTTTGAGGGGAGCCTGTGGTCCTTGAGAACATTTGGAGGCTGTGCCCAGAAGAGCAGGAGCAGGAGCTGGAGCTGGAGCAGGAGCAGGAGCAGGAGCAGGAGGCCCCCCGGAGACAGGCTGGACCTTGGGCCCAGAGTTGGCCAGCTTCTGCCTGAGGCAATGGTTTTCTTCCTTGAGCCTTTGGAACTCCCTCTCTGCCCACAGAACAGCCTTCTGGCTCTCCTCACTTCTGTTCTCCACCAGGAGGCGCTCTCGGTCATGCAAGGAGGAGATTCTCTGCCATTCTCGGTGCAGGTCGTCGGCCATCTTCTTGTAGAGGCCTAAGTTCCAGTGGGCAGCATCCACCTTCCTGCGCACCTTGGCGAGTTCGTTCTTCACTTGCAGGCAGCGTGCCTTCTCCTCCATCATCTTCCTCTCCAGGTGTTTGAGGTGCTCTTCGCACAGCTTAGGCTCTGCCTCGAGCTTCAGGTGCAGCTTCTGAATCTCCCTTTCCAGGAGGCTGTTTCGCTGGTGAAAAGATACTTGCTCAGCTTGGTGGATTGTTGTGTTTCCTGGGAGCTCTTCATTCCCCTGACGTGCCTTCTTCAGTGCCCTGGATGGCTTTCCTTGATTCAGGGGGCTCCCACGGGGCACGTGATCAGTGGAGGAGGAGCCAGTCTGCACCTGCCTCCTTGAGCCCCCACCTTCCAGATGATCTCGAAGGAGCTCTAGCAGATGCATCACCGTCAGTAGGATCTGGCTGAGGGTGTGGTGGTGGCTCTGGCCCTCAGCGGGGGCCTGCCACGGCACACCTCCGTCAGGAAGCTCTGGCCTGCCTGCCTCCCCTGCCTCTTCCTGCCCTCTCAGTCCACAGCTGCCAATGTCCTGAGACAGAGGGTCTGCACTTCCCCGCAGATCAGGGCTGTCCTTGAAGTCTTCTGGCATATTCCTCGCAGGGGGTTCTCCATCGTCCTGGGCTGCTCCACAGATGGGATTTTCATCGGTGAGCTGGTGAGGGCTCTTCTTCAACAGCCTTTGCCGAACTCCCTTCAGCAGTTGCATAGCGTCTCCCACAGAAAAGTACCCGACATCTTGATTCAGGGCAGCCAGAGCAAGGATCTGTAGCGGGAGAGGACTGGCCTTGTGCTCCGATGATGCGACGGCTCCATGGGCTGGTGCATCCGGGTCGGTCTTCTCCATGTCTTTTCCAGATACTTCATTCTGGGCACAGGGCCCCTTTCTTCCTCTTAAGCGGAGTCCACACTTTACTGGAATGAACAACACAGTGCACACGAGGATCTCCCAGCCAAACCAGAGTCTCGTGGCCCATGTGGCCAACGTTCGATTATCGGCAACCCAGAAGCCCACAGCTGTTCCCGGAGAGCCCACAGCGGCTCCAGAACTGTGTGGGGAGACATTGTAATGGCCACCAGCTGGCTCCAGAGAGCCTGGGGGCTTTGTCTCTGATCACCAGTGTCCTCTCGGCCACTAGAAACTGCTTGGAACCCCTACGAAGGTTCCGTCTCCAATGCAAACCAGTGCCTGGCAACAGGAGCTGAAGGGAGTAGGGGTGGGGGAGGTGCACCCGAGACTCCAAGGCAAATCATTGCCTGGCAACAGGAGCTAACAGTCGTTGGGCAGCGGAGGAGAATCTCTATATTGTGTACCTGAAAAAAATGCAACCCTATGTAGCATTGTCTTGGAATTAAACTTTGACACTTATAAAAAAAAGTTAAAAATGAAACTAGATATCAAAGGGAGAAAGATAACTAAATCTAAACACGTAGAAAGTAACTTTCTAGATTATCGGAGACAAAAGATAAAATTTCAGTGCACTGACCCGAAGGAAAATAAAACTACAACGTATTAAAATTGATGGGACACAGCTAAATCAACAGAGAGCTCAATTTTTAGCACTCAATGAATACATTAGAAAGGAGGAGGAGCATCTGGGTGGCTCAGTCAGTTAGTCCAACTCTTGATTTTGACTTGGTTCATGGTCAACCTTGGGATAGTGAGGCTGAACCTGCATTGTGCTGGTGCTGGGCATGGTGGCTGCTTAATCATCTCTCTCTCTTTCTGCACCGCTTCCGTTTCTCTGTCTCTGTCTCTGTGTCTATCTCTCTCTCTCTCTCTAAAAAGAAAAGGAGTCTCAAAACTATAATCTTTCTATTTTAGAACCTAGAAAAAGAGGAGAAACTAAAACTAAAGAAGAAAACCAGAAGAATCCTTCTACCCCATTTCAAGATATTCGTCTACAGTAATCAAAAGTGCGTGGTGTTGGTGAAGAGCTAGACCAATGGAACAGAATAAAGATGGATAAGTGGAACAGAATCAGGGACCCAGAAAGAGAACTACACCCATATGTCGAATGGGGCCTTGACAAAGGTAAAAAGCCGTTCAGTGGAGGAGTGACAGCGTTTAGAATAAATGGTGCTAGAGCAAGTGGACATGCATAGGCAAAGAAGAAGGAGAAGCAGAAGAGGGAGCGGGAGAGGGGAGGAGGAGGTGGAGGACGAGGAGGCCGGGGACCACAATCTAAGTATCAAACCCTATACAAAACTTAACTCAGGCTGCCTGGGTGAGGCAGCCTGTGCGGCAGCCAGCTCTTGATTTCGGCTCTTGTCAAGCTCTCAGCGTCCCGGGACAAAGTCAGGCTCCAAGCTCACTGGCGAGGCTGCTTGAGGATGCTCTTTTCCCTTCTCCCTCCAGGCCCCTGCCCGCTCATGCACATGTTCACTCTCCCAATGGAAAAAAAGAAAAAAAGAGTATTTTAAAAAGTAGCTCAAAATTAATCACTGCCTTACATGGAAAATGATAAATCTTATAGGGAAAATGTGGGGGAAAATTTCCAGAATGGAAAGCTAGGTAAAGAATCCTCCAGTCGAACATCAAATTATTTTCCCTAAGGTAAAGTTGATTAATTAGACTTTATCCAACAATCAGAATTGTAAATCTGTGCCGTGTGAAAGACCTCCTTAAGAAGACCCAAAAGACAAGCTACCAACTTGGAGGAAATAGGTCCAAATCACATAGCTAATAGAGGACTCCTGTCTGAAGCATGGAAACTCAGAATTTGATCCCCAAGTAAGCATGCAATCTAGTTAGCAAAAGGAAATAGAAGGGGGGTGGGGAAAAAGTAAAGGGCCTGCCACCTTTACCAAAGCGTAGACAGATGGAAACCACATAGAAAGTTGCCATTGGGGCAATTCAAATGAAAACTCCAGTGAGCTCTCACTGCACACCTATCAGAGTGATTCAAACCAAATGCGCCAGAGAGGGAGAGAGAGACCCCACCACCAAATGCAAGGCAGGATGTGGAATGACTGGATCACTCCCGCCTCACAGTTGGGAATGGAAAATGATAGAGCTGACTCTTGAAAACAGTTAAGAGTTTCTTTTCCTTTTCCAAGCCGTGAGTTACATTCCCGTTCACATGCAGTATAATATCAATTTCAGGTGTCCAATAGAGTGGCTCAACCCTTCCACACAGATTCTTTGAGAACTAGACTTGCTACCGCCATAGGAGCAGGTCATGGCACTATGGCATTTATCTTAGAGAAATCAAAACTTAACGTTTGCTCCAAAGCCTGTAGGGGAATGTATCTGTGTCCTTATGAAAGCATTGGGGCTGCCAAGGGGGTGGAAGGGACTGGAGTGGTTGGATATTGACACTTGACATGGCTGCTGTAAGTGATAAACTCCTCTTGCTTCTTTGAAGGCCCCTTCCCCTTAATGGTGGTCCTGAGGACGAGGAGAATAGGAATGTCAATGATTTCAATCCCTTTCAACCTGCCAAGCATTAGAACACCATCTCTTCTACACTAGTTCACTCTCGTCTTAATCCTCAGTATCCCAAAGCAGACAGGTGGGGTCTGGTCCAAGAGGGGTTGCAGGCAGTGTCCCTTCCCCAGGCCATCTCCCCTCTTGCCCAGAAGCCCAATGACCAGGTCCCAGGCTTTCAACTCATCTAATTTCTGTGCCTTCTCTAGGGACACCAGGGAACTTCTGGGCTCTTTTTCTGGCTTCAAGGAGGCTCTGCGACGCTGGGTCTAGTGCTCTCAGCCGACTTGGACCACACGGCCAGTTGTCTCCTCCTGCATGGGCCACCTATTGGCTCGGGTGGATCAGGTGAGGGCATGTCCTCTCAGAGAGATACATGGAGAACAGAATAGAGGACCTCTTTCTGGCATTGTTTACCCTAATCTCTCAGTGGTTGCTACCATCCCTTGACTTCCCTGGAATTTCAAGCCCAGGAGAGGGGGGTGGGTCAGCAGCCAGAACTGTGGCTTCACCCTTGTGTCTTTTTTGAATGTTTTCCGCAACCCAGACGTCTTCCAACAACACCAATTGATAACCGCATATGGTTTCCGTGGGCCAGGCATCCAGGTGCATCTAGCCAGGGACCTGTGTCTCAGGATCTCTCACAAGGCTGCAGTCAAGATGTCATGTGGGTCTTCAGTCATCTCCAGGCTTGTTGGCGGGAAATCTGCTTGTGTGCTCACTCGGGTGGCTCCTAGCAGCCAGAGGTCCTCCATTGCGGTGAGCAAGAAATATTCATTCCTTGCCACATGGGCCTCTCCATCATACAGCCCACAAGGAGCAGGCGGCTTCCCTCGAAACCAATGGTGAGGGAGCGAGAGCAAGCCCAAGAGGAGACCAGTGTCTTTGTCTACGAGCCTCAGAAGGGACATGCTATCTATCTCTCGGGCCATATTCTGTCCTTTCGAAGTGAGGCAGGAGTTCCTGACTCTAATCCAGTGGTAGAGTATGGAACACAAAACGAGGTGTACCCATGAAGGGAATCGTTGGAGACCCTGAAAGGCTGCCCTCCATGCTTTGCTGGGACTTTACCTCAGCTAGGCATCACCATAATCCTTGCATCCTACTAGAACGTGACCTATGAGAAAATTTTGTCAAGCCCTTCTGGGATCCTTACAGCAGCTTGCCTAGAAGTTCCTTGCACAAGGGAAGGGTGCCTGTGTGGCTTAGTCAGGTCAACGTCTGACTCTTGATTTCGGCTCAGGGCGTGGTCCCATGGTCTGTGAAATCCAGCCCAGCGTCTGGTTGTGCACTTGAGTGGGAAGGCTGTCTAGGATTCTCTCTCTCCCTGCCCCTCTCCCGCTTGCATGTGTGTGTGCCCTCGCTCTTTCTCTCCCTCAGAAATGAAGAAGCAGAAGTCATCGTAGTGGTAGGAGTGGTAGTTATTTTCACATCAGTGGGTAATGAGACAACCTTGGCTTGGAATGGGAGCTCTGAAATTCACTAGCTGTGTGATCTTGGGGCAAGTTGTGTCCCCTCTCTGAACCTCAGTAGTATAGGACACACTGGGTTATTGGGACAATTAAGTGATCAGTAAAGGACACTTAAAACCCTTGGTTGCTTGGCATAGAATCCCTTCATACAATCAATTCTCAGTCGCAGTAGGATCAGCAATTTGATCGTTTTATTTTTTTGGTCCTTAACAATGAAAAATGCTCTCTCACATGGCTATAGGGAATAGGTAGCATCAGTTCAAGAATGGGGTGGATCTCCAGTCAAAGGAGCAATGGGTGTGGCTGAAGGGGTAAGGAAGCACAGGAGCTTTTGTGCTCTGGTTGTGAGTGTTGGTGGCTGCTGGGAAAGGGAATCAGACCTGCAGGGGACCCGAGAACTTGGAGTCTGGCCAGTGCACCCTTGCTCCCTTCTTGGGCTTCTGGGCTTTCAGGGGAGCCTGTGGCCCTTGAGGGCATTTGGAGGCTGTGCCCAGAAGAGCAGGAGCAGGAGCTGGAGCTGGAGCAGGAGCAGGAGCAGGAGCAGGAGGCCCCCCGGAGACAGGCTGGACCTTGGGCCCAGAGTTGGCCAGCTTCTGCCTGAGGCAATGGTTTTCTTCCTTGAGCCTTTGGAACTCCCTCTCTGCCCACAGAACAGCCTTCTGGCTCTCCTCACTTCTGTTCTCCACCAGGAGGCGCTCTCGGTCATGCAAGGAGGAGGAGATTCTCTGCCATTCTCTGTGCAGGTCGTCGGCCATCTTCTTGTAGAGGCCTAAGTTCCAGTGGGCAGCATCCACCTTCCTGCGCACCTTGGCGTGTTCGTTCTTCACTTGCAGGCAGCGTGCCTTCTCCTCCATCATCTTCCTCTCCAGGTGTTTGAGGTGCTCTTCGCACAGCTTAGGCTCTGCCTCGAGCTTCAGGTGCAGCTTCTGAATCTCCCTTTCCAGGAGGCTGTTTCGCTGGTGAAAAGATACTTGCTCAGCTTGGTGGATTGTTGTGTTTCCTGGGAGCTCTTCATTCCCCTGACGTGCCTTCTTCAGTGCCCTGGATGGCTTTCCTTGATTCAGGGGGCTCCCACGGGGCACGTGATCAGTGGAGGAGGAGCCAGTCTGCACCTGCCTCCTTGAGCCCCCACCTTCCAGATGATCTCGAAGGAGCTCTAGCAGATGCATCACCGTCAGTAGGATCTGGCTGAGGGTGTGGTGGTGGCTCTGGCCCTCAGCGGGGGCCTGCCACGGCACACCTCCGTCAGGAAGCTCTGGCCTGCCTGCCTCCCCTGCCTCTTCCTGCCCTCTCAGTCCACAGCTGCCAATGTCCTGAGACAGAGGGTCTGCACTTCCCCGCAGATCAGGGCTGTCCTTGAAGTCTTCTGGCATATTCCTCGCAGGGGGTTCTCCATCGTCCTGGGCTGCTCCACAGATGGGATTTTCATCGGTGAGCTGGTGAGGGCTCTTCTTCAACAGCCTTTGCCGAACTCCCTTCAGCAGTTGCGTAGCGTCTCCCACAGAAAAGTACCCGACATCTTGATTCAGGGCAGCCAGAGCAAGGATCTGTAGCGGGAGAGGACTGGCCTTGTGCTCCGATGATGCGACGGCTCCATGGGCTGGTGCATCCGGGTCGGTCTTCTCCATGTCTTTTCCAGATACTTCATTCTGGGCACAGTGCCCCTTTCTTCCTCTTAAGCGGAGTCCACACTTTACTGGAATGAACACCAGCAACACAGTGCACACGAGGATCTCCCAGCCAAACCCAGAGTCTCGTGGCCCATGTGGCCAACGTTCGATTGTCGGCAACCCAGAAGCCCACAGCTGTTCCCGGAGAGCCCACAGCGGCTCCAGAACTGTGTGGGGAGACATTGTAATGGCCACCAGCTGGCTCCAGAGAGCCTGGGGGCTTTGTCTCTGATCACCAGTGTCCTCTCGGCCACTAGAAACTGCTTGGAACCCCTACGAGGGTTCCGTCTCCAATGCAAACCAGTGCCTGGCAACAGGAGCTGAAGGGAGTAGGGGTGGGGGAGGTGCACCCGAGACTCCAAGGTAAATCAGTGCCTGGCAACAGGAGCTAACAGTCGTTGGGCAGCGGAGGAGAATCTCTATATTGTGTACCTGAAAAAAATGCAACCCTATGTAGCATTGTCTTGGAATTAAACTTTGACACTTATAAAAAAAAGTTAAAAATGAAACTAGATATCAAAGGGAGAAAGATAACAAAATCTAAACACGTAGAAAGTAACTTTCTAGATTATCGGAGACAAAAGATAAAATTTCAGTGCACTGACCCGAAGGAAAATAAAACTACAACGTATTAAAATTGGTGGGACACAGCTAAATCAACAGAGAGCTCAATTTTTAGCTCTCAATGCATACATTAGAAAGGAGGAGGAGCATCTGGGTGGCTCAGTCAGTTAGTCCAACTCTTGATTTTGACTCGGGTCATGGTCAACCTTGGGATAGTGAGGCTGAACCTGCATTGTGCTGGTGCTGGGCATGGTGGCTGCTTAATCATCTCTCTCTCCCTTTCTCTGTCTCTGTCTCTGTCTCTCTCTCTAAAAAGAAAAGGAGTCTCAAAACTATAATCTTTCTATTTTAGAACCTAGAAAAAGAGGAGAAACTAAAACTAAAGAAGAAAACCAGAAGAATCCTTCTACCCCATTTCAAGATATTTGTCTACAGTAATCAAAAGTGCGTGGTGTTGGTGAAGAGCTAGACCAATGGAACAGAATACAGATGGATAAGTGGAACAGAATCAGGGACCCAGAAAGAGAACTACTCCCATATGTCGAATGGGGCCTTGACAAAGGTAAAAAGCCGTTCAGTGGAGGAGTGACAGCGTTTTGAATAAATGGTGCTAGAGCAAGTGGACATGCATAGGCATGAAAGAAGAAGGAGAAGCAGAAGAGGGAGCGGGAGAGGGGAGGAGGAGGTGGAGGACGAGGAGGCCGGGGACCACAATCTAAGTATCAAACCCTATACAAAACTTAACTCAGGCTGCCTGGGTGAGGCAGCCTGTGCGGCAGCCAGCTCTTGATTTCGGCTCTTGTCGAGGTCTCAGCATCCCGGGACAAAGTCAGGCTCCAAGCTCACTGGCGAGGCTGCTTGAGGATGCTCTTTTCCCTTCTCCCTCCAGGCCCCTGCCCGCTCATGCACATGTTCACTCTCCCAAAGGAAAAAAAGAAAAAAAGAGTATTTTAAAAAGTAGCTCAAAATTAATCACTGCCTTACATGGAAAATGATAAATCTTATAGGGAAAATGTGGGGAAAAATTTCCAGAATGGAAAGCTAGGTAAAGAATCCTCCAGTCGAACATCAAATTATTTTCCCTAAGGTAAAGTTGATTAATTAGACTTTATCCAACAATCAGAATTGTAAATCTGTGCCGTGTGAAAGACCTCCTTAAGAAGACCCAAAAGACAAGCTACCAACTTGGAGGAAATAGGTCCAAATCACATAGGTAATAGAGGACTCCTGTCTGAATCATGGAAACTCAGAATTTGATCCCCAAGTAAGCATGCAATCTAGTTAGCAAAAGGAAATAGAAGGGGGGTGGGGAAAAAGTAAAGGGCCTGCCACCTTTACCAAAGCGTAGACAGATGGAAACCACATAGAAAGTTGCCATTGGGGCAATTCAAATGAAAACTCCAGTGAGCTCTCACTGCACACCTATCACAGTGATTCAAACCAAATGCACCAGAGAGGGAGAGAGAGACCCCACCACCAAATGCAAGGCAGGATATGGAATGACTGGATCACTCCCGCATCACAGTTGGGAATGGAAAATGATAGAGCTGACTCTTGAAAACAGTTAAGAGTTTCTTTTCCTTTTCCAAGCCGTGAGTTACATTCCCATTCACATGCAGGATAATATCAATTTCAGGTGTCCAATAGCGTGGCTCAACCCTTCCACACAGATTCTTTGAGAACTAGACTTGCTACCGCCTTAGGAGCAGGTCATGGCACTATGGCATTTATCTTAGAGAAATCAAAACTTAACGTTTGCTCCAACGCCTGTAGGGGAATGTATCTGTGTCCTTATGAAAGCATTGGGGCTGCCAAGGGGGTGGAAGGGACTGGAGTGGTTGGATATTGACACTTGACATGGCTGCTGTAAGTGATAAACTCCTCTTGCTTCTTTGAAGGCCCCTTCCCCTTAATGGTGGTCCTGAGGACGAGGAGAATAGGAATGTCAACGATTTCAATCGCTTTCAACCTGCCAAGCATTAGAACACCATCTCTTCTACACTAGTTCACTCTCGTCTTAATCCTCAGTATCCCAAAGCAGACAGGTGGGGTCTGGTTCAAGAGGGGTTGCAGGCAGTGTCCCTTCCACAGGCCATCTCCCCTCTTGCCCAGAAGCCCAATGACCAGGTCCCAGGCTTTCAACTCATCTAATTTCTGTGCCTTCTCTAGGGACACCAGGGAACTTCTGGGCTCTTTTTCTGGCTTCAAGGAGGCTCTGCGACGCTGGGTCTAGTGCTCTCAGCCGACTTGGACCACACGGCCAGTTGTCTCCTCCTGCATGGGCCACCTATTGGCTCGGGTGGATCAGGTGAGGGCATGTCCTCTCAGAGAGATACATGGAGAACAGAATAGAGGACCTCTTTCTGGCATTGTTTACCCTAATCTCTCAGTGGTTGCTACCATCGCTTGACTTCCCTGGAATTTCAAGCCCAGGAGAGGGGGGTGGGTCAGCAGCCAGAACTGTGGCTTCACCCTTGTGTCTTTTTTGAATGTTTTCCGCAACCCAGACGTCTTCCAACAACACCAATTGATAACCGCATATGGTTTCCGTGGGCCAGGCATCCAGGTGCATCTAGCCAGGGACCTGTGTCTCAGGATCTCTCACAAGGCTGCAGTCAAGATGTCATGTGGGTCTTCAGTCATCTCCAGGCTTGTTGGCGGGAAATCTGCTTGTGTGCTCACTCGGGTGGCTCCTAGCAGCCAGAGGTCCTCCATTGCGGTGAGCAAGAAATATTCATTCCTTGCCACATGGGCCTCTCCATCATACAGCCCACAAGGAGCAGGCGGCTTCCCTCGAAACCAATGGTGAGGGAGCGAGAGCAAGCCCAAGAGGAGACCAGTGTCTTTGTCTACGAGCCTCAGAAGGGACATGCTATCTATCTCTCGGGCCATATTCTGTCCTTTCGAAGTGAGGCAGGAGTTCCTGACTCTAATCCAGTGGTAGAGTATGGAACACAAAACGAGGTGTACCCACGAAGGGAATCGTTGGAGACCCTGAAAGGCTGCCCTCCATGCTTTGCTGGGACTTTACCTCAGCTAGGCATCACCATAATCCTTGCATCCAAACTAGAACGTGACCTATGAGAAAATTTTGTCAAGCCCTTCTGGGATCCTTACAGCAGCTTGCCTAGAAGTTCCTTGCACAAGGGAAGGGTGCCTGTGTGGCTTAGTCAGGTCAACGTCTGACTCTTGATTTCGGCTCAGGGCGTGGTCCCATGGTCTGTGAAATCCAGCCCAGCGTCTGGTTGTGCACTTGAGTGGGAAGGATGTCTAGGAATCTCTCTCTCCCTGCCCCTCTCCCGCTTGCATGTGTGTGTGCCCTCGCTCTTTCTCTCTCTCAGAAATGAAGAAGCAGAAGTCATCCTAGTGGTAGGAGTGGTAGTTATTTTCACATCAGTGGGTAATGAGACAACCTTGGCTTGGAATGGGAGCTCTGAAATTCACTAGCTGTGTGATCTTGGGGCAAGTTGTGTCCCCTCTCTGAACCTCAGTAGTATAGGACACACTGGGTTATTGGGACAATTAAGTGATCAGTAAAGGACACTTAAAACCCTTGGTTGCTTGGCATAGAATCCCTTCATACAATCAATTCTCAGTCGCAGTAGGATCAGCAATTTGATCGTTTTATTTTTTTGGTCCTTAACAATGAAAAATGCTCTCTCACATGGCTATAGGGAATAGGTAGCATCAGTTCAAGAATGGGGTGGATCTCCAGTCAAAGGAGCAATGGGTGTGGCTGAAGGGGTAAGGAAGCACAGGAGCTTTTGTGCTCTGGTTGTGAGTGTTGGTGGCTGCTGGGAAAGGGAATCAGACCTGCAGGGGACCCGAGAACTTGGAGTCTGGCCAGTGCACCCTTGCTCCCTTCTTGGGCTTCTGGGCTTTGAGGGGAGCCTGTGGTCCTTGAGAACATTTGGAGGCTGTGCCCAGAAGAGCAGGAGCAGGAGCTGGAGCTGGAGCAGGAGCAGGAGCAGGAGCAGGAGGCCCCCCGGAGACAGGCTGGACCTTGGGCCCAGAGTTGGCCAGCTTCTGCCTGAGGCAATGGTTTTCTTCCTTGAGCCTTTGGAACTCCCTCTCTGCCCACAGAACAGCCTTCTGGCTCTCCTCACTTCTGTTCTCCACCAGGAGGCGCTCTCGGTCATGCAAGGAGGAGATTCTCTGCCATTCTCGGTGCAGGTCGTCGGCCATCTTCTTGTAGAGGCCTAAGTTCCAGTGGGCAGCATCCACCTTCCTGCGCACCTTGGCGAGTTCGTTCTTCACTTGCAGGCAGCGTGCCTTCTCCTCCATCATCTTCCTCTCCAGGTGTTTGAGGTGCTCTTCGCACAGCTTAGGCTCTGCCTCGAGCTTCAGGTGCAGCTTCTGAATCTCCCTTTCCAGGAGGCTGTTTCGCTGGTGAAAAGATACTTGCTCAGCTTGGTGGATTGTTGTGTTTCCTGGGAGCTCTTCATTCCCCTGACGTGCCTTCTTCAGTGCCCTGGATGGCTTTCCTTGATTCAGGGGGCTCCCACGGGGCACGTGATCAGTGGAGGAGGAGCCAGTCTGCACCTGCCTCCTTGAGCCCCCACCTTCCAGATGATCTCGAAGGAGCTCTAGCAGATGCATCACCGTCAGTAGGATCTGGCTGAGGGTGTGGTGGTGGCTCTGGCCCTCAGCGGGGGCCTGCCACGGCACACCTCCGTCAGGAAGCTCTGGCCTGCCTGCCTCCCCTGCCTCTTCCTGCCCTCTCAGTCCACAGCTGCCAATGTCCTGAGACAGAGGGTCTGCACTTCCCCGCAGATCAGGGCTGTCCTTGAAGTCTTCTGGCATATTCCTCGCAGGGGGTTCTCCATCGTCCTGGGCTGCTCCACAGATGGGATTTTCATCGGTGAGCTGGTGAGGGCTCTTCTTCAACAGCCTTTGCCGAACTCCCTTCAGCAGTTGCATAGCGTCTCCCACAGAAAAGTACCCGACATCTTGATTCAGGGCAGCCAGAGCAAGGATCTGTAGCGGGAGAGGACTGGCCTTGTGCTCCGATGATGCGACGGCTCCATGGGCTGGTGCATCCGGGTCGGTCTTCTCCATGTCTTTTCCAGATACTTCATTCTGGGCACAGGGCCCCTTTCTTCCTCTTAAGCGGAGTCCACACTTTACTGGAATGAACAACACAGTGCACACGAGGATCTCCCAGCCAAACCAGAGTCTCGTGGCCCATGTGGCCAACGTTCGATTATCGGCAACCCAGAAGCCCACAGCTGTTCCCGGAGAGCCCACAGCGGCTCCAGAACTGTGTGGGGAGACATTGTAATGGCCACCAGCTGGCTCCAGAGAGCCTGGGGGCTTTGTCTCTGATCACCAGTGTCCTCTCGGCCACTAGAAACTGCTTGGAACCCCTACGAAGGTTCCGTCTCCAATGCAAACCAGTGCCTGGCAACAGGAGCTGAAGGGAGTAGGGGTGGGGGAGGTGCACCCGAGACTCCAAGGCAAATCATTGCCTGGCAACAGGAGCTAACAGTCGTTGGGCAGCGGAGGAGAATCTCTATATTGTGTACCTGAAAAAAATGCAACCCTATGTAGCATTGTCTTGGAATTAAACTTTGACACTTATAAAAAAAAGTTAAAAATGAAACTAGATATCAAAGGGAGAAAGATAACTAAATCTAAACACGTAGAAAGTAACTTTCTAGATTATCGGAGACAAAAGATAAAATTTCAGTGCACTGACCCGAAGGAAAATAAAACTACAACGTATTAAAATTGATGGGACACAGCTAAATCAACAGAGAGCTCAATTTTTAGCACTCAATGAATACATTAGAAAGGAGGAGGAGCATCTGGGTGGCTCAGTCAGTTAGTCCAACTCTTGATTTTGACTCGGGTCATGGTCAACCTTGGGATAGTGAGGCTGAACCTGCATTGTGCTGGTGCTGGGCATGGTGGCTGCTTAATCATCTCTCTCTCTTTCTGCACCGCTTCCGTTTCTCTGTCTCTGTCTCTGTGTCTATCTCTCTCTCTCTCTCTAAAAAGAAAAGGAGTCTCAAAACTATAATCTTTCTATTTTAGAACCTAGAAAAAGAGGAGAAACTAAAACTAAAGAAGAAAACCAGAAGAATCCTTCTACCCCATTTCAAGATATTCGTCTACAGTAATCAAAAGTGCGTGGTGTTGGTGAAGAGCTAGACCAATGGAACAGAATAAAGATGGATAAGTGGAACAGAATCAGGGACCCAGAAAGAGAACTACACCCATATGTCGAATGGGGCCTTGACAAAGGTAAAAAGCCGTTCAGTGGAGGAGTGACAGCGTTTAGAATAAATGGTGCTAGAGCAAGTGGACATGCATAGGCAAAGAAGAAGGAGAAGCAGAAGAGGGAGCGGGAGAGGGGAGGAGGAGGTGGAGGACGAGGAGGCCGGGGACCACAATCTAAGTATCAAACCCTATACAAAACTTAACTCAGGCTGCCTGGGTGAGGCAGCCTGTGCGGCAGCCAGCTCTTGATTTCGGCTCTTGTCAAGCTCTCAGCGTCCCGGGACAAAGTCAGGCTCCAAGCTCACTGGCGAGGCTGCTTGAGGATGCTCTTTTCCCTTCTCCCTCCAGGCCCCTGCCCGCTCATGCACATGTTCACTCTCCCAATGGAAAAAAAGAAAAAAAGAGTATTTTAAAAAGTAGCTCAAAATTAATCACTGCCTTACATGGAAAATGATAAATCTTATAGGGAAAATGTGGGGGAAAATTTCCAGAATGGAAAGCTAGGTAAAGAATCCTCCAGTCGAACATCAAATTATTTTCCCTAAGGTAAAGTTGATTAATTAGACTTTATCCAACAATCAGAATTGTAAATCTGTGCCGTGTGAAAGACCTCCTTAAGAAGACCCAAAAGACAAGCTACCAACTTGGAGGAAATAGGTCCAAATCACATAGCTAATAGAGGACTCCTGTCTGAAGCATGGAAACTCAGAATTTGATCCCCAAGTAAGCATGCAATCTAGTTAGCAAAAGGAAATAGAAGGGGGGTGGGGAAAAAGTAAAGGGCCTGCCACCTTTACCAAAGCGTAGACAGATGGAAACCACATAGAAAGTTGCCATTGGGGCAATTCAAATGAAAACTCCAGTGAGCTCTCACTGCACACCTATCAGAGTGATTCAAACCAAATGCGCCAGAGAGGGAGAGAGAGACCCCACCACCAAATGCAAGGCAGGATGTGGAATGACTGGATCACTCCCGCCTCACAGTTGGGAATGGAAAATGATAGAGCTGACTCTTGAAAACAGTTAAGAGTTTCTTTTCCTTTTCCAAGCCGTGAGTTACATTCCCGTTCACATGCAGTATAATATCAATTTCAGGTGTCCAATAGAGTGGCTCAACCCTTCCACACAGATTCTTTGAGAACTAGACTTGCTACCGCCATAGGAGCAGGTCATGGCACTATGGCATTTATCTTAGAGAAATCAAAACTTAACGTTTGCTCCAAAGCCTGTAGGGGAATGTATCTGTGTCCTTATGAAAGCATTGGGGCTGCCAAGGGGGTGGAAGGGACTGGAGTGGTTGGATATTGACACTTGACATGGCTGCTGTAAGTGATAAACTCCTCTTGCTTCTTTGAAGGCCCCTTCCCCTTAATGGTGGTCCTGAGGACGAGGAGAATAGGAATGTCAATGATTTCAATCCCTTTCAACCTGCCAAGCATTAGAACACCATCTCTTCTACACTAGTTCACTCTCGTCTTAATCCTCAGTATCCCAAAGCAGACAGGTGGGGTCTGGTCCAAGAGGGGTTGCAGGCAGTGTCCCTTCCCCAGGCCATCTCCCCTCTTGCCCAGAAGCCCAATGACCAGGTCCCAGGCTTTCAACTCATCTAATTTCTGTGCCTTCTCTAGGGACACCAGGGAACTTCTGGGCTCTTTTTCTGGCTTCAAGGAGGCTCTGCGACGCTGGGTCTAGTGCTCTCAGCCGACTTGGACCACACGGCCAGTTGTCTCCTCCTGCATGGGCCACCTATTGGCTCGGGTGGATCAGGTGAGGGCATGTCCTCTCAGAGAGATACATGGAGAACAGAATAGAGGACCTCTTTCTGGCATTGTTTACCCTAATCTCTCAGTGGTTGCTACCATCCCTTGACTTCCCTGGAATTTCAAGCCCAGGAGAGGGGGGTGGGTCAGCAGCCAGAACTGTGGCTTCACCCTTGTGTCTTTTTTGAATGTTTTCCGCAACCCAGACGTCTTCCAACAACACCAATTGATAACCGCATATGGTTTCCGTGGGCCAGGCATCCAGGTGCATCTAGCCAGGGACCTGTGTCTCAGGATCTCTCACAAGGCTGCAGTCAAGATGTCATGTGGGTCTTCAGTCATCTCCAGGCTTGTTGGCGGGAAATCTGCTTGTGTGCTCACTCGGGTGGCTCCTAGCAGCCAGAGGTCCTCCATTGCGGTGAGCAAGAAATATTCATTCCTTGCCACATGGGCCTCTCCATCATACAGCCCACAAGGAGCAGGCGGCTTCCCTCGAAACCAATGGTGAGGGAGCGAGAGCAAGCCCAAGAGGAGACCAGTGTCTTTGTCTACGAGCCTCAGAAGGGACATGCTATCTATCTCTCGGGCCATATTCTGTCCTTTCGAAGTGAGGCAGGAGTTCCTGACTCTAATCCAGTGGTAGAGTATGGAACACAAAACGAGGTGTACCCATGAAGGGAATCGTTGGAGACCCTGAAAGGCTGCCCTCCATGCTTTGCTGGGACTTTACCTCAGCTAGGCATCACCATAATCCTTGCATCCTACTAGAACGTGACCTATGAGAAAATTTTGTCAAGCCCTTCTGGGATCCTTACAGCAGCTTGCCTAGAAGTTCCTTGCACAAGGGAAGGGTGCCTGTGTGGCTTAGTCAGGTCAACGTCTGACTCTTGATTTCGGCTCAGGGCGTGGTCCCATGGTCTGTGAAATCCAGCCCAGCGTCTGGTTGTGCACTTGAGTGGGAAGGCTGTCTAGGATTCTCTCTCTCCCTGCCCCTCTCCCGCTTGCATGTGTGTGTGCCCTCGCTCTTTCTCTCCCTCAGAAATGAAGAAGCAGAAGTCATCGTAGTGGTAGGAGTGGTAGTTATTTTCACATCAGTGGGTAATGAGACAACCTTGGCTTGGAATGGGAGCTCTGAAATTCACTAGCTGTGTGATCTTGGGGCAAGTTGTGTCCCCTCTCTGAACCTCAGTAGTATAGGACACACTGGGTTATTGGGACAATTAAGTGATCAGTAAAGGACACTTAAAACCCTTGGTTGCTTGGCATAGAATCCCTTCATACAATCAATTCTCAGTCGCAGTAGGATCAGCAATTTGATCGTTTTATTTTTTTGGTCCTTAACAATGAAAAATGCTCTCTCACATGGCTATAGGGAATAGGTAGCATCAGTTCAAGAATGGGGTGGATCTCCAGTCAAAGGAGCAATGGGTGTGGCTGAAGGGGTAAGGAAGCACAGGAGCTTTTGTGCTCTGGTTGTGAGTGTTGGTGGCTGCTGGGAAAGGGAATCAGACCTGCAGGGGACCCGAGAACTTGGAGTCTGGCCAGTGCACCCTTGCTCCCTTCTTGGGCTTCTGGGCTTTCAGGGGAGCCTGTGGCCCTTGAGGGCATTTGGAGGCTGTGCCCAGAAGAGCAGGAGCAGGAGCTGGAGCTGGAGCAGGAGCAGGAGCAGGAGCAGGAGGCCCCCCGGAGACAGGCTGGACCTTGGGCCCAGAGTTGGCCAGCTTCTGCCTGAGGCAATGGTTTTCTTCCTTGAGCCTTTGGAACTCCCTCTCTGCCCACAGAACAGCCTTCTGGCTCTCCTCACTTCTGTTCTCCACCAGGAGGCGCTCTCGGTCATGCAAGGAGGAGGAGATTCTCTGCCATTCTCTGTGCAGGTCGTCGGCCATCTTCTTGTAGAGGCCTAAGTTCCAGTGGGCAGCATCCACCTTCCTGCGCACCTTGGCGTGTTCGTTCTTCACTTGCAGGCAGCGTGCCTTCTCCTCCATCATCTTCCTCTCCAGGTGTTTGAGGTGCTCTTCGCACAGCTTAGGCTCTGCCTCGAGCTTCAGGTGCAGCTTCTGAATCTCCCTTTCCAGGAGGCTGTTTCGCTGGTGAAAAGATACTTGCTCAGCTTGGTGGATTGTTGTGTTTCCTGGGAGCTCTTCATTCCCCTGACGTGCCTTCTTCAGTGCCCTGGATGGCTTTCCTTGATTCAGGGGGCTCCCACGGGGCACGTGATCAGTGGAGGAGGAGCCAGTCTGCACCTGCCTCCTTGAGCCCCCACCTTCCAGATGATCTCGAAGGAGCTCTAGCAGATGCATCACCGTCAGTAGGATCTGGCTGAGGGTGTGGTGTTGGCTCTGGCCCTCAGCGGGGGCCTGCCACGGCACACCTCCGTCAGGAAGCTCTGGCCTGCCTGCCTCCCCTGCCTCTTCCTGCCCTCTCAGTCCACAGCTGCCAATGTCCTGAGACAGAGGGTCTGCACTTCCCCGCAGATCAGGGCTGTCCTTGAAGTCTTCTGGCATATTCCTCGCAGGGGGTTCTCCATCGTCCTGGGCTGCTCCACAGATGGGATTTTCATCGGTGAGCTGGTGAGGGCTCTTCTTCAACAGCCTTTGCCGAACTCCCTTCAGCAGTTGCGTAGCGTCTCCCACAGAAAAGTACCCGACATCTTGATTCAGGGCAGCCAGAGCAAGGATCTGTAGCGGGAGAGGACTGGCCTTGTGCTCCGATGATGCGACGGCTCCATGGGCTGGTGCATCCGGGTCGGTCTTCTCCATGTCTTTTCCAGATACTTCATTCTGGGCACAGTGCCCCTTTCTTCCTCTTAAGCGGAGTCCACACTTTACTGGAATGAACACCAGCAACACAGTGCACACGAGGATCTCCCAGCCAAACCCAGAGTCTCGTGGCCCATGTGGCCAACGTTCGATTGTCGGCAACCCAGAAGCCCACAGCTGTTCCCGGAGAGCCCACAGCGGCTCCAGAACTGTGTGGGGAGACATTGTAATGGCCACCAGCTGGCTCCAGAGAGCCTGGGGGCTTTGTCTCTGATCACCAGTGTCCTCTCGGCCACTAGAAACTGCTTGGAACCCCTACGAGGGTTCCGTCTCCAATGCAAACCAGTGCCTGGCAACAGGAGCTGAAGGGAGTAGTGGTGGGGGAGGTGCACCCGAGACTCCAAGGTAAATCAGTGCCTGGCAACAGGAGCTAACAGTCGTTGGGCAGCGGAGGAGAATCTCTATATTGTGTACCTGAAAAAAATGCAACCCTATGTAGCATTGTCTTGGAATTAAACTTTGACACTTATAAAAAAAAGTTAAAAATGAAACTAGATATCAAAGGGAGAAAGATAACAAAATCTAAACACGTAGAAAGTAACTTTCTAGATTATCGGAGACAAAAGATAAAATTTCAGTGCACTGACCCGAAGGAAAATAAAACTACAACGTATTAAAATTGGTGGGACACAGCTAAATCAACAGAGAGCTCAATTTTTAGCTCTCAATGCATACATTAGAAAGGAGGAGGAGCATCTGGGTGGCTCAGTCAGTTAGTCCAACTCTTGATTTTGACTCGGGTCATGGTCAACCTTGGGATAGTGAGGCTGAACCTGCATTGTGCTGGTGCTGGGCATGGTGGCTGCTTAATCATCTCTCTCTCCCTTTCTCTGTCTCTGTCTCTGTCTCTCTCTCTAAAAAGAAAAGGAGTCTCAAAACTATAATCTTTCTATTTTAGAACCTAGAAAAAGAGGAGAAACTAAAACTAAAGAAGAAAACCAGAAGAATCCTTCTACCCCATTTCAAGATATTTGTCTACAGTAATCAAAAGTGCGTGGTGTTGGTGAAGAGCTAGACCAATGGAACAGAATACAGATGGATAAGTGGAACAGAATCAGGGACCCAGAAAGAGAACTACTCCCATATGTCGAATGGGGCCTTGACAAAGGTAAAAAGCCGTTCAGTGGAGGAGTGACAGCGTTTTGAATAAATGGTGCTAGAGCAAGTGGACATGCATAGGCATGAAAGAAGAAGGAGAAGCAGAAGAGGGAGCGGGAGAGGGGAGGAGGAGGTGGAGGACGAGGAGGCCGGGGACCACAATCTAAGTATCAAACCCTATACAAAACTTAACTCAGGCTGCCTGGGTGAGGCAGCCTGTGCGGCAGCCAGCTCTTGATTTCGGCTCTTGTCGAGGTCTCAGCATCCCGGGACAAAGTCAGGCTCCAAGCTCACTGGCGAGGCTGCTTGAGGATGCTCTTTTCCCTTCTCCCTCCAGGCCCCTGCCCGCTCATGCACATGTTCACTCTCCCAAAGGAAAAAAAGAAAAAAAGAGTATTTTAAAAAGTAGCTCAAAATTAATCACTGCCTTACATGGAAAATGATAAATCTTATAGGGAAAATGTGGGGAAAAATTTCCAGAATGGAAAGCTAGGTAAAGAATCCTCCAGTCGAACATCAAATTATTTTCCCTAAGGTAAAGTTGATTAATTAGACTTTATCCAACAATCAGAATTGTAAATCTGTGCCGTGTGAAAGACCTCCTTAAGAAGACCCAAAAGACAAGCTACCAACTTGGAGGAAATAGGTCCAAATCACATAGGTAATAGAGGACTCCTGTCTGAATCATGGAAACTCAGAATTTGATCCCCAAGTAAGCATGCAATCTAGTTAGCAAAAGGAAATAGAAGGGGGGTGGGGAAAAAGTAAAGGGCCTGCCACCTTTACCAAAGCGTAGACAGATGGAAACCACATAGAAAGTTGCCATTGGGGCAATTCAAATGAAAACTCCAGTGAGCTCTCACTGCACACCTATCACAGTGATTCAAACCAAATGCACCAGAGAGGGAGAGAGAGACCCCACCACCAAATGCAAGGCAGGATATGGAATGACTGGATCACTCCCGCATCACAGTTGGGAATGGAAAATGATAGAGCTGACTCTTGAAAACAGTTAAGAGTTTCTTTTCCTTTTCCAAGCCGTGAGTTACATTCCCATTCACATGCAGGATAATATCAATTTCAGGTGTCCAATAGCGTGGCTCAACCCTTCCACACAGATTCTTTGAGAACTAGACTTGCTACCGCCTTAGGAGCAGGTCATGGCACTATGGCATTTATCTTAGAGAAATCAAAACTTAACGTTTGCTCCAACGCCTGTAGGGGAATGTATCTGTGTCCTTATGAAAGCATTGGGGCTGCCAAGGGGGTGGAAGGGACTGGAGTGGTTGGATATTGACACTTGACATGGCTGCTGTAAGTGATAAACTCCTCTTGCTTCTTTGAAGGCCCCTTCCCCTTAATGGTGGTCCTGAGGACGAGGAGAATAGGAATGTCAACGATTTCAATCGCTTTCAACCTGCCAAGCATTAGAACACCATCTCTTCTACACTAGTTCACTCTCGTCTTAATCCTCAGTATCCCAAAGCAGACAGGTGGGGTCTGGTTCAAGAGGGGTTGCAGGCAGTGTCCCTTCCACAGGCCATCTCCCCTCTTGCCCAGAAGCCCAATGACCAGGTCCCAGGCTTTCAACTCATCTAATTTCTGTGCCTTCTCTAGGGACACCAGGGAACTTCTGGGCTCTTTTTCTGGCTTCAAGGAGGCTCTGCGACGCTGGGTCTAGTGCTCTCAGCCGACTTGGACCACACGGCCAGTTGTCTCCTCCTGCATGGGCCACCTATTGGCTCGGGTGGATCAGGTGAGGGCATGTCCTCTCAGAGAGATACATGGAGAACAGAATAGAGGACCTCTTTCTGGCATTGTTTACCCTAATCTCTCAGTGGTTGCTACCATCGCTTGACTTCCCTGGAATTTCAAGCCCAGGAGAGGGGGGTGGGTCAGCAGCCAGAACTGTGGCTTCACCCTTGTGTCTTTTTTGAATGTTTTCCGCAACCCAGAGGGCTTCCGACAACACCAATTGATAACCGCATATGGTTTCCGTGGGCCAGGCATCCAGGTGCATCTAGCCAGGGACCTGTGTCTCAGGATCTCTCACAAGGCTGCAGTCAAGATGTCATGTGGGTCTTCAGTCATCTCCAGGCTTGTTGGCGGGAAATCTGCTTGTGTGCTCACTCGGGTGGCTCCTAGCAGCCAGAGGTCCTCCATTGCGGTGAGCAAGAAATATTCATTCCTTGCCACATGGGCCTCTCCATCATACAGCCCACAAGGAGCAGGCGGCTTCCCTCGAAACCAATGGTGAGGGAGCGAGAGCAAGCCCAAGAGGAGACCAGTGTCTTTGTCTACGAGCCTCAGAAGGGACATGCTATCTATCTCTTGGGCCATATTCTGTCCTTTCGAAGTGAGGCAGGAGTTCCTGACTCTAATCCAGTGGTAGAGTATGGAACACAAAACGAGGTGTACCCATGAAGGGAATCGTTGGAGACCCTGAAAGGCTGCCCTCCATGCTTTGCTGGGACTTTACCTCAGCTAGGCATCACCATAATCCTTGCATCCAAACTAGAACGTGACCTATGAGAAAATTTTGTCAAGCCCTTCTGGGATCCTTACAGCAGCTTGCCTAGAAGTTCCTTGCACAAGGGAAGGGTGCCTGTGTGGCTTAGTCAGGTCAACGTCTGACTCTTGATTTCGGCTCAGGGCGTGGTTCCATGGTCTGTGAAATCCAGCCCAGCGTCTGGTTGTGCACTTGAGTGGGAAGGCTGTCTAGGAATCTCTCTCTCCCTGCCCCTCTCCCGCTTGCATGTGTGTGTGCCCTCGCTCTTTCTCTCTCTCAGAAATGAAGAAGCAGAAGTCATCGTAGTGGTAGGAGTGGTAGTTATTTTCACATCAGTGGGTAATGAGACAACCTTGGCTTGGAATGGGAGCTCTGAAATTCCCTAGCTGTGTGATCTTGGGGCAAGTTGTGTCCCCTCTCTGAACCTCAGTAGTGTAGGACACACTGGGTTATTGGGACAATTAAGTGATCAGTAAAGGACACTTAAAACCCTTGGTTGCTTGGCATAGAATCCCTTCATACAATCAATTCTCAGTCGCAGTAGGATCAGCAATTTGATCGTTTTATTTTTTTGGTCCTTAACAATGAAAAATGCTCTCTCACATGGCTATAGGGAATAGGTAGCATCAGTTCAAGAATGGGGTGGATCTCCAGTCAAAGGAGCAATGGGTGTGGCTGAAGGGGTAAGGAAGCACAGGAGCTTTTGTGCTCTGGTTGTGAGTGTTGGTGGCTGCTGGGAAAGGGAATCAGACCTGCAGGGGACCCGAGAACTTGGAGTCTGGCCAGTGCACCCTTGCTCCCTTCTTGGGCTTCTGGGCTTTCAGGGGAGCCTGTGGCCCTTGAGGGCATTTGGAGGCTGTGCCCAGAAGAGCAGGAGCAGGAGCTGGAGCTGGAGCAGGAGCAGGAGCAGGAGCAGGAGGCCCCCCGGAGACAGGCTGGACCTTGGGCCCAGAGTTGGCCAGCTTCTGCCTGAGGCAATGGTTTTCTTCCTTGAGCCTTTGGAACTCCCTCTCTGCCCACAGAACAGCCTTCTGGCTCTCCTCACTTCTGTTCTCCACCAGGCGGCGCTCTCGGTCATGCAAGGAGGAGATTCTCTGCCATTCTCGGTGCAGGTCGTCGGCCATCTTCTTGTAGAGGCCTAAGTTCCAGTGGGCAGCATCCACCTTCCTGCGCACCTTGGCGAGTTCGTTCTTCACTTGCAGGCAGCGTGCCTTCTCCTCCATCATCTTCCTCTCCAGGTGTTTGAGGTGCTCTTCGCACAGCTTAGGCTCTGCCTCGAGCTTCAGGTGCAGCTTCTGAATCTCCCTTTCCAGGAGGCTGTTTCGCTGGTGAAAAGATACTTGCTCAGCTTGGTGGATTGTTGTGTTTCCTGGGAGCTCTTCCTTCCCCTGACGTGCCTTCTTCAGTGCCCTGGATGGCTTTCCTTGATTCAGGGGGCTCCCACGGGGCACGTGATCAGTGGAGGAGGAGCCAGTCTGCACCTGCCTCCTTGAGCCCCCACCTTCCAGATGATCTCGAAGGAGCTCTAGCAGATGCATCACCGTCAGTAGGATCTGGCTGAGGGTGTGGTGTTGGCTCTGGCCCTCAGCGGGGGCCTGCCACGGCACACCTCCGTCAGGAAGCTCTGGCCTGCCTGCCTCCCCTGCCTCTTCCTGCCCTCTCAGTCCACAGCTGCCAATGTCCTGAGACAGAGGGTCTGCACTTCCCCGCAGATCAGGGCTGTCCTTGAAGTCTTCTGGCATATTCCTCGCAGGGGGTTCTCCATCGTCCTGGGCTGCTCCACAGATGGGATTTTCATCGGTGAGCTGGTGAGGGCTCTTCTTCAACAGCCTTTGCCGAACTCCCTTCAGCAGTTGCGTAGCGTCTCCCACAGAAAAGTACCCGACATCTTGATTCAGGGCAGCCAGAGCAAGGATCTGTAGCGGGAGAGGACTGGCCTTGTGCTCCGATGATGCGACGGCTCCGTGGGCTGGTGCATCCGGGTCGGTCTTCTCCATGTCTTTTCCAGATACTTCATTCTGGGCAGAATGAAGTGCCCCTTTCTTCCTCTTAAGCGGAGTCCACACTTTACTGGAATGAACACCAGCAACACAGTGCACACGAGGATCTCCCAGCCAAACCCAGAGTCTCGTGGCCCATGTGGCCAACGTTCGATTATCGGCAACCCAGAAGCCCACAGCTGTTCCCGGAGAGCCCACAGCGGCTCCAGAACTGTGTGGGGAGACATTGTAATGGCCACCAGCTGGCTCCAGAGAGCCTGGGGGCTTTGTCTCTGATCACCAGTGTCCTCTCGGCCACTAGAAACTGCTTGGAACCCCTACGAGGGTTCCGTCTCCAATGCAAACCAGTGCCTGGCAACAGGAGCTGAAGGGAGTAGGGGTGGGGGAGGTGCACCCGAGACTCCAAGGCAAATCAGTGCCTGGCAACAGGAGCTAACAGTCGTTGGGCAGCGGAGGAGAATCTCTATATTGTGGACCTGAAAAAAATGCAACCCTCTGTAGCATTGTCTTGGAATTAAACTTTGACACTTATAAAAAAAAGTTAAAAATGAAACTAGATATCAAAGGGAGAAACATAACAAAATCTAAACACGTAGAAAGTAACTTTCTAGATTATCGGAGACAAAAGATAAAATTTCAGTGCACTGAACGGAAGGAAAATAAAACTACAACGTATTAAAATTGGTGGGACACAGCTAAATCAACAGAGAGCTCAATTTATAGCACTCAATGCATACATTAGAAAGGAGGAGGAGCATCTGGGTGGCTCAGTCAGTTAGTCCAACTCTTGATTTTGACTCGGGTCATGGTCAACCTTGGGATAGTGAGGCTGAACCTGCATTGTGCTGGTGCTGGGCATGGTGGCTGCTTAATCATCTCTCTCTCCCTTTCTCTGTCTCTGTCTCTGTCTCTCTCTCTAAAAAGAAAAGGAGTCTCAAAACTATAATCTTTCTATTTTAGAACCTAGAAAAAGAGGAGAAACTAAAACTAAAGAAGAAAACCAGAAGAATACTTCTAACCCATTTCAAGATATTCGTCTACAGTAATCAAAAGTGTGTGGTGTTGGTGAAGAGCTAGACCTATGGAACAGAATAAAGATGGATAAGTGGAACAGAATCAAGGACCCAGAAAGTGAACTACACCCATATGTCGAATGGGGCCTTGACAAAGGTAAAAAGCCGTTCAGTGGAGGAGTGACAGCGTTTTGAATAAATGGTGCTAGAGCAAGTGGACATGCATAGGCATGAAAGAAGAAGGAGAAGCAGAAGAGGGAGCGGGAGAGGGGAGGAGGAGGTGGAGGACGAGGAGGCCGGGGACCACAATCTAAGTATCAAACCCTATACAAAACTTAACTCAGGCTGCCTGGGTGAGGCAGCCTGTGCGGCAGCCAGCTCTTGATTTCGGCTCTTGTCAAGCTCTCAGCGTCCCGGGACAAAGTCAGGCTCCAAGCTCACTGGCGAGGCTGCTTGAGGATGCTCTTTTCCCTTCTCCCTCCAGGCCCCTGCCCGCTCATGCACATGTTCACTCTCCCAAAGGAAAAAAAGAAAAAAAGAGTATTTTAAAAAGTAGCTCAAAATTAATCACTGCCTTACATGGAAAATGATAAATCTTATAGGGAAAATGTGGGGAAAAATTTCCAGAATGGAAAGCTAGGTAAAGAATCCTCCAGTCGAACATCAAATTATTTTCCCTAAGGTAAAGTTGATTAATTAGACTTTATCCAAAAATCAGAATTGTAAATCTGTGCCGTGTGAAAGACCTCCTTAAGAAGACCCAAAAGACAAGCTACCAACTTGGAGGAAATAGGTCCAAATCACATAGCTAATAGAGGACTCCTGTCTGAAGCATGGAAACTCAGAATTTGATCCCCATGTAAGCATGCAATCTAGTTAGCAAAAGGAAATAGAAGGGGGGTGGGGAAAAAGTAAAGGGCCTGCCAACTTTACCAAAGCGTAGACAGATGGAAACCACATAGAAAGTTGCCATTGGGGCAATTCAAATGAAAACTCCAGTGAGCTCTCACTGCACACCTATCACAGTGATTCAAACCAAATGCGCCAGAGAGGGAGAGAGAGACCCCACCACCAAATGCAAGGCAGGATGTGGAATGACTGGATCACTCCCACATCACAGTTGGGAATGGAAAATGATAGAGCTGACTCTTGAAAACAGTTAAGAGTTTCTTTTCCTTTTCCAAGCCGTGAGTTACATTCCCGCTCACATGCAGTATAATATCAATTTCAGGTGTCCAATAGAGTGGCTCAACCCTTCCACACAGATTCTTTGAGAACTAGACTTGCTACCGCCTTAGGAGCAGGTCATGGCACTATGGCATTTATCTTAGAGAAATCAAAACTTAACGTTTGCTCCAAAGCCTGTAGGGGAATGTATCTGTGTCCTTATGAAAGCATTGGGGCTGCCAAGGGGGTGGAAGGGACTGGAGTGGTTGGATATTGACACTTGACATGGCTGCTGTAAGTGATAAACTCCTCTTGCTTCTTTGAAGGCCCCTTCCCCTTAATGGTGGTCCTGAGGACGAGGAGAATAGGAATGTCAACGATTTCAATCGCTTTCAACCTGCCAAGCATTAGAACACCATCTCTTCTACACTAGTTCACTCTCGTCTTAATCCTCAGTATCCCAAAGCAGACAGGTGGGGTCTGGTCCAAGAGGGGTTGCAGGCAGTGTCCCTTCCACAGGCCATCTCCCCTCTTGCCCAGAAGCCCAATGACCAGGTCCCAGGCTTTCAACTCATCTAATTTCTGTGCCTTCTCTAGGGACACCAGGGAACTTCTGGGCTCTTTTTCTGGCTTCAAGGAGGCTCTGCGACGCTGGGTCTAGTGCTCTCAGCCGACTTGGACCACACGGCCAGTTGTCTCCTCCTGCATGGGCCACCTATTGGCTCGGGTGGATCAGGTGAGGGCATGTCCTCTCAGAGAGATACATGGAGAACAGAATAGAGGACCTCTTTCTGGCATTGTTTACCCTAATCTCTCAGTGGTTGCTACCATCGCTTGACTTCCCTGGAATTTCAAGCCCAGGAGAGGGGGGTGGGTCAGCAGCCAGAACTGTGGCTTCACCCTTGTGTCTTTTTTGAATGTTTTCCGCAACCCAGAGGGCTTCCGACAACACCAATTGATAACCGCATATGGTTTCCGTGGGCCAGGCATCCAGGTGCATCTAGCCAGGGACCTGTGTCTCAGGATCTCTCACAAGGCTGCAGTCAAGATGTCATGTGGGTCTTCAGTCATCTCCAGGCTTGTTGGCGGGAAATCTGCTTGTGTGCTCACTCGGGTGGCTCCTAGCAGCCAGAGGTCCTCCATTGCGGTGAGCAAGAAATATTCATTCCTTGCCACATGGGCCTCTCCATCATACAGCCCACAAGGAGCAGGCGGCTTCCCTCAAAACCAATGGTGAGGGAGCGAGAGCAAGCCCAAGAGGAGACCAGTGTCTTTGTCTACGAGCCTCAGAAGGGACATGCTATCTATCTCTCGGGCCATATTCTGTCCTTTCGAAGTGAGGCAGGAGTTCCTGACTCTAATCCAGTGGTAGAGTATGGAACACAAAACGAGGTGTACCCATGAAGGGAATCGTTGGAGACCCTGAAAGGCTGCCCTCCATGCTTTGCTGGGACTTTACCTCAGCTAGGCATCACCATAATCCTTGCATCCAAACTAGAACGTGACCTATGAGAAAATTTTGTCAAGCCCTTCTGGGATCCTTACAGCAGCTTGCCTAGAAGTTCCTTGCACAAGGGAAGGGTGCCTGTGTGGCTTAGTCAGGTCAACGTCTGACTCTTGATTTCGGCTCAGGGCGTGGTTCCATGGTCTGTGAAATCCAGCCCAGCGTCTGGTTGTGCACTTGAGTGGGAAGGCTGTCTAGGAATCTCTCTCTCCCTGCCCCTCTCCCGCTTGCATGTGTGTGTGCCCTCGCTCTTTCTCTCTCTCAGAAATGAAGAAGCAGAAGTCATCGTAGTGGTAGGAGTGGTAGTTATTTTCACATCAGTGGGTAATGAGACAACCTTGGCTTGGAATGGGAGCTCTGAAATTCCCTAGCTGTGTGATCTTGGGGCAAGTTGTGTCCCCTCTCTGAACCTCAGTAGTATAGGACACACTGGGTTATTGGGACAATTAAGTGATCAGTAAAGGACACTTAAAACCCTTGGTTGCTTGGCATAGAATCCCTTCATACAATCAATTCTCAGTCGCAGTAGGATCAGCAATTTGATCGTTTTATTTTTTTGGTCCTTAACAATGAAAAATGCTCTCTCACATGGCTATAGGGAATAGGTAGCATCAGTTCAAGAATGGGGTGGATCTCCAGTCAAAGGAGCAATGGGTGTGGCTGAAGGGGTAAGGAAGCACAGGAGCTTTTGTGCTCTGGTTGTGAGTGTTGGTGGCTGCTGGGAAAGGGAATCAGACCTGCAGGGGACCCGAGAACTTGGAGTCTGGCCAGTGCACCCTTGCTCCCTTCTTGGGCTTCTGGGCTTTCAGGGGAGCCTGTGGCCCTTGAGGGCATTTGGAGGCTGTGCCCAGAAGAGCAGGAGCAGGAGCTGGAGCTGGAGCAGGAGCAGGAGCAGGAGCAGGAGGCCCCCCGGAGACAGGCTGGACCTTGGGCCCAGAGTTGGCCAGCTTCTGCCTGAGGCAATGGTTTTCTTCCTTGAGCCTTTGGAACTCCCTCTCTGCCCACAGAACAGCCTTCTGGCTCTCCTCACTTCTGTTCTCCACCAGGAGGCGCTCTCGGTCATGCAAGGAGGAGATTCTCTGCCATTCTCGGTGCAGGTCGTCGGCCATCTTCTTGTAGAGGCCTAAGTTCCAGTGGGCAGCATCCACCTTCCTGCGCACCTTGGCGAGTTCGTTCTTCACTTGCAGGCAGCGTGCCTTCTCCTCCATCATCTTCCTCTCCAGGTGTTTGAGGTGCTCTTCGCACAGCTTAGGCTCTGCCTCGAGCTTCAGGTGCAGCTTCTGAATCTCCCTTTCCAGGAGGCTGTTTCGCTGGTGAAAAGATACTTGCTCAGCTTGGTGGATTGTTGTGTTTCCTGGGAGCTCTTCATTCCCCTGACGTGCCTTCTTCAGTGCCCTGGATGGCTTTCCTTGATTCAGGGGGCTCCCACGGGGCACGTGATCAGTGGAGGAGGAGCCAGTCTGCCCCTGCCTCCTTGAGCCCCCACCTTCCAGATGATCTCGAAGGAGCTCTAGCAGATGCATCACCGTCAGTAGGATCTGGCTGAGGGTGTGGTGTTGGCTCTGGCCCTCAGCGGGGGCCTGCCACGGCACACCTCCGTCAGGAAGCTCTGGCCTGCCTGCCTCCCCTGCCTCTTCCTGCCCTCTCAGTCCACAGCTGCCAATGTCCTGAGACAGAGGGTCTGCACTTCCCCGCAGATCAGGGCTGTCCTTGAAGTCTTCTGGCATATTCCTCGCAGGGGGTTCTCCATCGTCCTGGGCTGCTCCACAGATGGGATTTTCATCGGTGAGCTGGTGAGGGCTCTTCTTCAACAGCCTTTGCCGAACTCCCTTCAGCAGTTGCGTAGCGTCTCCCACAGAAAAGTACCCGACATCTTGATTCAGGGCAGCCAGAGCAAGGATCTGTAGCGGGAGAGGACTGGCCTTGTGCTCCGATGATGCGACGGCTCCATGGGCTGGTGCATCCGGGTCGGTCTTCTCCATGTCTTTTCCAGATACTTCATTCTGGGCACAGTGCCCCTTTCTTCCTCTTAAGCGGAGTCCACACTTTACTGGAATGAACACCAGCAACACAGTGCACACGAGGATCTCCCAGCCAAACCCAGAGTCTCGTGGCCCATGTGGCCAACGTTCGATTATCGGCAACCCAGAAGCCCACAGCTGTTCCCGGAGAGCCCACAGCGGCTCCAGAACTGTGTGGGGAGACATTGTAATGGCCACCAGCTGGCTCCAGAGAGCCTGGGGGCTTTGTCTCTGATCACCAGTGTCCTCTCGGCCACTAGAAACTGCTTGGAACCCCTACGAGGGTTCCGTCTCCAATGCAAACCAGTGCCTGGCAACAGGAGCTGAAGGGAGTAGGGGTGGGGGAGGTGCACCCGAGACTCCAACGCAAATCAGTGCCTGGCAACAGGAGCTAACAGTCGTTGGGCAGCGGAGGAGAATCTCTATATTATGTACATGAAAAAAATGCAACCCTATGTAGCATTGTCTTGGAATTAAACTTTGACACTTATATAAAAAAGTTAAAAATGAAACTAGATATCAAAGGGAGAAACATAACAAAATCTAAACACGTAGAAAGTAACTTTCTAGATTATCGGAGACAAAAGATAAAATTTCAGTGCACTGACCCGAAGGAAAATAAAACTACAACGTATTAAAATTGGTGGGACACAGCTAAATCAACAGAGAGCTCAATTTATAGCACTCAATGCATACATTAGAAAGGAGGAGGAGCATCTGGGTGGCTCAGTCAGTTAGTCCAACTCTTGATTTTGACTCGGGTCATGGTCAACCTTGGGATAGTGAGGCTGAACCTGCATTGTGCTGGTGTTGGGCATGGTGGCTGCTTAATCATCTCTCTCTCCCTTTCTCTGAATCTGTCTCTGTCTCTCTCTCTAAAAAGAAAAGGAGTCTCAAAACTATAATCTTTCTATTTTAGAACCTAGAAAAAGAGGAGAAACTAAAACTAAAGAAGAAAACCAGAAGAATCCTTCTACCCCATTTCAAGATATTCGTCTACAGTAATCAAAAGTGCGTGGTGTTGGTGAAGAGCTAGACCAATGGAACAGAATAAAGATGGATAAGTGGAACAGAATCAAGGACCCAGAAAGTGAACTACACCCATATGTCGAATGGAGCCTTGACAAAGGTAAAAAGCCGTTCAGTGGAGGAGTGACAGCGTTTTGAATAAATGGTGCTAGAGCAAGTGGACATGCATAGGCAAAGAAGAAGGAGAAGCAGAAGAGGGAGCGGGAGAGGGGAGGAGGAGGTGGAGGACGAGGAGGCCGGGGACCACAATCTAAGTATCAAACCCTATACAAAACTTAACTCAGGCTGCCTGGGTGAGGCAGCCTGTGTGGCAGCCAGCTCTTGATTTCAGCTCTTGTCAAGCTCTCAGCGTCCCGGGACAAAGTCAGGCTCCAAGCTCACTGGCGAGGCTGCTTGAGGATGCTCTTTTCCCTTCTCCCTCCAGGCCCCTGCCCGCTCATGCACATGTTCACTCTCCCAAAGGAAAAAAAGAAAAAAAGAGTATTTTAAAAAGTAGCTCAAAATTAATCACTACCTTACATGGAAAATGATAAATCTTATAGGGAAAATATGGGGAAAAATTTCCAGAATGGAAAGCTAGGTAAAGAATCCTCCAGTCGAACATCAAATTATTTTCCCTAAGGTAAAGTTGATTAATTAGACTTTATCCAACAATCAGAATTGTAAATCTGTGCCATGTGAAAGACCTCCTTAAGAAGACCCAAAAGACAAGCTACCAACTTGGAGGAAATAGGTCCAAATCACATAGCTAATAGAGGACTCCTGTCTGAAGCATGGAAACTCAGAATTTGATCCCCAAGTAAGCATGCAATCTAGTTAGCAAAAGGAAATAGAAGGGGGGTGGGGAAAAAGTAAAGGGCCTGCCACCTTTACCAAAGCGTAGACAGATGGAAACCACATAGAAAGTTGCCATTGGGGCAATTCAAATGAAAACTCCAGTGAGCTCTCACTGCACACCTATCACAGTGATTCAAACCAAATGCACCAGAGAGGGAGAGAGAGACCCCACCACCAAATGCAAGGCAGGATATGGAATGACTGGATCACTCCCGCATCACAGTTGGGAATGGAAAATGATAGAGCTGACTCTTGAAAACAGTTAAGAGTTTCTTTTCCTTTTCCAAGCCGTGAGTTACATTCCCATTCACATGCAGGATAATATCAATTTCAGGTGTCCAATAGAGTGGCTCAACCCTTCCACACAGATTCTTTGAGAACTAGACTTGCTACCGCCTTAGGAGCAGGTCATGGCACTATGGCATTTATCTTAGAGAAATCAAAACTTAACGTTTGCTCCAAAGCCTGTAGGGGAATGTATCTGTGTCCTTATGAAAGCATTGGGGCTGCCAAGGGGGTGGAAGGGACTGGAGTGGTTGGATATTGACACTTGACATGGCTGCTGTAAGTGATAAACTCCTCTTGCTTCTTTGAAGGCCCCTTCCCCTTAATGGTGGTCCTGAGGACGAGGAGAATAGGAATGTCAACGATTTCAATCGCTTTCAACCTGCCAAGCATTAGAACACCATCTCTTCTACACTAGTTCACTCTCGTCTTAATCCTCAGTATCCCAAAGCAGACAGGTGGGGTCTGGTTCAAGAGGGGTTGCAGGCAGTGTCCCTTCCACAGGCCATCTCCCCTCTTGCCCAGAAGCCCAATGACCAGGTCCCAGGCTTTCAACTCATCTAATTTCTGTGCCTTCTCTAGGGACACCAGGGAACTTCTGGGCTCTTTTTCTGGCTTCAAGGAGGCTCTGCGACGCTGGGTCTAGTGCTCTCAGCCGACTTGGACCACACGGCCAGTTGTCTCCTCCTGCATGGGCCACCTATTGGCTCGGGTGGATCAGGTGAGGGCATGTCCTCTCAGAGAGATACATGGAGAACAGAATAGAGGACCTCTTTCTGGCATTGTTTACCCTAATCTCTCAGTGGTTGCTACCATCCCTTGACTTCCCTGGAATTTCAAGCCCAGGAGAGGGGGGTGGGTCAGCAGCCAGAACTGTGGCTTCACCCTTGTGTCTTTTTTGAATGTTTTCCGCAACCCAGACGTCTTCCAACAACACCAATTGATAACCGCATATGGTTTCCGTGGGCCAGGCATCCAGGTGCATCTAGCCAGGGACCTGTGTCTCAGGATCTCTCACAAGGCTGCAGTCAAGATGTCATGTGGGTCTTCAGTCATCTCCAGGCTTGTTGGCGGGAAATCTGCTTGTGTGCTCACTCGGGTGGCTCCTAGCAGCCAGAGGTCCTCCATTGCGGTGAGCAAGAAATATTCATTCCTTGCCACATGGGCCTCTCCATCATACAGCCCACAAGGAGCAGGCGGCTTCCCTCGAAACCAATGGTGAGGGAGCGAGAGCAAGCCCAAGAGGAGACCAGTGTCTTTGTCTACGAGCCTCAGAAGGGACATGCTATCTATCTCTCGGGCCATATTCTGTCCTTTCGAAGTGAGGCAGGAGTTCCTGACTCTAATCCAGTGGTAGAGTATGGAACACAAAACGAGGTGTACCCATGAAGGGAATCGTTGGAGACCCTGAAAGGCTGCCCTCCATGCTTTGCTGGGACTTTACCTCAGCTAGGCATCACCATAATCCTTGCATCCAAACTAGAACGTGACCTATGAGAAAATTTTGTCAAGCCCTTCTGGGATCCTTACAGCAGCTTGCCTAGAAGTTCCTTGCACAAGGGAAGGGTGCCTGTGTGGCTTAGTCAGGTCAACGTCTGACTCTTGATTTCGGCTCAGGGCGTGGTCCCATGGTCTGTGAAATCCAGCCCAGCGTCTGGTTGTGCACTTGAGTGGGAAGGCTGTCTAGGAATCTCTCTCTCCCTGCCCCTCTCCCGCTTGCATGTGTGTGTGCCCTCGCTCTTTCTCTCTCTCAGAAATGAAGAAGCAGAAGTCATCCTAGTGGTAGGAGTGGTAGTTATTTTCACATCAGTGGGTAATGAGACAACCTTGGCTTGGAATGGGAGCTCTGAAATTCACTAGCTGTGTGATCTTGGGGCAAGTTGTGTCCCCTCTCTGAACCTCAGTAGTATAGGACACACTGGGTTATTGGGACAATTAAGTGATCAGTAAAGGACACTTAAAACCCTTGGTTGCTTGGCATAGAATCCCTTCATACAATCAATTCTCAGTCGCAGTAGGATCAGCAATTTGATCGTTTTATTTTTTTGGTCCTTAACAATGAAAAATGCTCTCTCACATGGCTATAGGGAATAGGTAGCATCAGTTCAAGAATGGGGTGGATCTCCAGTCAAAGGAGCAATGGGTGTGGCTGAAGGGGTAAGGAAGCACAGGAGCTTTTGTGCTCTGGTTGTGAGTGTTGGTGGCTGCTGGGAAAGGGAATCAGACCTGCAGGGGACCCGAGAACTTGGAGTCTGGCCAGTGCACCCTTGCTCCCTTCTTGGGCTTCTGGGCTTTCAGGGGAGCCTGTGGCCCTTGAGGGCATTTGGAGGCTGTGCCCAGAAGAGCAGGAGCAGGAGCTGGAGCTGGAGCAGGAGCAGGAGCAGGAGCAGGAGGCCCCCTGGAGACAGGCTGGACCTTGGGCCCAGAGTTGGCCAGCTTCTGCCTGAGGCAATGGTTTTCTTCCTTGAGCCTTTGGAACTCCCTCTCTGCCCACAGAACAGCCTTCTGGCTCTCCTCACTTCTGTTCTCCACCAGGAGGCGCTCTCGGTCATGCAAGGAGGAGATTCTCTGCCATTCTCGGTGCAGGTCGTCGGCCATCTTCTTGTAGAGGCCTAAGTTCCAGTGGGCAGCATCCACCTTCCTGCGCACCTTGGCGAGTTCGTTCTTCACTTGCAGGCAGCGTGCCTTCTCCTCCATCATCTTCCTCTCCAGGTGTTTGAGGTGCTCTTCGCACAGCTTAGGCTCTGCCTCGAGCTTCAGGTGCAGCTTCTGAATCTCCCTTTCCAGGAGGCTGTTTCGCTGGTGAAAAGATACTTGCTCAGCTTGGTGGATTGTTGTGTTTCCTGGGAGCTCTTCCTTCCCCTGACGTGCCTTCTTCAGTGCCCTGGATGGCTTTCCTTGATTCAGGGGGCTCCCACGGGGCACGTGATCAGTGGAGGAGGAGCCAGTCTGCACCTGCCTCCTTGAGCCCCCACCTTCCAGATGATCTCGAAGGAGCTCTAGCAGATGCATCACCGTCAGTAGGATCTGGCTGAGGGTGTGGTGTTGGCTCTGGCCCTCAGCGGGGGCCTGCCACGGCACACCTCCGTCAGGAAGCTCTGGCCTGCCTGCCTCCCCTACCTCTTCCTGCCCTCTCAGTCCACAGCTGCCAATGTCCTGAGACAGAGGGTCTGCACTTCCCCGCAGATCAGGGCTGTCCTTGAAGTCTTCTGGCATATTCCTCGCAGGGGGTTCTCCATCGTCCTGGGCTGCTCCACAGATGGGATTTTCATCGGTGAGCTGGTGAGGGCTCTTCTTCAACAGCCTTTGCCGAACTCCCTTCAGCAGTTGCGTAGCGTCTCCCACAGAAAAGTACCCGACATCTTGATTCAGGGCAGCCAGAGCAAGGATCTGTAGCGGGAGAGGACTGGCCTTGTGCTCCGATGATGCGACGGCTCCATGGGCTGGTGCATCCGGGTCGGTCTTCTCCATGTCTTTTCCAGATACTTCATTCTGGGCACAGTGCCCCTTTCTTCCTCTTAAGCGGAGTCCACACTTTACTGGAATGAACACCAGCAACACAGTGCACACGAGGATCTCCCAGCCAAACCCAGAGTCTCGTGGCCCATGTGGCCAACGTTCGATTATCGGCAACCCAGAAGCCCACAGCTGTTCCCGGAGAGCCCACAGCGGCTCCAGAACTGTGTGGGGAGACATTGTAATGGCCACCAGCTGGCTCCAGAGAGCCTGGGGGCTTTGTCTCTGATCACCAGTGTCCTCTCGGCCACTAGAAACTGCTTGGAACCCCTACGAGGGTTCCGTCTCCAATGCAAACCAGTGCCTGGCAACAGGAGCTGAAGGGAGTAGGGGTGGGGGAGGTGCACCCGAGACTCCAACGCAAATCAGTGCCTGGCAACAGGAGCTAACAGTCGTTGGGCAGCGGAGGAGAATCTCTATATTGTGTACCTGAAAAAAATGCAACCCTATGTAGCATTGTCTTGGAATTAAACTTTGACACTTATATAAAAAAGTTAAAAATGAAACTAGATATCAAAGGGAGAAACATAACAAAATCTAAACACGTAGAAAGTAACTTTCTAGATTATCGGAGACAAAAGATAAAATTTCAGTGCACTGACCCGAAGGAAAATAAAACTACAACGTATTAAAATTGGTGGGACACAGCTAAATCAACAGAGAGCTCAATTTATAGCACTCAATGCATACATTAGAAAGGAGGAGGAGCATCTGGGTGGCTCAGTCAGTTAGTCCAACTCTTGATTTTGACTCGGGTCATGGTCAACCTTGGGATAGTGAGGCTGAACCTGCATTGTGCTGGTGTTGGGCATGGTGGCTGCTTAATCATCTCTCTCTCCCTTTCTCTGAATCTGTCTCTGTCTCTCTCTCTAAAAAGAAAAGGAGTCTCAAAACTATAATCTTTCTATTTTAGAACCTAGAAAAAGAGGAGAAACTAAAACTAAAGAAGAAAACCAGAAGAATCCTTCTACCCCATTTCAAGATATTCGTCTACAGTAATCAAAAGTGCGTGGTGTTGGTGAAGAGCTAGACCAATGGAACAGAATAAAGATGGATAAGTGGAACAGAATCAAGGACCCAGAAAGTGAACTACACCCATATGTCGAATGGAGCCTTGACAAAGGTAAAAAGCCGTTCAGTGGAGGAGTGACAGCGTTTTGAATAAATGGTGCTAGAGCAAGTGGACATGCATAGGCAAAGAAGAAGGAGAAGCAGAAGAGGGAGCGGGAGAGGGGAGGAGGAGGTGGAGGACGAGGAGGCCGGGGACCACAATCTAAGTATCAAACCCTATACAAAACTTAACTCAGGCTGCCTGGGTGAGGCAGCCTGTGTGGCAGCCAGCTCTTGATTTCAGCTCTTGTCAAGCTCTCAGCGTCCCGGGACAAAGTCAGGCTCCAAGCTCACTGGCGAGGCTGCTTGAGGATGCTCTTTTCCCTTCTCCCTCCAGGCCCCTGCCCGCTCATGCACATGTTCACTCTCCCAAAGGAAAAAAAGAAAAAAAAGAGTATTTTAAAAAGTAGCTCAAAATTAATCACTACCTTACATGGAAAATGATAAATCTTATAGGGAAAATATGGGGAAAAATTTCCAGAATGGAAAGCTAGGTAAAGAATCCTCCAGTCGAACATCAAATTATTTTCCCTAAGGTAAAGTTGATTAATTAGACTTTATCCAACAATCAGAATTGTAAATCTGTGCCATGTGAAAGACCTCCTTAAGAAGACCCAAAAGACAAGCTACCAACTTGGAGGAAATAGGTCCAAATCACATAGCTAATAGAGGACTCCTGTCTGAAGCATGGAAACTCAGAATTTGATCCCCAAGTAAGCATGCAATCTAGTTAGCAAAAGGAAATAGAAGGGGGGTGGGGAAAAAGTAAAGGGCCTGCCACCTTTACCAAAGCGTAGACAGATGGAAACCACATAGAAAGTTGCCATTGGGGCAATTCAAATGAAAACTCCAGTGAGCTCTCACTGCACACCTATCACAGTGATTCAAACCAAATGCACCAGAGAGGGAGAGAGAGACCCCACCACCAAATGCAAGGCAGGATATGGAATGACTGGATCACTCCCGCATCACAGTTGGGAATGGAAAATGATAGAGCTGACTCTTGAAAACAGTTAAGAGTTTCTTTTCCTTTTCCAAGCCGTGAGTTACATTCCCATTCACATGCAGGATAATATCAATTTCAGGTGTCCAATAGAGTGGCTCAACCCTTCCACACAGATTCTTTGAGAACTAGACTTGCTACCGCCTTAGGAGCAGGTCATGGCACTATGGCATTTATCTTAGAGAAATCAAAACTTAACGTTTGCTCCAAAGCCTGTAGGGGAATGTATCTGTGTCCTTATGAAAGCATTGGGGCTGCCAAGGGGGTGGAAGGGACTGGAGTGGTTGGATATTGACACTTGACATGGCTGCTGTAAGTGATAAACTCCTCTTGCTTCTTTGAAGGCCCCTTCCCCTTAATGGTGGTCCTGAGGACGAGGAGAATAGGAATGTCAACGATTTCAATCGCTTTCAACCTGCCAAGCATTAGAACACCATCTCTTCTACACTAGTTCACTCTCGTCTTAATCCTCAGTATCCCAAAGCAGACAGGTGGGGTCTGGTCCAAGAGGGGTTGCAGGCAGTGTCCCTTCCACAGGCCATCTCCCCTCTTGCCCAGAAGCCCAATGACCAGGTCCCAGGCTTTCAACTCATCTAATTTCTGTGCCTTCTCTAGGGACACCAGGGAACTTCTGGGCTCTTTTTCTGGCTTCAAGGAGGCTCTGCGACGCTGGGTCTAGTGCTCTCAGCCGACTTGGACCACACGGCCAGTTGTCTCCTCCTGCATGGGCCACCTATTGGCTCGGGTGGATCAGGTGAGGGCATGTCCTCTCAGAGAGATACATGGAGAACAGAATAGAGGACCTCTTTCTGGCATTGTTTACCCTAATCTCTCAGTGGTTGCTACCATCGCTTGACTTCCCTGGAATTTCAAGCCCAGGAGAGGGGGGTGGGTCAGCAGCCAGAACTGTGGCTTCACCCTTGTGTCTTTTTTGAATGTTTTCCGCAACCCAGAGGGCTTCCGACAACACCAATTGATAACCGCATATGGTTTCCGTGGGCCAGGCATCCAGGTGCATCTAGCCAGGGACCTGTGTCTCAGGATCTCTCACAAGGCTGCAGTCAAGATGTCATGTGGGTCTTCAGTCATCTCCAGGCTTGTTGGCGGGAAATCTGCTTGTGTGCTCACTCGGGTGGCTCCTAGCAGCCAGAGGTCCTCCATTGCGGTGAGCAAGAAATATTCATTCCTTGCCACATGGGCCTCTCCATCATACAGCCCACAAGGAGCAGGCGGCTTCCCTCGAAACCAATGGTGAGGGAGCGAGAGCAAGCCCAAGAGGAGACCAGTGTCTTTGTCTACGAGCCTCAGAAGGGACATGCTATCTATCTCTCGGGCCATATTCTGTCCTTTCGAAGTGAGGCAGGAGTTCCTGACTCTAATCCAGTGGTAGAGTATGGAACACAAAACGAGGTGTACCCATGAAGGGAATCGTTGGAGACCCTGAAAGGCTGCCCTCCATGCTTTGCTGGGACTTTACCTCAGCTAGGCATCACCATAATCCTTGCATCCAAACTAGAACGTGACCTATGAGAAAATTTTGTCAAGCCCTTCTGGGATCCTTACAGCAGCTTGCCTAGAAGTTCCTTGCACAAGGGAAGGGTGCCTGTGTGGCTTAGTCAGGTCAACGTCTGACTCTTGATTTCGGCTCAGGGCGTGGTCCCATGGTCTGTGAAATCCAGCCCAGCGTCTGGTTGTGCACTTGAGTGGGAAGGCTGTCTAGGAATCTCTCTCTCCCTGCCCCTCTCCCGCTTGCATGTGTGTGTGCCCTCGCTCTTTCTCTCCCTCAGAAATGAAGAAGCAGAAGTCATCGTAGTGGTAGGAGTGGTAGTTATTTTCACATCAGTGGGTAATGAGACAACCTTGGCTTGGAATGGGAGCTCTGAAATTCACTAGCTGTGTGATCTTGGGGCAAGTTGTGTCCCCTCTCTGAACCTCAGTAGTATAGGACACACTGGGTTATTGGGACAATTAAGTGATCAGTAAAGGACACTTAAAACCCTTCGTTGCTTGGCATAGAATCCCTTCATACAATCAATTCTCAGTCGCAGTAGGATCAGCAATTTGATCGTTTTATTTTTTTGGTCCTTAACAATGAAAAATGCTCTCTCACATGGCTATAGGGAATAGGTAGCATCAGTTCAAGAATGGGGTGGATCTCCAGTCAAAGGAGCAATGGGTGTGGCTGAAGGGGTAAGGAAGCACAGGAGCTTTTGTGCTCTGGTTGTGAGTGTTGGTGGCTGCTGGGAAAGGGAATCAGACCTGCAGGGGACCCGAGAACTTGGAGTCTGGCCAGTGCACCCTTGCTCCCTTCTTGGGCTTCTGGGCTTTCAGGGGAGCCTGTGGCCCTTGAGGGCATTTGGAGGCTGTGCCCAGAAGAGCAGGAGCAGGAGCAGGAGCTGGAGCTGGAGCAGGAGCAGGAGCAGGAGCAGGAGGCCCCCCGGAGACAGGCTGGACTCTTGGGCCCAGAGTTGGCCAGCTTCTGCCTGAGGCAATGGTTTTCTTCCTTGAGCCTTTGGAACTCCCTCTCTGCCCACAGAACAGCCTTCTGGCTCTCCTCACTTCTGTTCTCCACCAGGAGGCGCTCTCGGTCATGCAAGGAGGAGATTCTCTGCCATTCTCGGTGCAGGTCGTCGGCCATCTTCTTGTAGAGGCCTAAGTTCCAGTGGGCAGCATCCACCTTCCTGCGCACCTTGGCGAGTTCGTTCTTCACTTGCAGGCAGCGTGCCTTCTCCTCCATCATCTTCCTCTCCAGGTGTTTGAGGTGCTCTTCGCACAGCTTAGGCTCTGCCTCGAGCTTCAGGTGCAGCTTCTGAATCTCCCTTTCCAGGAGGCTGTTTCGCTGGTGAAAAGATACTTGCTCAGCTTGGTGGATTGTTGTGTTTCCTGGGAGCTCTTCATTCCCCTGACGTGCCTTCTTCAGTGCCCTGGATGGCTTTCCTTGATTCAGGGGGCTCCCACGGGGCACGTGATCAGTGGAGGAGGAGCCAGTCTGCACCTGCCTCCTTGAGCCCCCACCTTCCAGATGATCTCGAAGGAGCTCTAGCAGATGCATCACCGTCAGTAGGATCTGGCTGAGGGTGTGGTGTTGGCTCTGGCCCTCAGCGGGGGCCTGCCACGGCACACCTCCGTCAGGAAGCTCTGGCCTGCCTGCCTCCCCTGCCTCTTCCTGCCCTCTCAGTCCACAGCTGCCAATGTCCTGAGACAGAGGGTCTGCACTTCCCCGCAGATCAGGGCTGTCCTTGAAGTCTTCTGGCATATTCCTCGCAGGGGGTTCTCCATCGTCCTGGGCTGCTCCACAGATGGGATTTTCATCGGTGAGCTGGTGAGGGCTCTTCTTCAACAGCCTTTGCCGAACTCCCTTCAGCAGTTGCGTAGCGTCTCCCACAGAAAAGTACCCGACATCTTGATTCAGGGCAGCCAGAGCAAGGATCTGTAGCGGGAGAGGACTGGCCTTGTGCTCTGATGATGCGACGGCTCCATGGGCTGGTGCATCCGGGTCGGTCTTCTCCATGTCTTTTCCAGATACTTCATTCTGGGCACAGTGCCCCTTTCTTCCTCTTAAGCGGAGTCCACACTTTACTGGAATGAACACCAGCAACACAGTGCACACGAGGATCTCCCAGCCAAACCCAGAGTCTCGTGGCCCATGTGGCCAACGTTCGATTATCGGCAACCCAGAAGCCCACAGCTGTTCCCGGAGAGCCCACAGCGGCTCCAGAACTGTGTGGGGAGACATTGTAATGGCCACCAGCTGGCTCCAGAGAGCCTGGGGGCTTTGTCTCTGATCACCAGTGTCCTCTCGGCCACTAGAAACTGCTTGGAACCCCTACGAGGGTTCCGTCTCCAATGCAAACCAGTGCCTGGCAACAGGAGCTGAAGGGAGTAGGGGTGGGGGAGGTGCACCCGAGACTCCAAGGCAAATCAGTGCCTGGCAACAGGAGCTAACAGTCGTTGGGCAGCGGAGGAGAATCTCTATATTGTGGACCTGAAAAAAATGCAACCCTCTGTAGCATTGTCTTGGAATTAAACTTTGACACTTATAAAAAAAAGTTAAAAATGAAACTAGATATCAAAGGGAGAAACATAACAAAATCTAAACACGTAGAAAGTAACTTTCTAGATTATCGGAGACAAAAGATAAAATTTCAGTGCACTGAACGGAAGGAAAATAAAACTACAACGTATTAAAATTGGTGGGACACAGCTAAATCAACAGAGAGCTCAATTTATAGCACTCAATGCATACATTAGAAAGGAGGAGGAGCATCTGGGTGGCTCAGTCAGTTAGTCCAACTCTTGATTTTGACTCGGGTCATGGTCAACCTTGGGATAGTGAGGCTGAACCTGCATTGTGCTGGTGCTGGGCATGGTGGCTGCTTAATCATCTCTCTCTCCCTTTCTCTGTCTCTGTCTCTGTCTCTCTCTCTAAAAAGAAAAGGAGTCTCAAAACTATAATCTTTCTATTTTAGAACCTAGAAAAAGAGGAGAAACTAAAACTAAAGAAGAAAACCAGAAGAATACTTCTAACCCATTTCAAGATATTCGTCTACAGTAATCAAAAGTGTGTGGTGTTGGTGAAGAGCTAGACCAATGGAACAGAATAAAGATGGATAAGTGGAACAGAATCAAGGACCCAGAAAGTGAACTACACCCATATGTCGAATGGGGCCTTGACAAAGGTAAAAAGCCGTTCAGTGGAGGAGTGACAGCGTTTTGAATAAATGGTGCTAGAGCAAGTGGACATGCATAGGCATGAAAGAAGAAGGAGAAGCAGAAGAGGGAGCGGGAGAGGGGAGGAGGAGGTGGAGGACGAGGAGGCCGGGGACCACAATCTAAGTATCAAACCCTATACAAAACTTAACTCAGGCTGCCTGGGTGAGGCAGCCTGTGCGGCAGCCAGCTCTTGATTTCGGCTCTTGTCAAGCTCTCAGCGTCCCGGGACAAAGTCAGGCTCCAAGCTCACTGGCGAGGCTGCTTGAGGATGCTCTTTTCCCTTCTCCCTCCAGGCCCCTGCCCGCTCATGCACATGTTCACTCTCCCAAAGGACAAAAAGAAAAAAAGAGTATTTTAAAAAGTAGCTCAAAATTAATCACTGCCTTACATGGAAAATGATAAATCTTATAGGGAAAATGTGGGGAAAAATTTCCAGAATGGAAAGCTAGGTAAAGAATCCTCCAGTCGAACATCAAATTATTTTCCCTAAGGTAAAGTTGATTAATTAGACTTTATCCAACAATCAGAATTGTAAATCTGTGCCGTGTGAAAGACCTCCTTAAGAAGACCCAAAAGACAAGCTACCAACTTGGAGGAAATAGGTCAAAATCACATAGCTAATAGAGGACTCCTGTCTGAAGCATGGAAACTCAGAATTTGATCCCCAAGTAAGCATGCAATCTAGTTAGCAAAAGGAAATAGAAGGGGGGTGGGGAAAAAGTAAAGGGCCTGCCACCTTTACCAAAGCGTAGACAGATGGAAACCACATAGAAAGTTGCCATTGGGGCAATTCAAATGAAAACTCCAGTGAGCTCTCACTGCACACCTATCACAGTGATTCAAACCAAATGCACCAGAGAGGGAGAGAGAGACCCCACCACCAAATGCAAGGCAGGATGTGGAATGACTGGATCACTCCCGCATCACAGTTGGGAATGGAAAATGATAGAGCTGACTCTTGAAAACAGTTAAGAGTTTCTTTTCCTTTTCCAAGCCGTGAGTTACATTCCCGTTCACATGCAGTATAATATCAATTTCAGGTGTCCAATAGAGTGGCTCAACCCTTCCACACAGATTCTTTGAGAACTAGACTTGCTACCGCCTTAGGAGCAGGTCATGGCACTATGGCATTTATCTTAGAGAAATCAAAACTTAACGTTTGCTCCAAAGCCTGTAGGGGAATGTATCTGTGTCCTTATGAAAGCATTGGGGCTGCCAAGGGGGTGGAAGGGACTGGAGTGGTTGGATATTGACACTTGACATGGCTGCTGTAAGTGATAAACTCCTCTTGCTTCTTTGAAGGCCCCTTCCCCTTAATGGTGGTCCTGAGGACGAGGAGAATAGGAATGTCAACGATTTCAATCGCTTTCAACCTGCCAAGCATTAGAACACCATCTCTTCTACACTAGTTCACTCTCGTCTTAATCCTCAGTATCCCAAAGCAGACAGGTGGGGTCTGGTTCAAGAGGGGTTGCAGGCAGTGTCCCTTCCACAGGCCATCTCCCCTCTTGCCCAGAAGCCCAATGACCAGGTCCCAGGCTTTCAACTCATCTAATTTCTGTGCCTTCTCTAGGGACACCAGGGAACTTCTGGGCTCTTTTTCTGGCTTCAAGGAGGCTCTGCGACGCTGGGTCTAGTGCTCTCAGCCGACTTGGACCACACGGCCAGTTGTCTCCTCCTGCATGGGCCACCTATTGGCTCGGGTGGATCAGGTGAGGGCATGTCCTCTCAGAGAGATACATGGAGAACAGAATAGAGGACCTCTTTCTGGCATTGTTTACCCTAATCTCTCAGTGGTTGCTACCATCGCTTGACTTCCCTGGAATTTCAAGCCCAGGAGAGGGGGGTGGGTCAGCAGCCAGAACTGTGGCTTCACCCTTGTGTCTTTTTTGAATGTTTTCCGCAACCCAGAGGGCTTCCGACAACACCAATTGATAACCGCATATGGTTTCCGTGGGCCAGGCATCCAGGTGCATCTAGCCAGGGACCTGTGTCTCAGGATCTCTCACAAGGCTGCAGTCAAGATGTCATGTGGGTCTTCAGTCATCTCCAGGCTTGTTGGCGGGAAATCTGCTTGTGTGCTCACTCGGGTGGCTCCTAGCAGCCAGAGGTCCTCCATTGCGGTGAGCAAGAAATATTCATTCCTTGCCACATGGGCCTCTCCATCATACAGCCCACAAGGAGCAGGCGGCTTCCCTCGAAACCAATGGTGAGGGAGCGAGAGCAAGCCCAAGAGGAGACCAGTGTCTTTGTCTACGAGCCTCAGAAGGGACATGCTATCTATCTCTCGGGCCATATTCTGTCCTTTCGAAGTGAGGCAAGAGTTCCTGACTCTAATCCAGTGGTAGAGTATGGAACACAAAACGAGGTGTACCCACGAAGGGAATCGTTGGAGACCCTGAAAGGCTGCCCTCCATGCTTTGCTGGGACTTTACCTCAGCTAGGCATCACCATAATCCTTGCATCCAAACTAGAACGTGACCTATGAGAAAATTTTGTCAAGCCCTTCTGGGATCCTTACAGCAGCTTGCCTAGAAGTTCCTTGCACAAGGGAAGGGTGCCTGTGTGGCTTAGTCAGGTCAACGTCTGACTCTTGATTTCGGCTCAGGGCGTGGTCCCATGGTCTGTGAAATCCAGCCCAGCGTCTGGTTGTGCACTTGAGTGGGAAGGCTGTCTAGGAATCTCTCTCTCCCTGCCCCTCTCCCGCTTGCATGTGTGTGTGCCCTCGCTCTTTCTCTCCCTCAGAAATGAAGAAGCAGAAGTCATCGTAGTGGTAGGAGTGGTAGTTATTTTCACATCAGTGGGTAATGAGACAACCTTGGCTTGGAATGGGAGCTCTGAAATTCACTAGCTGTGTGATCTTGGGGCAAGTTGTGTCCCCTCTCTGAACCTCAGTAGTATAGGACACACTGGGTTATTGGGACAATTAAGTGATCAGTAAAGGACACTTAAAACCCTTGGTTGCTTGGCATAGAATCCCTTCATACAATCAATTCTCAGTCGCAGTAGGATCAGCAATTTGATCGTTTTATTTTTTTGGTCCTTAACAATGAAAAATGCTCTCTCACATGGCTATAGGGAATAGGTAGCATCAGTTCAAGAATGGGGTGGATCTCCAGTCAAAGGAGCAATGGGTGTGGCTGAAGGGGTAAGGAAGCACAGGAGCTTTTGTGCTCTGGTTGTGAGTGTTGGTGGCTGCTGGGAAAGGGAATCAGACCTGCAGGGGACCCGAGAACTTGGAGTCTGGCCAGTGCACCCTTGCTCCCTTCTTGGGCTTCTGGGCTTTGAGGGGAGCCTGTGGCCCTTGAGGGCATTTGGAGGCTGTGCCCAGAAGAGCAGGAGCAGGAGCTGGAGCTGGAGCAGGAGCAGGAGCAGGAGCAGGAGGCCCCCCGGAGACAGGCTGGACCTTGGGCCCAGAGTTGGCCAGCTTCTGCCTGAGGCAATGGTTTTCTTCCTTGAGCCTTTGGAACTCCCTCTCTGCCCACAGAACAGCCTTCTGGCTCTCCTCACTTCTGTTCTCCACCAGGAGGCGCTCTCGGTCATGCAAGGAGGAGATTCTCTGCCATTCTCGGTGCAGGTCGTCGGCCATCTTCTTGTAGAGGCCTAAGTTCCAGTGGGCAGCATCCACCTTCCTGCGCACCTTGGCGAGTTCGTTCTTCACTTGCAGGCAGCGTGCCTTCTCCTCCATCATCTTCCTCTCCAGGTGTTTGAGGTGCTCTTCGCACAGCTTAGGCTCTGCCTCGAGCTTCAGGTGCAGCTTCTGAATCTCCCTTTCCAGGAGGCTGTTTCGCTGGTGAAAAGATACTTGCTCAGCTTGGTGGATTGTTGTGTTTCCTGGGAGCTCTTCATTCCCCTGACGTGCCTTCTTCAGTGCCCTGGATGGCTTTCCTTGATTCAGGGGGCTCCCACGGGGCACGTGATCAGTGGAGGAGGAGCCAGTCTGCACCTGCCTCCTTGAGCCCCCACCTTCCAGATGATCTCGAAGGAGCTCTAGCAGATGCATCACCGTCAGTAGGATCTGGCTGAGGGTGTGGTGTTGGCTCTGGCCCTCAGCGGGGGCCTGCCACGGCACACCTCCGTCAGGAAGCTCTGGCCTGCCTGCCTCCCCTGCCTCTTCCTGCCCTCTCAGTCCACAGCTGCCAATGTCCTGAGACAGAGGGTCTGCACTTCCCCGCAGATCAGGGCTGTCCTTGAAGTCTTCTGGCATATTCCTCGCAGGGGGATCTCCATCGTCCTGGGCTGCTCCACAGATGGGATTTTCATCGGTGAGCTGGTGAGGGCTCTTCTTCAACAGCCTTTGCCGAACTCCCTTCAGCAGTTGCGTAGCGTCTCCCACAGAAAAGTACCCGACATCTTGATTCAGGGCAGCCAGAGCAAGGATCTGTAGCGGGAGAGGACTGGCCTTGTGCTCCGATGATGCGACGGCTCCATGGGCTGGTGCATCCGGGTCGGTCTTCTCCATGTCTTTTCCAGATACTTCATTCTGGGCACAGTGCCCCTTTCTTCCTCTTAAGCGGAGTCCACACTTTACTGGAATGAACACCAGCAACACAGTGCACACGAGGATCTCCCAGCCAAACCCAGAGTCTCGTGGCCCATGTGGCCAACGTTCGATTATCGGCAACCCAGAAGCCCACAGCTGTTCCCGGAGAGCCCACAGCGGCTCCAGAACTGTGTGGGGAGACATTGTAATGGCCACCAGCTGGCTCCAGAGAGCCTGGGGGCTTTGTCTCTGATCACCAGTGTCCTCTCGGCCACTAGAAACTGCTTGGAACCCCTACGAGGGTTCCGTCTCCAATGCAAACCAGTGCCTGGCAACAGGAGCTGAAGGGAGTAGGGGTGGGGGAGGTGCACCCGAGACTCCAAGGCAAATCAGTGCCTGGCAACAGGAGCTAACAGTCGTTGGGCAGCGGAGGAGAATCTCTATATTGTGTACCTGAAAAAAATGCAACCCTCTGTAGCATTGTCTTGGAATTAAACTTTGACACTTATAAAAAAAAGTTAAAAATGAAACTAGATATCAAAGGGAGAAACATAACAAAATCTAAACACGTAGAAAGTAACTTTCTAGATTATCGGAGACAAAAGATAAAATTTCAGTGCACTGAACGGAAGGAAAATAAAACTACAACGTATTAAAATTGGTGGGACACAGCTAAATCAACAGAGAGCTCAATTTATAGCACTCAATGCATACATTAGAAAGGAGGAGGAGCATCTGGGTGGCTCAGTCAGTTAGTCCAACTCTTGATTTTGACTCGGGTCATGGTCAACCTTGGGATAGTGAGGCTGAACCTGCATTGTGCTGGTGCTGGGCATGGTGGCTGCTTAATCATCTCTCTCTCCCTTTCTCTGTCTCTGTCTCTGTCTCTCTCTCTAAAAAGAAAAGGAGTCTCAAAACTATAATCTTTCTATTTTAGAACCTAGAAAAAGAGGAGAAACTAAAACTAAAGAAGAAAACCAGAAGAATACTTCTACCCCATTTCAAGATATTCGTCTACAGTAATCAAAAGTGTGTGGTGTTGGTGAAGAGCTAGACCAATGGAACAGAATAAAGATGGATAAGTGGAACAGAATCAAGGACCCAGAAAGTGAACTACACCCATATGTCGAATGGGGCCTTGACAAAGGTAAAAAGCCGTTCAGTGGAGGAGTGACAGCGTTTTGAATAAATGGTGCTAGAGCAAGTGGACATGCATAGGCATGAAAGAAGAAGGAGAAGCAGAAGAGGGAGCGGGAGAGGGGAGGAGGAGGTGGAGGACGAGGAGGCCGGGGACCACAATCTAAGTATCAAACCCTATACAAAACTTAACTCAGGCTGCCTGGGTGAGGCAGCCTGTGCGGCAGCCAGCTCTTGATTTCGGCTCTTGTCAAGCTCTCAGCGTCCCGGGACAAAGTCAGGCTCCAAGCTCACTGGCGAGGCTGCTTGAGGATGCTCTTTTCCCTTCTCCCTCCAGGCCCCTGCCCGCTCATGCACATGTTCACTCTCCCAAAGGACAAAAAGAAAAAAAGAGTATTTTAAAAAGTAGCTCAAAATTAATCACTGCCTTACATGGAAAATGATAAATCTTATAGGGAAAATGTGGGGAAAAATTTCCAGAATGGAAAGCTAGGTAAAGAATCCTCCAGTCGAACATCAAATTATTTTCCCTAAGGTAAAGTTGATTAATTAGACTTTATCCAACAATCAGAATTGTAAATCTGTGCCGTGTGAAAGACCTCCTTAAGAAGACCCAAAAGACAAGCTACCAACTTGGAGGAAATAGGTCAAAATCACATAGCTAATAGAGGACTCCTGTCTGAAGCATGGAAACTCAGAATTTGATCCCCAAGTAAGCATGCAATCTAGTTAGCAAAAGGAAATAGAAGGGGGGTGGGGAAAAAGTAAAGGGCCTGCCACCTTTACCAAAGCGTAGACAGATGGAAACCACATAGAAAGTTGCCATTGGGGCAATTCAAATGAAAACTCCAGTGAGCTCTCACTGCACACCTATCACAGTGATTCAAACCAAATGCACCAGAGAGGGAGAGAGAGACCCCACCACCAAATGCAAGGTAGGATATGGAATGACTGGATCACTCCCGCATCACAGTTGGGAATGGAAAATGATAGAGCTGACTCTTGAAAACAGTTAAGAGTTTCTTTTCCTTTTCCAAGCCGTGAGTTACATTCCCGTTCACATGCAGTATAATATCAATTTCAGGTGTCCAATAGAGTGGCTCAACCCTTCCACACAGATTCTTTGAGAACTAGACTTGCTACCGCCTTAGGAGCAGGTCATGGCACTATGGCATTTATCTTAGAGAAATCAAAACTTAACGTTTGCTCCAAAGCCTGTAGGGGAATGTATCTGTGTCCTTATGAAAGCATTGGGGCTGCCAAGGGGGTGGAAGGGACTGGAGTGGTTGGATATTGACACTTGACATGGCTGCTGTAAGTGATAAACTCCTCTTGCTTCTTTGAAGGCCCCTTCCCCTTAATGGTGGTCCTGAGGACGAGGAGAATAGGAATGTCAACGATTTCAATCGCTTTCAACCTGCCAAGCATTAGAACACCATCTCTTCTACACTAGTTCACTCTTGTCTTAATCCTCAGTATCCCAAAGCAGACAGGTGGGGTCTGGTTCAAGAGGGGTTGCAGGCAGTGTCCCTTCCACAGGCCATCTCCCCTCTTGCCCAGAAGCCCAATGACCAGGTCCCAGGCTTTCAACTCATCTAATTTCTGTGCCTTCTCTAGGGACACCAGGGAACTTCTGGGCTCTTTTTCTGGCTTCAAGGAGGCTCTGCGACGCTGGGTCTAGTGCTCTCAGCCGACTTGGACCACACGGCCAGTTGTCTCCTCCTGCATGGGCCACCTATTGGCTCGGGTGGATCAGGTGAGGGCATGTCCTCTCAGAGAGATACATGGAGAACAGAATAGAGGACCTCTTTCTGGCATTGTTTACCCTAATCTCTCAGTGGTTGCTACCATCGCTTGACTTCCCTGGAATTTCAAGCCCAGGAGAGGGGGGTGGGTCAGCAGCCAGAACTGTGGCTTCACCCTTGTGTCTTTTTTGAATGTTTTCCGCAACCCAGAGGGCTTCCGACAACACCAATTGATAACCGCATATGGTTTCCGTGGGCCAGGCATCCAGGTGCATCTAGCCAGGGACCTGTGTCTCAGGATCTCTCACAAGGCTGCAGTCAAGATGTCATGTGGGTCTTCAGTCATCTCCAGGCTTGTTGGCGGGAAATCTGCTTGTGTGCTCACTCGGGTGGCTCCTTGCAGCCAGAGGTCCTCCATTGTGGTGAGCAAGAAATATTCATTCCTTGCCACATGGGCCTCTCCATCATACAGCCCACAAAGAGCAGGCAGCTTCCCTCGAACCAATGGTGAGGGAGCGAGAGCAAGCCCAAGAGGAGACCAGTGTCTTTGTCTACGAGCCTCAGAAGGGACATGCTATCTATCTCTCGGGCCATATTCTGTCCTTTCGAAGTGAGGCAGGAGTTCCTGACTCTAATCCAGTGGTAGAGTATGGAACACAAAACGAGGTGTACCCATGAAGGGAATCGTTGGAGACCCTGAAAGGCTGCCCTCCATGCTTTGCTGGGACTTTACCTCAGCTAGGCATCACCATAATCCTTGCATCCAAACTAGAACGTGACCTATGAGAAAATTTTGTCAAGCCCTTCTGGGATCCTTACAGCAGCTTGCCTAGAAGTTCCTTGCACAAGGGAAGGGTGCCTGTGTGGCTTAGTCAGGTCAACGTCTGACTCTTGATTTCGGCTCAGGGCGTGGTCCCACGGTCTGTGAAATCCAGCCCAGCATCTGGTTGTGCACTTGAGTGGGAAGGCTGTCTAGGAATCTCTCTCTCCCTGCCCCTCTCCCGCTTGCATGTGTGTGTGCCCTCGCTCTTTCTCTCCCTCAGAAATGAAGAAGCAGAAGTCATCGTAGTGGTAGGAGTGGTAGTTATTTTCACATCAGTGGGTAATGAGACAACCTTGGCTTGGAATGGGAGCTCTGAAATTCACTAGCTGTGTGATCTTGGGGCAAGTTGTGTCCCCTCTCTGAACCTCAGTAGTATAGGACACACTGGGTTATTGGGACAATTAAGTGATCAGTAAAGGACACTTAAAACCCTTGGTTGCTTGGCATAGAATCCCTTCATACAATCAATTCTCAGTCGCAGTAGGATCAGCAATTTGATCGTTTTATTTTTTTGGTCCTTAACAATGAAAAATGCTCTCTCACATGGCTATAGGGAATAGGTAGCATCAGTTCAAGAATGGGGTGGATCTCCAGTCAAAGGAGCAATGGGTGTGGCTGAAGGGGTAAGGAAGCACAGGAGCTTTTGTGCTCTGGTTGTGAGTGTTGGTGGCTGCTGGGAAAGGGAATCAGACCTGCAGGGGACCCGAGAACTTGGAGTCTGGCCAGTGCACCCTTGCTCCCTTCTTGGGCTTCTGGGCTTTCAGGGGAGCCTGTGGCCCTTGAGGGCATTTGGAGGCTGTGCCCAGAAGAGCAGGAGCAGGAGCAGGAGCTGGAGCTGGAGCAGGAGCAGGAGCAGGAGCAGGAGGCCCCCCGGAGACAGGCTGGACTCTTGGGCCCAGAGTTGGCCAGCTTCTGCCTGAGGCAATGGTTTTCTTCCTTGAGCCTTTGGAACTCCCTCTCTGCCCACAGAACAGCCTTCTGGCTCTCCTCACTTCTGTTCTCCACCAGGAGGCGCTCTCGGTCATGCAAGGAGGAGATTCTCTGCCATTCTCGGTGCAGGTCGTCGGCCATCTTCTTGTAGAGGCCTAAGTTCCAGTGGGCAGCATCCACCTTCCTGCGCACCTTGGCGAGTTCGTTCTTCACTTGCAGGCAGCGTGCCTTCTCCTCCATCATCTTCCTCTCCAGGTGTTTGAGGTGCTCTTCGCACAGCTTAGGCTCTGCCTCGAGCTTCAGGTGCAGCTTCTGAATCTCCCTTTCCAGGAGGCTGTTTCGCTGGTGAAAAGATACTTGCTCAGCTTGGTGGATTGTTGTGTTTCCTGGGAGCTCTTCATTCCCCTGACGTGCCTTCTTCAGTGCCCTGGATGGCTTTCCTTGATTCAGGGGGCTCCCACGGGGCACGTGATCAGTGGAGGAGGAGCCAGTCTGCACCTGCCTCCTTGAGCCCCCACCTTCCAGATGATCTCGAAGGAGCTCTAGCAGATGCATCACCGTCAGTAGGATCTGGCTGAGGGTGTGGTGTTGGCTCTGGCCCTCAGCGGGGGCCTGCCACGGCACACCTCCGTCAGGAAGCTCTGGCCTGCCTGCCTCCCCTGCCTCTTCCTGCCCTCTCAGTCCACAGCTGCCAATGTCCTGAGACAGAGGGTCTGCACTTCCCCGCAGATCAGGGCTGTCCTTGAAGTCTTCTGGCATATTCCTCGCAGGGGGTTCTCCATCGTCCTGGGCTGCTCCACAGATGGGATTTTCATCGGTGAGCTGGTGAGGGCTCTTCTTCAACAGCCTTTGCCGAACTCCCTTCAGCAGTTGCGTAGCGTCTCCCACAGAAAAGTACCCGACATCTTGATTCAGGGCAGCCAGAGCAAGGATCTGTAGCGGGAGAGGACTGGCCTTGTGCTCTGATGATGCGACGGCTCCATGGGCTGGTGCATCCGGGTCGGTCTTCTCCATGTCTTTTCCAGATACTTCATTCTGGGCACAGTGCCCCTTTCTTCCTCTTAAGCGGAGTCCACACTTTACTGGAATGAACACCAGCAACACAGTGCACACGAGGATCTCCCAGCCAAACCCAGAGTCTCGTGGCCCATGTGGCCAACGTTCGATTATCGGCAACCCAGAAGCCCACAGCTGTTCCCGGAGAGCCCACAGCGGCTCCAGAACTGTGTGGGGAGACATTGTAATGGCCACCAGCTGGCTCCAGAGAGCCTGGGGGCTTTGTCTCTGATCACCAGTGTCCTCTCGGCCACTAGAAACTGCTTGGAACCCCTACGAGGGTTCCGTCTCCAATGCAAACCAGTGCCTGGCAACAGGAGCTGAAGGGAGTAGGGGTGGGGGAGGTGCACCCGAGACTCCAAGGCAAATCAGTGCCTGGCAACAGGAGCTAACAGTCGTTGGGCAGCGGAGGAGAATCTCTATATTGTGTACCTGAAAAAAATGCAACCCTCTGTAGCATTGTCTTGGAATTAAACTTTGACACTTATAAAAAAAAGTTAAAAATGAAACTAGATATCAAAGGGAGAAACATAACAAAATCTAAACACGTAGAAAGTAACTTTCTAGATTATCGGAGACAAAAGATAAAATTTCAGTGCACTGAACGGAAGGAAAATAAAACTACAACGTATTAAAATTGGTGGGACACAGCTAAATCAACAGAGAGCTCAATTTATAGCACTCAATGCATACATTAGAAAGGAGGAGGAGCATCTGGGTGGCTCAGTCAGTTAGTCCAACTCTTGATTTTGACTCGGGTCATGGTCAACCTTGGGATAGTGAGGCTGAACCTGCATTGTGCTGGTGCTGGGCATGGTGGCTGCTTAATCATCTCTCTCTCCCTTTCTCTGTCTCTGTCTCTGTCTCTCTCTCTAAAAAGAAAAGGAGTCTCAAAACTATAATCTTTCTATTTTAGAACCTAGAAAAAGAGGAGAAACTAAAACTAAAGAAGAAAACCAGAAGAATACTTCTACCCCATTTCAAGATATTCGTCTACAGTAATCAAAAGTGTGTGGTGTTGGTGAAGAGCTAGACCAATGGAACAGAATAAAGATGGATAAGTGGAACAGAATCAAGGACCCAGAAAGTGAACTACACCCATATGTCGAATGGGGCCTTGACAAAGGTAAAAAGCCGTTCAGTGGAGGAGTGACAGCGTTTTGAATAAATGGTGCTAGAGCAAGTGGACATGCATAGGCATGAAAGAAGAAGGAGAAGCAGAAGAGGGAGCGGGAGAGGGGAGGAGGAGGTGGAGGACGAGGAGGCCGGGGACCACAATCTAAGTATCAAACCCTATACAAAACTTAACTCAGGCTGCCTGGGTGAGGCAGCCTGTGCGGCAGCCAGCTCTTGATTTCGGCTCTTGTCAAGCTCTCAGCGTCCCGGGACAAAGTCAGGCTCCAAGCTCACTGGCGAGGCTGCTTGAGGATGCTCTTTTCCCTTCTCCCTCCAGGCCCCTGCCCGCTCATGCACATGTTCACTCTCCCAAAGGACAAAAAGAAAAAAAGAGTATTTTAAAAAGTAGCTCAAAATTAATCACTGCCTTACATGGAAAATGATAAATCTTATAGGGAAAATGTGGGGAAAAATTTCCAGAATGGAAAGCTAGGTAAAGAATCCTCCAGTCGAACATCAAATTATTTTCCCTAAGGTAAAGTTGATTAATTAGACTTTATCCAACAATCAGAATTGTAAATCTGTGCCGTGTGAAAGACCTCCTTAAGAAGACCCAAAAGACAAGCTACCAACTTGGAGGAAATAGGTCAAAATCACATAGCTAATAGAGGACTCCTGTCTGAAGCATGGAAACTCAGAATTTGATCCCCAAGTAAGCATGCAATCTAGTTAGCAAAAGGAAATAGAAGGGGGGTGGGGAAAAAGTAAAGGGCCTGCCACCTTTACCAAAGCGTAGACAGATGGAAACCACATAGAAAGTTGCCATTGGGGCAATTCAAATGAAAACTCCAGTGAGCTCTCTCTGCACACCTATCACAGTGATTCAAACCAAATGCACCAGAGAGGGAGAGAGAGACCCCACCACCAAATGCAAGGTAGGATATGGAATGACTGGATCACTCCCGCATCACAGTTGGGAATGGAAAATGATAGAGCTGACTCTTGAAAACAGTTAAGAGTTTCTTTTCCTTTTCCAAGCCGTGAGTTACATTCCCATTCACATGCAGTATAATATCAATTTCAGGTGTCCAATAGAGTGGCTCAACCCTTCCACACAGATTCTTTGAGAACTAGACTTGCTACCGCCTTAGGAGCAGGTCATGGCACTATGGCATTTATCTTAGAGAAATCAAAACTTAACGTTTGCTCCAAAGCCTGTAGGGGAATGTATCTGTGTCCTTATGAAAGCATTGGGGCTGCCAAGGGGGTGGAAGGGACTGGAGTGGTTGGATATTGACACTTGACATGGCTGCTGTAAGTGATAAACTCCTCTTGCTTCTTTGAAGGCCCCTTCCCCTTAATGGTGGTCCTGAGGACGAGGAGAATAGGAATGTCAACGATTTCAATCGCTTTCAACCTGCCAAGCATTAGAACACCATCTCTTCTACACTAGTTCACTCTTGTCTTAATCCTCAGTATCCCAAAGCAGACAGGTGGGGTCTGGTTCAAGAGGGGTTGCAGGCAGTGTCCCTTCCACAGGCCATCTCCCCTCTTGCCCAGAAGCCCAATGACCAGGTCCCAGGCTTTCAACTCATCTAATTTCTGTGCCTTCTCTAGGGACACCAGGGAACTTCTGGGCTCTTTTTCTGGCTTCAAGGAGGCTCTGCGACGCTGGGTCTAGTGATCTCAGCCGACTTGGACCACACGGCCAGTTGTCTCCTCCTGCATGGGCCACCTATTGGCTCGGGTGGATCAGGTGAGGGCATGTCCTCTCAGAGAGATACATGGAGAACAGAATAGAGGACCTCTTTCTGGCATTGTTTACCCTAATCTCTCAGTGGTTGCTACCATCGCTTGACTTCCCTGGAATTTCAAGCCCAGGAGAGGGGGGTGGGTCAGCAGCCAGAACTGTGGCTTCACCCTTGTGTCTTTTTTGAATGTTTTCCGCAACCCAGAGGGCTTCCGACAACACCAATTGATAACCGCATATGGTTTCCGTGGGCCAGGCATCCAGGTGCATCTAGCCAGGGACCTGTGTCTCAGGATCTCTCACAAGGCTGCAGTCAAGATGTCATGTGGGTCTTCAGTCATCTCCAGGCTTGTTGGCGGAAATCTGCTTGTGTGCTCACTCGGGTGGCTCCTAGCAGCCAGAGGTCCTCCATTGCGGTGAGCAAGAAATATTCATTCCTTGCCACATGGGCCTCTCCATCATACAGCCCACAAGGAGCAGGCGGCTTCCCTCGAAACCAATGGTGAGGGAGCGAGAGCAAGCCCAAGAGGAGACCAGTGTCTTTGTCTACGAGCCTCAGAAGGGACATGCTATCTATCTCTCGGGCCATATTCTGTCCTTTCGAAGTGAGGCAGGAGTTCCTGACTCTAATCCAGTGGTAGAGTATGGAACAAAAAACGAGGTGTACCCATGAAGGGAATCGTTGGAGACCCTGAAAGGCTGCCCTCCATGCTTTGCTGGGACTTTACCTCAGCTAGGCATCACCATAATCCTTGCATCCAAACTAGAACGTGACCTATGAGAAAATTTTGTCAAGCCCTTCTGGGATCCTTACAGCAGCTTGCCTAGAAGTTCCTTGCACAAGGGAAGGGTGCCTGTGTGGCTTAGTCAGGTCAACGTCTGACTCTTGATTTCGGCTCAGGGCGTGGTCCCATGGTCTGTGAAATCCAGCCCAGCGTCTGGTTGTGCACTTGAGTGGGAAGGCTGTCTAGGAATCTCTCTCTCCCTGCCCCTCTCCCGCTTGCATGTGTGTGTGCCCTCGCTCTTTCTCTCCCTCAGAAATGAAGAAGCAGAAGTCATCGTAGTGGTAGGAGTGGTAGTTATTTTCACATCAGTGGGTAATGAGACAACCTTGGCTTGGAATGGGAGCTCTGAAATTCACTAGCTGTGTGATCTTGGGGCAAGTTGTGTCCCCTCTCTGAACCTCAGTAGTATAGGACACACTGGGTTATTGGGACAATTAAGTGATCAGTAAAGGACACTTAAAACCCTTGGTTGCTTGGCATAGAATCCCTTCATACAATCAATTCTCAGTCGCAGTAGGATCAGCAATTTGTTCGTTTTATTTTTTTGGTCCTTAACAATGAAAAATGCTCTCTCACATGGCTATAGGGAATAGGTAGCATCAGTTCAAGAATGGGGTGGATCTCCAGTCAAAGGAGCAATGGGTGTGGCTGAAGGGGTAAGGAAGCACAGGAGCTTTTGTGCTCTGGTTGTGAGTGTTGGTGGCTGCTGGGAAAGGGAATCAGACCTGCAGGGGACCCGAGAACTTGGAGTCTGGCCAGTGCACCCTTGCTCCCTTCTTGGGCTTCTGGGCTTTGAGGGGAGCCTGTGGCCCTTGAGGGCATTTGGAGGCTGTGCCCAGAAGAGCAGGAGCAGGAGCTGGAGCTGGAGCAGGAGCAGGAGCAGGAGCAGGAGGCCCCCCGGAGACAGGCTGGACCTTGGGCCCAGAGTTGGCCAGCTTCTGCCTGAGGCAATGGTTTTCTTCCTTGAGCCTTTGGAACTCCCTCTCTGCCCACAGAACAGCCTTCTGGCTCTCCTCACTTCTGTTCTCCACCAGGAGGCGCTCTCGGTCATGCAAGGAGGAGATTCTCTGCCATTCTCGGTGCAGGTCGTCGGCCATCTTCTTGTAGAGGCCTAAGTTCCAGTGGGCAGCATCCACCTTCCTGCGCACCTTGGCGAGTTCGTTCTTCACTTGCAGGCAGCGTGCCTTCTCCTCCATCATCTTCCTCTCCAGGTGTTTGAGGTGCTCTTCGCACAGCTTAGGCTCTGCCTCGAGCTTCAGGTGCAGCTTCTGAATCTCCCTTTCCAGGAGGCTGTTTCGCTGGTGAAAAGATACTTGCTCCGCTTGGTGGATTGTTGTGTTTCCTGGGAGCTCTTCATTCCCCTGACGTGCCTTCTTCAGTGCCCTGGATGGCTTTCCTTGATTCAGGGGGCTCCCACGGGGCACGTGATCAGTGGAGGAGGAGCCAGTCTGCACCTGCCTCCTTGAGCCCCCACCTTCCAGATGATCTCGAAGGAGCTCTAGCAGATGCATCACCGTCAGTAGGATCTGGCTGAGGGTGTGGTGTTGGCTCTGGCCCTCAGCGGGGGCCTGCCACGGCACACCTCCGTCAGGAAGCTCTGGCCTGCCTGCCTCCCCTGCCTCTTCCTGCCCTCTCAGTCCACAGCTGCCAATGTCCTGAGACAGAGGGTCTGCACTTCCCCGCAGATCAGGGCTGTCCTTGAAGTCTTCTGGCATATTCCTCGCAGGGGGTTCTCCATCGTCCTGGGCTGCTCCACAGATGGGATTTTCATCGGTGAGCTGGTGAGGGCTCTTCTTCAACAGCCTTTGCCGAACTCCCTTCAGCAGTTGCGTAGCGTCTCCCACAGAAAAGTACCCGACATCTTGATTCAGGGCAGCCAGAGCAAGGATCTGTAGCGGGAGAGGACTGGCCTTGTGCTCCGATGATGCGACGGCTCCATGGGCTGGTGCATCCGGGTCGGTCTTCTCCATGTCTTTTCCAGATACTTCATTCTGGGCACAGTGCCCCTTTCTTCCTCTTAAGCGGAGTCCACACTTTACTGGAATGAACACCAGCAACACAGTGCACACGAGGATCTCCCAGCCAAACCCAGAGTCTCGTGGCCCATGTGGCCAACGTTCGATTATCGGCAACCCAGAAGCCCACAGCTGTTCCCGGAGAGCCCACAGCGGCTCCAGAACTGTGTGGGGAGACATTGTAATGGCCACCAGCTGGCTCCAGAGAGCCTGGGGGCTTTGTCTCTGATCACCAGTGTCCTCTCGGCCACTAGAAACTGCTTGGAACCCCTACGAGGGTTCCGTCTCCAATGCAAACCAGTGCCTGGCAACAGGAGCTGAAGGGAGTAGGGGTGGGGGAGGTGCACCCGAGACTCCAAGGCAAATCAGTGCCTGGCAACAGGAGCTAACAGTCGTTGGGCAGCGGAGGAGAATCTCTATATTGTGTACCTGAAAAAAAATGCAACCCTCTGTAGCATTGTCTTGGAATTAAACTTTGACACTTATAAAAAAAAGTTAAAAATGAAACTAGATATCAAAGGGAGAAACATAACAAAATCTAAACACGTAGAAAGTAACTTTCTAGATTATCGGAGACAAAAGATAAAATTTCAGTGCACTGAACCGAAGGAAAATAAAACTACAACGTATTAAAATTGGTGGGACACAGCTAAATCAACAGAGAGCTCAATTTATAGCACTCAATGCATACATTAGAAAGGAGGAGGAGCATCTGGGTGGCTCAGTCAGTTAGTCCAACTCTTGATTTTGACTCGGGTCATGGTCAACCTTGGGATAGTGAGGCTGAACCTGCATTGTGCTGGTGCTGGGCATGGTGGCTGCTTAATCATCTCTCTCTCCCTTTCTCTGTCTCTGTCTCTCTCTCTAAAAAGAAAAGGAGTCTCAAAACTATAATCTTTCTATTTTAGAACCTAGAAAAAGAGGAGAAACTAAAACTAAAGAAGAAAACCAGAAGAATCCTTCTACCCCATTTCAAGATATTCGTCTACAGTAATCAAAAGTGTGTGGTGTTGGTGAAGAGCTAGACCAATGGAACAGAATAAAGATGGATAAGTGGAACAGAATCAGGGACCCAGAAAGTGAACTACACCCATATGTCGAATGGGGCCTTGACAAAGGTAAAAAGCCGTTCAGTGGAGGAGTGACAGCGTTTTGAATAAATGGTGCTAGAGCAAGTGGACATGCATAGGCATGAAAGAAGAAGGAGAAGCAGAAGAGGGAGCGGGAGAGGGGAGGAGGAGGTGGAGGACGAGGAGGCCGGGGACCACAATCTAAGTATCAAACCCTATACAAAACTTAACTCAGGCTGCCTGGGTGAGGCAGCCTGTGCGGCAGCCAGCTCTTGATTTCGGCTCTTGTCAAGCTCTCAGCGTCCCGGGACAAAGTCAGGCTCCAAGCTCACTGGCGAGGCTGCTTGAGGATGCTCTTTTCCCTTCTCCCTCCAGGCCCCTGCCCGCTCATGCACATGTACACTCTCCCAAAGGAAAAAAAGAAAAAAAGAGTATTTTAAAAAGTAGCTCAAAATTAATCACCGCCTTACATGGAAAATGATAAATCTTATAGGGAAAATGTGGGGAAAAATTTCCAGAATGGAAAGCTAGGTAAAGAATCCTCCAGTCGAACATCAAATTATTTTCCCTAAGGTAAAGTTGATTAATTAGACTTTATCCAAAAATCAGAATTGTAAATCTGTGCCGTGTGAAAGACCTCCTTAAGAAGACCCAAAAGACAAGCTACCAACTTGGAGGAAATAGGTCCAAATCACATAGCTAATAGAGGACTCCTGTCTGAAGCATGGAAACTCAGAATGTGATCCCCATGTAAGCATGCAATCTAGTTAGCAAAAGGAAATAGAAGGGGGTGGGGAAAAAGGAAAGGGCCTGCCAACTTTACCAAAGCGTAGACAGATGGAAACCACATAGAAAGTTGCCATTGGGGCAATTCAAATGAAAACTCCAGTGAGCTCTCACTGCACACCTATCACAGTGATTCAAACCAAATGCGCCAGAGAGGGAGAGAGAGACCCCACCACCAAATGCAAGGCAGGATGTGGAATGACTGGATCACTCCCACATCACAGTTGGGAATGGAAAATGATAGAGCTGACTCTTGAAAACAGTTAAGAGTTTCTTTTCCTTTTCCAAGCCGTGAGTTACATTCCCGTTCACATGCAGTATAATATCAATTTCAGGTGTCCAATAGAGTGGCTCAACCCTTCCACACAGATTCTTTGAGAACTAGACTTGCTACCGCCTTAGGAGCAGGTCATGGCACTATGGCATTTATCTTAGAGAAATCAAAACTTAACGTTTGCTCCAAAGCCTGTAGGGGAATGTATCTGTGTCCTTATGAAAGCAGTGGGGCTGCCAAGGGGGTGGAAGGGACTGGAGTGGTTGGATATTGACACTTGACAGGGCTGCTGTAAGTGATAAACTCCTCTTGCTTCTTTGAAAGCCCCTTCCCCTTAATGGTGGTCCTGAGGACAAGGAGAATAGGAATGTCAACAATTTCAATCGCTTTAAACCTGCCAAGCATTAGAACACCATCTCTTCTACACTAGTTCACTCTCGTCTTAATCCTCAGTATCCCAAAGCAGACAGGTGGGGTCTGGTCCAAGAGGGGTTGCAGGCAGTGTCCCTTCCACAGGCCATCTCCCCTCTTGCCCAGAAGCCCAATGACCAGGTCCCAGGCTTTCAACTCATCTAATTTCTGTGCCTTCTCTAGGGACACCAGGGAACTTCTGGGCTCTTTTTCTGGCTTCAAGGAGGCTCTGCGACGCTGGGTCTAGTGCTCTCAGCCGACTTGGACCACACGGCCAGTTGTCTCCTCCTGCATGGGCCACCTATTGGCTCGGGTGAATCAGGTGAGGGCATGTCCTCTCAGAGAGATACATGGAGAACAGAATAGAGGACCTCTTTCTGGCATTGTTTACCCTAATCTCTCAGTGGTTGCTACCATCGCTTGACTTCCCTGGAATTTCAAGCCCAGGAGAGGGGGGTGGGTCAGCAGCCAGAACTGTGGCTTCACCCTTGTGTCTTTTTTGAATGTTTTCCGCAACCCAGAGGGCTTCCGACAACACCAATTGATAACCGCATATGGTTTCCGAGGGCCAGGCATCCAGGTGCATCTAGCCAGGGACCTGTGTCTCAGGATCTCTCACAAGGCTGCAGTCAAGATGTCATGTGGGTCTTCAGTCATCTCCAGGCTTGTTGGCGGGAAATCTGCTTGTGTGCTCACTCGGGTGGCTCCTAGCAGCCAGAGGTCCTCCATTGCGGTGAGCAAGAAATATTCATTCCTTGCCACATGGGCCTCTCCATCATACAGCCCACAAGGAGCAGGCGGCTTCCCTCGAAACCAATGGTGAGGGAGCGAGAGCAAGCCCAAGAGGAGACCAGTGTCTTTGTCTACGAGCCTCAGAAGGGACATGCTATCTATCTCTCGGGCCATATTCTGTCCTTTCGAAGTGAGGCAGGAGTTCCTGACTCTAATCCAGTGGTAGAGTATGGAACACAAAACGAGGTGTACCCACGAAGGGAATCGTTGGAGACCCTGAAAGGCTGCCCTCCATGCTTTGCTGGGACTTTACCTCAGCTAGGCATCACCATAATCCTTGCATCCAAACTAGAACGTGACCTATGAGAAAATTTTGTCAAGCCCTTCTGGGATCCTTACAGCAGCTTGCCTGGAAGTTCCTTGCACAAGGAAAGGGTGCCTGTGTGGCTTAGTCAGGTCAACGTCTGACTCTTGATTTCGGCTCAGGGCGTGGTCCCATGGTCTGTGAAATCCAGCCCAGCGTCTGGTTGTGCACTTGAGTCGAAGGCTGTCTAGGAATCTCTCTCTCCCTGCCCCTCGCCCGCTTGCATGTGTGTGTGCCCTCGCTCTTTCTCTCTCTCAGAAATGAAGAAGCAGAAGTCATCGTAGTGGTAGGAGTGGTAGTTATTTTCACATCAGTGGGTAATGAGACAACCTTGGCTTGGAATGGGAGCTCTGAAATTCACTAGCTGTGTGATCTTGGGGCAAGTTGTGTCCCCTCTCTGAACCTCAGTAGTATAGGACACACTGGGTTATTGGGACAATTAAGTGATCAGTAAAGGACACTTAAAACCCTTGGTTGCTTGGCATAGAATCCCTTCATACAATCAATTCTCAGTCGCAGTAGGATCAGCAATTTGATCGTTTTATTTTTTTGGTCCTTAACAATGAAAAATGCTCTCTCACATGGCTATAGGGAATAGGTAGCATCAGTTCAAGAATGGGGTGGATCTCCAGTCAAAGGAGCAATGGGTGTGGCTGAAGGGGTAAGGAAGCACAGGAGCTTTTGTGCTCTGGTTGTGAGTGTTGGTGGCTGCTGGGAAAGGGAATCAGACCTGCAGGGGACCCGAGAACTTGGAGTCTGGCCAGTGCACCCTTGCTCCCTTCTTGGGCTTCTGGGCTTTGAGGGGAGCCTGTGGCCCTTGAGGGCATTTGGAGGCTGTGCCCAGAAGAGCAGGAGCAGGAGCTGGAGCAGGAGCTGGAGCAGGAGCAGGAGGCCCCCCGGAGACAGGCTGGACCTTGGGCCCAGAGTTGGCCAGCTTCTGCCTGAGGCAATGGTTTTCTTCCTTGAGCCTTTGGAACTCCCTCTCTGCCCACAGAACAGCCTTCTGGCTCTCCTCACTTCTGTTCTCCACCAGGCGGCGCTCTCGGTCATGCAAGGAGGAGATTCTCTGCCATTCTCGGTGCAGGTCGTCGGCCATCTTCTTGTAGAGGCCTAAGTTCCAGTGGGCAGCATCCACCTTCCTGCGCACCTTGGCGAGTTCGTTCTTCACTTGCAGGCAGCGTGCCTTCTCCTCCATCATCTTCCTCTCCAGGTGTTTGAGGTGCTCTTCGCACAGCTTAGGCTCTGCCTCGATCTTCAGGTGCAGCTTCTGAATCTCCCTTTCCAGGAGGCTGTTTCGCTGGTGAAAAGATACTTGCTCCGCTTGGTGGATTGTTGTGTTTCCTGGGAGCTCTTCATTCCCCTGACGTGCCTTCTTCAGTGCCCTGGATGGCTTTCCTTGATTCAGGGGGCTCCCACGGGGCACGTGATCAGTGGAGGAGGAGCCAGTCTGCACCTGCCTCCTTGAGCCCCCACCTTCCAGATGATCTCGAAGGAGCTCTAGCAGATGCATCACCGTCAGTAGGATCTGGCTGAGGGTGTGGTGTTGGCTCTGGCCCTCAGCGGGGGCCTGCCACGGCACACCTCCGTCAGGAAGCTCTGGCCTGCCTGCCTCCCCTGCCTCTTCCTGCCCTCTCAGTCCACAGCTGCCAATGTCCTGAGACAGAGGGTCTGCACTTCCCCGCAGATCAGGGCTGTCCTTGAAGTCTTCTGGCATATTCCTCGCAGGGGGTTCTCCATCGTCCTGGGCTGCTCCACAGATGGGATTTTCATCGGTGAGCTGGTGAGGGCTCTTCTTCAACAGCCTTTGCCGAACTCCCTTCAGCAGTTGCGTAGCGTCTCCCACAGAAAAGTACCCGACATCTTGATTCAGGGCAGCCAGAGCAAGGATCTGTAGCGGGAGAGGACTGGCCTTGTGCTCCGATGATGCGACGGCTCCATGGGCTGGTGCATCCGGGTCGGTCTTCTCCATGTCTTTTCCAGATACTTCATTCTGGGCACAGTGCCCCTTTCTTCCTCTTAAGCGGAGTCCACACTTTACTGGAATGAACACCAGCAACACAGTGCACACGAGGATCTCCCAGCCAAACCCAGAGTCTCGTGGCCCATGTGGCCAACGTTCGATTATCGGCAACCCAGAAGCCCACAGCTGTTCCCGGAGAGCCCACAGCGGCTCCAGAACTGTGTGGGGAGACATTGTAATGGCCACCAGCTGGCTCCAGAGAGCCTGGGGGCTTTGTCTCTGATCACCAGTGTCCTCTCGGCCACTAGAAACTGCTTGGAACCCCTACGAGGGTTCCGTCTCCAATGCAAACCAGTGCCTGGCAACAGGAGCTGAAGGGAGTAGGGGTGGGGGAGGTGCACCCGAGACTCCAACGCAAATCAGTGCCTGGCAACAGGAGCTAACAGTCGTTGGGCAGCGGAGGAGAATCTCTATATTGTGTACCTGAAAAAAAATGCAACCCTCTGTAGCATTGTCTTGGAATTAAACTTTGACACTTATAAAAAAAAGTTAAAAATGAAACTAGATATCAAAGGGAGAAACATAACAAAATCTAAACACGTAGAAAGTAACTTTCTAGATTATCGGAGACAAAAGATAAAATTTCAGTGCACTGAACCGAAGGAAAATAAAACTACAACGTATTAAAATTGGTGGGACACAGCTAAATCAACAGAGAGCTCAATTTATAGCACTCAATGCATACATTAGAAAGGAGGAGGAGCATCTGGGTGGCTCAGTCAGTTAGTCCAACTCTTGATTTTGACTCGGGTCATGGTCAACCTTGGGATAGTGAGGCTGAACCTGCATTGTGCTGGTGCTGGGCATGGTGGCTGCTTAATCATCTCTCTCTCCCTTTCTCTGTCTCTGTCTCTCTCTCTAAAAAGAAAAGGAGTCTCAAAACTATAATCTTTCTATTTTAGAACCTAGAAAAAGAGGAGAAACTAAAACTAAAGAAGAAAACCAGAAGAATCCTTCTACCCCATTTCAAGATATTCGTCTACAGTAATCAAAAGTGTGTGGTGTTGGTGAAGAGCTAGACCAATGGAACAGAATAAAGATGGATAAGTGGAACAGAATCAAGGACCCAGAAAGTGAACTACACCCATATGTCGAATGGGGCCTTGACAAAGGTAAAAAGCCGTTCAGTGGAGGAGTGACAGCGTTTTGAATAAATGGTGCTAGAGCAAGTGGACATGCATAGGCATGAAAGAAGAAGGAGAAGCAGAAGAGGGAGCGGGAGAGGGGAGGAGCAGGTGGAGGACGAGGAGGCCGGGGACCACAATCTAAGTATCAAACCCTATACAAAACTTAACTCAGGCTGCCTGGGTGAGGCAGCCTGTGCGGCAGCCAGCTCTTGATTTCGGCTCTTGTCAAGCTCTCAGCGTCCCGGGACAAAGTCAGGCTCCAAGCTCACTGGCGAGGCTGCTTGAGGATGCTCTTTTCCCTTCTCCCTCCAGGCCCCTGCCCGCTCATGCACATGTTCACTCTCCCAAAGGAAAAAAAGAAAAAAAGAGTATTTTAAAAAGTAGCTCAAAATTAATCACCGCCTTACATGGAAAATGATAAATCTTATAGGGAAAATGTGGGGAAAAATTTCCAGAATGGAAAGCTAGGTAAAGAATCCTCCAGTCGAACATCAAATTATTTTCCCTAAGGTAAAGTTGATTAATTAGACTTTATCCAACAATCAGAATTGTAAATCTGTGCCGTGTGAAAGACCTCCTTAAGAAGACCCAAAAGACAAGCTACCAACTTGGAGGAAATAGGTCCAAATCACATAGCTAATAGAGGACTCCTGTCTGAAGCATGGAAACTCAGAATTTGATCCCCATGTAAGCATGCAATCTAGTTAGCAGAAGGAAATAGAAGGGGGTGGGGATATAGTAAAGGGCCTGCCACCTTTACCAAAGCGTAGACAGATGGAAACCACATAGAAAGTTGCCATTGGGGCAATTCAAATGAAAACTCCAGTGAGCTCTCACTGCACACCTATCACAGTGATTCAAACCAAATGCGCCAGAGAGGGAGAGAGAGACCCCACCACCAAATGCAAGGCAGGATGTGGAATGACTGGATCACTCCCACATCACAGTTGGGAATGGAAAATGATAGAGCTGACTCTTGAAAACAGTTAAGAGTTTCTTTTCCTTTTCCAAGCCGTGAGTTACATTCCCGTTCACATGCAGTATAATATCAATTTCAGGTGTCCAATAGAGTGGCTCAACCCTTCCACACAGATTCTTTGAGAACTAGACTTGCTACCGCCTTAGGAGCAGGTCATGGCACTATGGCATTTATCTTAGAGAAATCAAAACTTAACGTTTGCTCCAAAGCCTGTAGGGGAATGTATCTGTGTCCTTATGAAAGCAGTGGGGCTGCCAAGGGGGTGGAAGGGACTGGAGTGGTTGGATATTGACACTTGACAGGGCTGCTGTAAGTGATAAACTCCTCTTGCTTCTTTGAAAGCCCCTTCCCCTTAATGGTGGTCCTGAGGACAAGGAGAATAGGAATGTCAACAATTTCAATCGCTTTAAACCTGCCAAGCATTAGAACACCATCTCTTCTACACTAGTTCACTCTCGTCTTAATCCTCAGTATCCCAAAGCAGACAGGTGGGGTCTGGTCCAAGAGGGGTTGCAGGCAGTGTCCCTTCCACAGGCCATCTCCCCTCTTGCCCAGAAGCCCAATGACCAGGTCCCAGGCTTTCAACTCATCTAATTTCTGTGCCTTCTCTAGGGACACCAGGGAACTTCTGGGCTCTTTTTCTGGCTTCAAGGAGGCTCTGCGACGCTGGGTCTAGTGCTCTCAGCCGACTTGGACCACACGGCCAGTTGTCTCCTCCTGCATGGGCCACCTATTGGCTCGGGTGGATCAGGTGAGGGCATGTCCTCTCAGAGAGATACATGGAGAACAGAATAGAGGACCTCTTTCTGGCATTGTTTACCCTAATCTCTCAGTGGTTGCTACCATCGCTTGACTTCCCTGGAATTTCAAGCCCAGGAGAGGGGGGTGGGTCAGCAGCCAGAACTGTGGCTTCACCCTTGTGTCTTTTTTGAATGTTTTCCGCAACCCAGAGGGCTTCTGACAACACCAATTGATAACCGCATATGGTTTCCGTGGGCCAGGCATCCAGGTGCATCTAGCCAGGGACCTGTGTCTCAGGATCTCTCACAAGGCTGCAGTCAAGATGTCATGTGGGTCTTCAGTCATCTCCAGGCTTGTTGGCGGGAAATCTGCTTGTGTGCTCACTCGGGTGGCTCCTAGCAGCCAGAGGTCCTCCATTGCGGTGAGCAAGAAATATTCATTCCTTGCCACATGGGCCTCTCCATCATACAGCCCACAAGGAGCAGGCGGCTTCCCTCGAAACCAATGGTGAGGGAGCGAGAGCAAGCCCAAGAGGAGACCAGTGTCTTTGTCTACGAGCCTCAGAAGGGACATGCTATCTATCTCTCGGGCCATATTCTGTCCTTTCGAAGTGAGGCAGGAGTTCCTGACTCTAATCCAGTGGTAGAGTATGGAACACAAAACGAGGTGTACCCACGAAGGGAATCGTTGGAGACCCTGAAAGGCTGCCCTCCATGCTTTGCTGGGACTTTACCTCAGCTAGGCATCACCATAATCCTTGCATCCAAACTAGAACGTGACCTATGAGAAAATTTTGTCAAGCCCTTCTGGGATCCTTACAGCAGCTTGCCTAGAAGTTCCTTGCACAAGGGAAGGGTGCCTGTGTGGCTTAGTCAGGTCAACGTCTGACTCTTGATTTCGGCTCAGGGCGTGGTCCCATGGTCTGTGAAATCCAGCCCAGCGTCTGGTTGTGCACTTGAGTGGGAAGGCTGTCTAGGAATCTCTCTCTCCCTGCCCCTCGCCCGCTTGCATGTGTGTGTGCCATCGCTCTTTCTCTCTCTCAGAAATGAAGAAGCAGAAGTCATCGTAGTGGTAGGAGTGGTAGTTATTTTCACATCAGTGGGTAATGAGACAACCTTGGCTTGGAATGGGAGCTCTGAAATTCACTAGCTGTGTGATCTTGGGGCAAGTTGTGTCCCCTCTCTGAACCTCAGTAGTATATGACACACTGGGTTATTGGGACAATTAAGTGATCAGTAAAGGACACTTAAAACCCTTGGTTGCTTGGCATAGAATCCCTTCATACAATCAATTCTCAGTCGCAGTAGGATCAGCAATTTGATCGTTTTATTTTTTTGGTCCTTAACAATGAAAAATGCTCTCTCACATGGCTATAGGGAATAGGTAGCATCAGTTCAAGAATGGGGTGGATCTCCAGTCAAAGGAGCAATGGGTGTGGCTGAAGGGGTAAGGAAGCACAGGAGCTTTTGTGCTCTGGTTGTGAGTGTTGGTGGCTGCTGGGAAAGGGAATCAGACCTGCAGGGGACCCGAGAACTTGGAGTCTGGCCAGTGCACCCTTGCTCCCTTCTTGGGCTTCTGGGCTTTGAGGGGAGCCTGTGGCCCTTGAGGGCATTTGTAGGCTGTGCCCAGAAGAGCAGGAGCAGGAGCTGGAGCTGGAGCAGGAGCAGGAGCAGGAGCAGTAGGCCCCCCGGAGACAGGCTGGACCTTGGGCCCAGAGTTGGCCAGCTTCTGCCTGAGGCAATGGTTTTCTTCCTTGAGCCTTTGGAACTCCCTCTCTGCCCACAGAACAGCCTTCTGGCTCTCCTCACTTCTGTTCTCCACCAGGCGGCGCTCTCGGTCATGCAAGGAGGAGATCCTCTGCCATTCTCGGTGCAGGTCGTCGGCCATCTTCTTGTAGAGGCCTAAGTTCCAGTGGGCAGCATCCACCTTCCTGCGCACCTTGGCGAGTTCGTTCTTCACTTGCAGGCAGCGTGCCTTCTCCTCCATCATCTTCCTCTCCAGGTGTTTGAGGTGCTCTTCGCACAGCTTAGGCTCTGCCTCGAGCTTCAGGTGCAGCTTCTGAATCTCCCTTTCCAGGAGGCTGTTTCGCTGGTGAAAAGATACTTGCTCCGCTTGGTGGATTGTTGTGTTTCCTGGGAGCTCTTCATTCCCCTGACGTGCCTTCTTCAGTGCCCTGGATGGCTTTCCTTGATTCAGGGGGCTCCCACGGGGCACGTGATCAGTGGAGGAGGAGCCAGTCTGCACCTGCCTCCTTGAGCCCCCACCTTCCAGATGATCTCGAAGGAGCTCTAGCAGATGCATCACCGTCAGTAGGATCTGGCTGAGGGTGTGGTGTTGGCTCTGGCCCTCAGCGGGGGCCTGCCACGGCACACCTCCGTCAGGAAGCTCTGGCCTGCCTGCCTCCCCTGCCTCTTCCTGCCCTCTCAGTCCACAGCTGCCAATGTCCTGAGACAGAGGGTCTGCACTTCCCCGCAGATCAGGGCTGTCCTTGAAGTCTTCTGGCATATTCCTCGCAGGGGGTTCTCCATCGTCCTGGGCTGCTCCACAGATGGGATTTTCATCGGTGAGCTGGTGAGGGCTCTTCTTCAACAGCCTTTGCCGAACTCCCTTCAGCAGTTGCGTAGCGTCTCCCACAGAAAAGTACCCGACATCTTGATTCAGGGCAGCCAGAGCAAGGATCTGTAGCGGGAGAGGACTGGCCTTGTGCTCCGATGATGCGACGGCTCCATGGGCTGGTGCATCCGGGTCGGTCTTCTCCATGTCTTTTCCAGATACTTCATTCTGGGCACAGTGCCCCTTTCTTCCTCTTAAGCGGAGTCCACACTTTACTGGAATGAACACCAGCAACACAGTGCACACGAGGATCTCCCAGCCAAACCCAGAGTCTCGTGGCCCATGTGGCCAACGTTCGATTATCGGCAACCCAGAAGCCCACAGCTGTTCCCGGAGAGCCCACAGCGGCTCCAGAACTGTGTGGGGAGACATTGTAATGGCCACCAGCTGGCTCCAGAGAGCCTGGGGGCTTTGTCTCTGATCACCAGTGTCCTCTCGGCCACTAGAAACTGCTTGGAACCCCTACGAGGGTTCCGTCTCCAATGCAAACCAGTGCCTGGCAACAGGAGCTGAAGGGAGTAGGGGTGGGGGAGGTGCACCCGAGACTCCAAGGCAAATCAGTGCCTGGCAACAGGAGCTAACAGTCGTTGGGCAGCGGAGGAGAATCTCTATATTGTGTACCTGAAAAAAATGCAACCCTCTGTAGCATTGTCTTGGAATTAAACTTTGACACTTATAAAAAAAAGTTAAAAATGAAACTAGATATCAAAGGGAGAAACATAACAAAATCTAAACACATAGAAAGTAACTTTCTAGATTATCGGAGACAAAAGATAAAATTTCAGTGCACTGAACCGAAGGAAAATAAAACTACAACGTATTAAAATTGGTGGGACACAGCTAAATCAACAGAGAGCTCAATTTATAGCACTCAATGCATACATTAGAAAGGAGGAGGAGCATCTGGGTGGCTCAGTCAGTTAGTCCAACTCTTGATTTTGACTCGGGTCATGGTCAACCTTGGGATAGTGAGGCTGAACCTGCATTGTGCTGGTGCTGGGCATGGTGGCTGCTTAATCATCTCTCTCTCCCTTTCTCTGTCTCTGTCTCTCTCTCTAAAAAGAAAAGGAGTCTCAAAACTATAATCTTTCTATTTTAGAACCTAGAAAAAGAGGAGAAACTAAAACTAAAGAAGAAAACCAGAAGAATCCTTCTACCCCATTTCAAGATATTCGTCTACAGTAATCAAAAGTGTGTGGTGTTGGTGAAGAGCTAGACCAATGGAACAGAATAAAGATGGATAAGTGGAACAGAATCAAGGACCCAGAAAGTGAACTACACCCATATGTCGAATGGGGCCTTGACAAAGGTAAAAAGCCGTTCAGTGGAGGAGTGACAGCGTTTTGAATAAATGGTGCTAGAGCAAGTGGACATGCATAGGCATGAAAGAAGAAGGAGAAGCAGAAGAGGGAGCGGGAGAGGGGAGGAGCAGGTGGAGGACGAGGAGGCCGGGGACCACAATCTAAGTATCAAACCCTATACAAAACTTAACTCAGGCTGCCTGGGTGAGGCAGCCTGTGCGGCAGCCAGCTCTTGATTTCGGCTCTTGTCAAGCTCTCAGCGTCCCGGGACAAAGTCAGGCTCCAAGCTCACTGGCGAGGCTGCTTGAGGATGCTCTTTTCCCTTCTCCCTCCAGGCCCCTGCCCGCTCATGCACATGTTCACTCTCCCAAAGGAAAAAAAGAAAAAAAGAGTATTTTAAAAAGTAGCTCAAAATTAATCACCGCCTTACATGGAAAATGATAAATCTTATAGGGAAAATGTGGGGAAAAATTTCCAGAATGGAAAGCTAGGTAAAGAATCCTCCAGTCGAACATCAAATTATTTTCCCTAAGGTAAAGTTGATTAATTAGACTTTATCCAACAATCAGAATTGTAAATCTGTGCCGTGTGAAAGACCTCCTTAAGAAGACCCAAAAGACAAGCTACCAACTTGGAGGAAATAGGTCCAAATCACATAGCTAATAGAGGACTCCTGTCTGAAGCATGGAAACTCAGAATGTGATCCCCATGTAAGCATGCAATCTAGTTAGCAGAAGGAAATAGAAGGGGGTGGGGATATAGTAAAGGGCCTGCCACCTTTACCAAAGCGTAGACAGATGGAAACCACATAGAAAGTTGCCATTGGGGCAATTCAAATGAAAACTCCAGTGAGCTCTCACTGCACACCTATCACAGTGATTCAAACCAAATGCGCCAGAGAGGGAGAGAGAGACCCCACCACCAAATGCAAGGCAGGATGTGGAATGACTGGATCACTCCCACATCACAGTTGGGAATGGAAAATGATAGAGCTGACTCTTGAAAACAGTTAAGAGTTTCTTTTCCTTTTCCAAGCCGTGAGTTACATTCCCGTTCACATGCAGTATAATATCAATTTCAGGTGTCCAATAGAGTGGCTCAACCCTTCCACACAGATTCTTTGAGAACTAGACTTGCTACCGCCTTAGGAGCAGGTCATGGCACTATGGCATTTATCTTAGAGAAATCAAAACTTAACGTTTGCTCCAAAGCCTGTAGGGGAATGTATCTGTGTCCTTATGAAAGCAGTGGGGCTGCCAAGGGGGTGGAAGGGACTGGAGTGGTTGGATATTGACACTTGACAGGGCTGCTGTAAGTGATAAACTCCTCTTGCTTCTTTGAAAGCCCCTTCCCCTTAATGGTGGTCCTGAGGACAAGGAGAATAGGAATGTCAACGATTTCAATCGCTTTAAACCTGCCAAGCATTAGAACACCATCTCTTCTACACTAGTTCACTCTCGTCTTAATCCTCAGTATCCCAAAGCAGACAGGTGGGGTCTGGTCCAAGAGGGGTTGCAGGCAGTGTCCCTTCCACAGGCCATCTCCCCTCTTGCCCAGAAGCCCAATGACCAGGTCCCAGGCTTTCAACTCATCTAATTTCTGTGCCTTCTCTAGGGACACCAGGGAACTTCTGGGCTCTTTTTCTGGCTTCAAGGAGGCTCTGCGACGCTGGGTCTAGTGCTCTCAGCCGACTTGGACCACACGGCCAGTTGTCTCCTCCTGCATGGGCCACCTATTGGCTCGGGTGGATCAGGTGAGGGCATGTCCTCTCAGAGAGATACATGGAGAACAGAATAGAGGACCTCTTTCTGGCATTGTTTACCCTAATCTCTCAGTGGTTGCTACCATCGCTTGACTTCCCTGGAATTTCAAGCCCAGGAGAGGGGGGTGGGTCAGCAGCCAGAACTGTGGCTTCACCCTTGTGTCTTTTTTGAATGTTTTCCGCAACCCAGAGGGCTTCTGACAACACCAATTGATAACCGCATATGGTTTCCGTGGGCCAGGCATCCAGGTGCATCTAGCCAGGGACCTGTGTCTCAGGATCTCTCACAAGGCTGCAGTCAAGATGTCATGTGGGTCTTCAGTCATCTCCAGGCTTGTTGGCGGGAAATCTGCTTGTGTGCTCACTCGGGTGGCTCCTAGCAGCCAGAGGTCCTCCATTGCGGTGAGCAAGAAATATTCATTCCTTGCCACATGGGCCTCTCCATCATACAGCCCACAAGGAGCAGGCGGCTTCCCTCGAAACCAATGGTGAGGGAGCGAGAGCAAGCCCAAGAGGAGACCAGTGTCTTTGTCTACGAGCCTCAGAAGGGACATGCTATCTATCTCTCGGGCCATATTCTGTCCTTTCGAAGTGAGGCAGGAGTTCCTGACTCTAATCCAGTGGTAGAGTATGGAACACAAAACGAGGTGTACCCACGAAGGGAATCGTTGGAGACCCTGAAAGGCTGCCCTCCATGCTTTGCTGGGACTTTACCTCAGCTAGGCATCACCATAATCCTTGCATCCAAACTAGAACGTGACCTATGAGAAAATTTTGTCAAGCCCTTCTGGGATCCTTACAGCAGCTTGCCTAGAAGTTCCTTGCACAAGGGAAGGGTGCCTGTGTGGCTTAGTCAGGTCAACGTCTGACTCTTGATTTCGGCTCAGGGCGTGGTCCCATGGTCTGTGAAATCCAGCCCAGCGTCTGGTTGTGCACTTGAGTGGGAAGGCTGTCTAGGAATCTCTCTCTCCCTGCCCCTCGCCCGCTTGCATGTGTGTGTGCCATCGCTCTTTCTCTCTCTCAGAAATGAAGAAGCAGAAGTCATCGTAGTGGTAGGAGTGGTAGTTATTTTCACATCAGTGGGTAATGAGACAACCTTGGCTTGGAATGGGAGCTCTGAAATTCACTAGCTGTGTGATCTTGGGGCAAGTTGTGTCCCCTCTCTGAACCTCAGTATTATATGACACACTGGGTTATTGGGACAATTAAGTGATCAGTAAAGGACACTTAAAACCCTTGGTTGCTTGGCATAGAATCCCTTCATACAATCAATTCTCAGTCGCAGTAGGATCAGCAATTTGATCGTTTTATTTTTTTGGTCCTTAACAATGAAAAATGCTCTCTCACATGGCTATAGGGAATAGGTAGCATCAGTTCAAGAATGGGGTGGATCTCCAGTCAAAGGAGCAATGGGTGTGGCTGAAGGGGTAAGGAAGCACAGGAGCTTTTGTGCTCTGGTTGTGAGTGTTGGTGGCTGCTGGGAAAGGGAATCAGACCTGCAGGGGACCCGAGAACTTGGAGTCTGGCCAGTGCACCCTTGCTCCCTTCTTGGGCTTCTGGGCTTTGAGGGGAGCCTGTGGCCCTTGAGGGCATTTGTAGGCTGTGCCCAGAAGAGCAGGAGCAGGAGCTGGAGCTGGAGCAGGAGCAGGAGCAGGAGCAGTAGGCCCCCCGGAGACAGGCTGGACCTTGGGCCCAGAGTTGGCCAGCTTCTGCCTGAGGCAATGGTTTTCTTCCTTGAGCCTTTGGAACTCCCTCTCTGCCCACAGAACAGCCTTCTGGCTCTCCTCACTTCTGTTCTCCACCAGGCGGCGCTCTCGGTCATGCAAGGAGGAGATCCTCTGCCATTCTCGGTGCAGGTCGTCGGCCATCTTCTTGTAGAGGCCTAAGTTCCAGTGGGCAGCATCCACCTTCCTGCGCACCTTGGCGAGTTCGTTCTTCACTTGCAGGCAGCGTGCCTTCTCCTCCATCATCTTCCTCTCCAGGTGTTTGAGGTGCTCTTCGCACAGCTTAGGCTCTGCCTCGAGCTTCAGGTGCAGCTTCTGAATCTCCCTTTCCAGGAGGCTGTTTCGCTGGTGAAAAGATACTTGCTCCGCTTGGTGGATTGTTGTGTTTCCTGGGAGCTCTTCATTCCCCTGACGTGCCTTCTTCAGTGCCCTGGATGGCTTTCCTTGATTCAGGGGGCTCCCACGGGGCACGTGATCAGTGGAGGAGGAGCCAGTCTGCACCTGCCTCCTTGAGCCCCCACCTTCCAGATGATCTCGAAGGAGCTCTAGCAGATGCATCACCGTCAGTAGGATCTGGCTGAGGGTGTGGTGTTGGCTCTGGCCCTCAGCGGGGGCCTGCCACGGCACACCTCCGTCAGGAAGCTCTGGCCTGCCTGCCTCCCCTGCCTCTTCCTGCCCTCTCAGTCCACAGCTGCCAATGTCCTGAGACAGAGGGTCTGCACTTCCCCGCAGATCAGGGCTGTCCTTGAAGTCTTCTGGCATATTCCTCGCAGGGGGTTCTCCATCGTCCTGGGCTGCTCCACAGATGGGATTTTCATCGGTGAGCTGGTGAGGGCTCTTCTTCAACAGCCTTTGCCGAACTCCCTTCAGCAGTTGCGTAGCGTCTCCCACAGAAAAGTACCCGACATCTTGATTCAGGGCAGCCAGAGCAAGGATCTGTAGCGGGAGAGGACTGGCCTTGTGCTCCGATGATGCGACGGCTCCATGGGCTGGTGCATCCGGGTCGGTCTTCTCCATGTCTTTTCCAGATACTTCATTCTGGGCACAGTGCCCCTTTCTTCCTCTTAAGCGGAGTCCACACTTTACTGGAATGAACACCAGCAACACAGTGCACACGAGGATCTCCCAGCCAAACCCAGAGTCTCGTGGCCCATGTGGCCAACGTTCGATTATCGGCAACCCAGAAGCCCACAGCTGTTCCCGGAGAGCCCACAGCGGCTCCAGAACTGTGTGGGGAGACATTGTAATGGCCACCAGCTGGCTCCAGAGAGCCTGGGGGCTTTGTCTCTGATCACCAGTGTCCTCTCGGCCACTAGAAACTGCTTGGAACCCCTACGAGGGTTCCGTCTCCAATGCAAACCAGTGCCTGGCAACAGGAGCTGAAGGGAGTAGGGGTGGGGGAGGTGCACCCGAGACTCCAAGGCAAATCAGTGCCTGGCAACAGGAGCTAACAGTCGTTGGGCAGCGGAGGAGAATCTCTATATTGTGTACCTGAAAAAAATGCAACCCTCTGTAGCATTGTCTTGGAATTAAACTTTGACACTTATAAAAAAAAGTTAAAAATGAAACTAGATATCAAAGGGAGAAACATAACAAAATCTAAACACATAGAAAGTAACTTTCTAGATTATCGGAGACAAAAGATAAAATTTCAGTGCACTGAACCGAAGGAAAATAAAACTACAACGTATTAAAATTGGTGGGACACAGCTAAATCAACAGAGAGCTCAATTTATAGCACTCAATGCATACATTAGAAAGGAGGAGGAGCATCTGGGTGGCTCAGTCAGTTAGTCCAACTCTTGATTTTGACTCGGGTCATGGTCAACCTTGGGATAGTGAGGCTGAACCTGCATTGTGCTGGTGCTGGGCATGGTGGCTGCTTAATCATCTCTCTCTCCCTTTCTCTGTCTCTGTCTCTCTCTCTAAAAAGAAAAGGAGTCTCAAAACTATAATCTTTCTATTTTAGAACCTAGAAAAAGAGGAGAAACTAAAACTAAAGAAGAAAACCAGAAGAATCCTTCTACCCCATTTCAAGATATTCGTCTACAGTAATCAAAAGTGCGTGGTGTTGGTGAAGAGCTAGACCAATGGAACAGAATAAAGATGGATAAGTGGAACAGAATCAAGGACCCAGAAAGTGAACTACACCCATATGTCGAATGGGGCCTTGACAAAGGTAAAAAGCCGTTCAGTGGAGGAGTGACAGCGTTTTGAATAAATGGTGCTAGAGCAAGTGGACATGCATAGGCATGAAAGAAGAAGGAGAAGCAGAAGAGGGAGCGGGAGAGGGGAGGAGGAGGTGGAGGACGAGGAGGCCGGGGACCACAATCTAAGTATCAAACCCTATACAAAACTTAACTCAGGCTGCCTGGGTGAGGCAGCCTGTGCGGCAGCCAGCTCTTGATTTCGGCTCTTGTCAAGCTCTCAGCGTCCCGGGACAAAGTCAGGCTCCAAGCTCACTGGCGAGGCTGCTTGAGGATGCTCTTTTCCCTTCTCCCTCCAGGCCCCTGCCCGCTCATGCACATGTTCACTCTCCCAAAGGACAAAAAGAAAAAAAGAGTATTTTAAAAAGTAGCTCAAAATTAATCACTGCCTTACATGGAAAATGATAAATCTTATAGGGAAAATGTGGGGAAAAATTTCCAGAATGGAAAGCTAGGTAAAGAATCCTCCAGTCGAACATCAAATTATTTTCCCTAAGGTAAAGTTGATTAATTAGACTTTATCCAAAAATCAGAATTGTAAATCTGTGCCGTGTGAAAGACCTCCTTAAGAAGACCCAAAAGACAAGCTACCAACTTGGAGGAAATAGGTCCAAATCACATAGCTAATAGAGGACTCCTGTCTGAAGCATGGAAACTCAGAATGTGATCCCCATGTAAGCATGCAATCTAGTTAGCAAAAGGAAATAGAAGGGGGTGGGGAAAAAGGAAAGGGCCTGCCAACTTTACCAAAGCGTAGACAGATGGAAACCACATAGAAAGTTGCCATTGGGGCAATTCAAATGAAAACTCCAGTGAGCTCTCACTGCACACCTATCACAGTGATTCAAACCAAATGCGCCAGAGAGGGAGAGAGAGACCCCACCACCAAATGCAAGGCAGGATGTGGAATGACTGGATCACTCCCACATCACAGTTGGGAATGGAAAATGATAGAGCTGACTCTTGAAAACAGTTAAGAGTTTCTTTTCCTTTTCCAAGCCGTGAGTTACATTCCCGTTCACATGCAGTATAATATCAATTTCAGGTGTCCAATAGAGTGGCTCAACCCTTCCACACAGATTCTTTGAGAACTAGACTTGCTACCGCCTTAGGAGCAGGTCATGGCACTATGGCATTTATCTTAGAGAAATCAAAACTTAACGTTTGCTCCAAAGCCTGTAGGGGAATGTATCTGTGTCCTTATGAAAGCAGTGGGGCTGCCAAGGGGGTGGAAGGGACTGGAGTGGTTGGATATTGACACTTGACAGGGCTGCTGTAAGTGATAAACTCCTCTTGCTTCTTTGAAAGCCCCTTCCCCTTAATGGTGGTCCTGAGGACAAGGAGAATAGGAATGTCAACGATTTCAATCGCTTTAAACCTGCCAAGCATTAGAACACCATCTCTTCTACACTAGTTCACTCTCGTCTTAATCCTCAGTATCCCAAAGCAGACAGGTGGGGTCTGGTCCAAGAGGGGTTGCAGGCAGTGTCCCTTCCACAGGCCATCTCCCCTCTTGCCCAGAAGCCCAATGACCAGGTCCCAGGCTTTCAACTCATCTAATTTCTGTGCCTTCTCTAGGGACACCAGGGAACTTCTGGGCTCTTTTTCTGGCTTCAAGGAGGCTCTGCGACGCTGGGTCTAGTGCTCTCAGCCGACTTGGACCACACGGCCAGTTGTCTCCTCCTGCATGGGCCACCTATTGGCTCGGGTGGATCAGGTGAGGGCATGTCCTCTCAGAGAGATACATGGAGAACAGAATAGAGGACCTCTTTCTGGCATTGTTTACCCTAATCTCTCAGTGGTTGCTACCATCGCTTGACTTCCCTGGAATTTCAAGCCCAGGAGAGGGGGGTGGGTCAGCAGCCAGAACTGTGGCTTCACCCTTGTGTCTTTTTTGAATGTTTTCCGCAACCCAGAGGGCTTCCGACAACACCAATTGATAACCGCATATGGTTTCCGTGGGCCAGGCATCCAGGTGCATCTAGCCAGGGACCTGTGTCTCAGGATCTCTCACAAGGCTGCAGTCAAGATGTCATGTGGGTCTTCAGTCATCTCCAGGCTTGTTGGCGGGAAATCTGCTTGTGTGCTCACTCGGGTGGCTCCTAGCAGCCAGAGGTCCTCCATTGCGGTGAGCAAGAAATATTCATTCCTTGCCACATGGGCCTCTCCATCATACAGCCCACAAGGAGCAGGCGGCTTCCCTCGAAACCAATGGTGAGGGAGCGAGAGCAAGCCCAAGAGGAGACCAGTGTCTTTGTCTACGAGCCTCAGAAGGGACATGCTATCTATCTCTCGGGCCATATTCTGTCCTTTCGAAGTGAGGCAGGAGTTCCTGACTCTAATCCAGTGGTAGAGTATGGAACACAAAACGAGGTGTACCCACGAAGGGAATCGTTGGAGACCCTGAAAGGCTGCCCTCCATGCTTTGCTGGGACTTTACCTCAGCTAGGCATCACCATAATCCTTGCATCCAAACTAGAACGTGACCTATGAGAAAATTTTGTCAAGCCCTTCTGGGATCCTTACAGCAGCTTGCCTAGAAGTTCCTTGCACAAGGGAAGGGTGCCTGTGTGGCTTAGTCAGGTCAACGTCTGACTCTTGATTTCGGCTCAGGGCGTGGTCCCATGGTCTGTGAAATCCAGCAGCGTCTGGTTGTGCACTTGAGTGGGAAGGCTGTCTAGGAATCTCTCTCTCCCTGCCCCTCGCCCGCTTGCATGTGTGTGTGCCATCGCTCTTTCTCTCCCTCAGAAATGAAGAAGCAGAAGTCATCGTAGTGGTAGGAGT